>NC_140916.1:16819293-17159293 GCF_045865225.1 Trachurus japonicus | reverse complement strand
AGATGTGCTCACCATGGCCAATGCAGTTGTAACTGGACCTTTTTTTTTGCTATCAATATTGTGCCTGAACTATAACTTAACTTATATATTGATATTTTATTCAGGACCAGTAATCAAAGCTTTGCTCCAGCCTCTATCTCCATGAGGCATCCAGGCCGAGTCTCCATGACGATAATGTCTTTAGTCAGGAGCCACAGCGGTTGGCTGCAGCTGGAGTCTTGAAGACAGGAATATTCCTTATCTAGCCCATAGCTAGCAGCACCAGCCTAATGATATCATCTACTGTGGATAAGGTTGGACATGGATAACAAGGATTTGTCAGGAGCTGCACAGTGTAGCCCTCGGATGATGAAACTATTTTGATCCACTCAACCTGCTGATTTATAATATACTGTTGGTGGTGGCGTCTTTAGGATGGAAGTAGTTCACAAATCAATGAGCAGATGAGGACACACACACACACACGCACACACTGAGAGAGCAACTTCTTCAAACAGATTGAGTGGTGCTGCATCAGTCAGATTCCAATTTAGACTTTGACTTGACTTCTTACCAAAGTTAAAAGTCAAGTCATTACACGTCTGACAAGTCAGTAATATAGGTTGTCAATTCCGTTTTCAATCACGATCCACAAGTACAGACTCAGCAAAATACCTCACACTTTCTTTGGCCTCAGTGTGCACAGTGCATCTAATTTACCCCTTCATATACTGTATATTGTATTATTATGGCTTGACTCATGATTTGCAAGATTTTAATGCAGTTTAATTCATCTTTCTTTTACTCTTTTCAGATCCAATAATAAAACAATGGTGGAGGAGCACAAAATGCAAAGATTAAACAATAGAGTGTAATTGGAGTCTTATATTCGAGTGTGTCTTCCCATCCAAATTATGTCATTACAATATTCCTGAGAGCACTAAACAATGCTCTCGCCAACAGCAAGCAATGTTAAATATCAATAACGAGTTTACTGTCACACATTTTTAGGGGAGGTCATATATTTAAATAGGTCCAAGCTGTTGATATCCTTCTTGTACACTCTGAGGCATTAGATTTGTTTGCCTGTTGCTGCTGCAGATTACATTGTGTTAATATGCATGGTAGCTGTTGTTGTTAAGTGACTGACAGCTAATTATGTGGTGTCCTGGGAGCAGCAAAACACCTATATTGCATCTGGTGAACTTGCCCCCAGAGTGTGTTTGAAAGGAAAACAGGGAGAAAGCTCTGTTTACTAACGCATAGCCTCATTCATCAGATCCTTATGATGAATATCCAAAATAATGATTTGGTTGCTGCATATTAATATAAACAGAAGTGACATTTGCAGCAAATTAATTAGTTTGTTTCAAGACTCCTAATCTTGTTTATTGGTCTGTTGTTTCTCTGTTCTCATATGAAAGATATATCATTAACACACAACACAATTAGTGTATCACTGTTCAAAAGAATTTTAAAAAACCAAACACTGTGGCTCTTTCTCTTAAGCAGAGATATTGATCGAACTGAACACCAGCCAAGCTACTTGAATATGTGTTATTCTCCTGTTTCACTATTAATCCACTGAACTGAATTGCACCGTTCCAACATAAATCCAGTGTAGGCCGATTGAAATGAAACAGAAAGATCCTTTAAGTCCATTCAGCCATATCACTGTTTTCTCCTAACCCCACTATATCTCTGCCCAGCCCCCTATAATCCACTGCATTAAATTCCAATTTCTTTACATTTAAAGATCACACCAACCTTAGCCTGTAATCTGATATGAAATTATCTAATAAAAGGCTCCAAGTGGTTTAGAAATTGTCAGTGTGTTTTTTTGTTATTTCATTCTTATATTCTCTCTGAGTTTTTTCTCTTGTTTTTAGTAGTCCTGCGTCGTTCTGTCTTCCTAGTTCATACAAATAATTGGGAAGCTAAGAGCACACACAGCCTCATGGGATAGCCAAGAGACTTATAAACAAATCAAATGCCAACTTGTGTCTGGCCTCCTCGCCACTGTTCAGTAGTCATGACGACTCATTATTCCCTTTCAAACCCTACAGAGAAATTCCTTGATCCTAATCCCCTCATGTGGCTAAAAACTTGAATTACTGGTGGATTTGTGTCCATTTAAGATGTGTTTTTTTAAAACAAGGCTTGGGGGAAAAAGGCAATTGGGATTGAGAGGTGGGATGTAGCACTAGACTTGCCCTTTCCTACCCTTTCCCTCGTCTGGTTTCCCTCTGCTGCTGCTTTCTGAGCAACTTTATTTAAGTTTCCCCCCCAGTAGACTTGTAAATGAAAGGAAGCATCTTTAGCTCGTCTGCCTCCATTTATTCTTGCACCCCCGCTGTTCTTAGAGCCTTTGAACACTCACACGGTCGCTTATAGCTTGAAGGTCACAGGAGTTCACTCAGGCGTAGCGTCTTATTCACACTAGGAGAGTTAATAATCCACATTCACTACAATTTTTTTCTTTTGTTTTGTGTTGAGAGGGCAATATGGAATCACTGTTGCAGTGAATGACCCAATTCAATCCACAACAAGCAAAGCCAAAGTGAATGAGTGGTCTGCTTTCGGTATAGTGAGATACTAACGCGCTAACATTTTAGCAGAAGTTTTAAGCATCCCTATTGGCCTCATTAATTGGGCCCCAGCCAGCGGGTTATGAGACAAGCGCGATTCACCGTTTGTTATAGTCCGCTACAATATGTTGGTCTCAAGAGTTCTGCCCTATGGAATATTATCCTCAGACAAAAACCCTGTTTCCCAGAAGGCTTGTGTTACTGACACGTCCACGCTCTGAAAAGCCTCTTGTTAACAACAGCTGTAAAGTGAGCTTGTTCTATTCTGCTGCTCTTTCTCCAGTTTAATCTCTCCCTCTTTCTCTCGCCTTCATTTCAGTCTCGTTGTTTCTCTTGTGCATGGGGGAGGATCCCGAATTAATTAAAAGAAAAAGACTTTGAAGTTGGATACTTAGCCTCGGGGCATTCTGTTCCACTTTTCTTTTTTTCTTTTTTTGTTGTGGCTGCGGTTGCATTTTTTGTTGTTACGTTGCTGTAACGACCCAGAGATCCAGCTACTGGACGATGTCATCTTGTTAAGCGAGCAATGCAGTGCAGCATAAACCCTTTTTTAATTTTTCCCCCCAGAGCCAAACACTTACGGTGACCTTCTTCTCCTGCCTGATATGTGGAATAATAACACTTGTTTCCATGCTCTCTCACTTTTTTGTGATTAAATTCTTAAGTTTGAACTGGATCTCAGGTAAAAATCATTTAATGTTCCTTTAGCAAGTTTAGGAGTAATGTATTGCATTGCGATTCAAAAATGTGCTTTGACATTTACAATCATAGTTACTGCAGAAGAGAAATCTGACCCTTTTTCAGAAATTAGTCATTGGTTTGTCGCATTGCTCAAAAAGCATTAGTATTTTTGATTGTGACTTTTTGAAGACAAATAATTTAGTTTTCTACTTTGTGATGTAATTCTGTGCAATTGATGGTGAAGCGGGGAACGAAACTACAGTCACAGCCTCTGTAAGCAGTGATGACTGGAGATTTAACTATGACAGCAGTCTTAGATTGAGTGTGCTCAATAAATCCTTCATCATATACGCAAGTCTCCTGTAAGAGAGAGGTATCAGTTTTTTTTCTCCCTCAGTCTCGCTAAATATAAAATATATAAAGGAGATCTGTCCTTTTTTTTGTCTCAAAGAGAAATGGGATCATATGTAAAGGAATGAGGCGCCCGTCGACACAATGAAGTCATAGAGGGGGTGGTGATCTAACCCAGGTTGATGGGCTGTCAGCAGCTGCAGTTGTAACTGTGCCAAGATGGACAGAATAAGGGCTGAAGTAGCGAGACACAGAGCAAGGGAGGAGACTGGGAGTCAAAGTTAGACGTAGAGGAGACGTACTGTAGAAAACAGGAAAAGGTAGAGAATGACACAAAGACAGATACCAAGGGAAAAGAGAAGCTCAGAACAGACACAGGACTGAATTGGAGGGCCGTCCAGACTGAAGCTACTCTGCCAAGCTTCCCCTCTCAGCACGGGACGTGTGCCTATTTCCATCCCATCAACCCCCTCCATCTCGGTCACACTCTCTTTTCACTCTCATGACATGCCACATCCAAAGCTGAATCGGTGACTGAATGATATTACCTTATGCTAATAACCCTGCCTACCCCAGCAAGCCCCGTCATATGCCTCGAGCAACTGAAATGCAATTTGTCACTCATTTCTGCTTGGCTTTTATTTCCTCCTCCCTCCATTCTGCAATACCGTCCTCTGATTTCCCATCTCTTATTCTATCTTTCTTTCACTCCTCCATTTAGTACCATCTCTTTTCTCCACCTGTCCTTTTTGCATTTATCCACTTGAATTCCTACTATAGCCTACTATAAGTGCCAGTAAACATATCAGTGGACCTGTTGATATTCAGAAAATACAGTGCTAAAATGAACACTAAACTGGCACCCGCTGTTGCCAGAAGAAATAAGTTCTTTGTAAGTTTAAACTTATAACGTGAAGTGGGCATTTATGCATCACTAACAAGTTGTACACAAAAGCTAGCCTGCTCCTAAAATTAGCTGTCACTTATTCAGCTTAGCTAACTAAGCAAACAAACAAAGCAAACACCAGCTTGCTAAGTGTTGTTACGGGATAATAATGATGTTGCATATAACCTTTGTAATACATGTATAGCCTACTAAAATGTGAATATTGGTACAGTAGACCCTGCGTTTATCAAATTACAAAAAATCTATACTGTATGTGTGTTAGTATAACTGAATCTTTCATTCTAAGCTGAATACTGCTAAAACTGAATAATAATGTGTCTATATATAAATAAAAAATCAAAGTAGGCTAATATCTAGAGAAAAGTCTCGAGATGGATCTATTCTGTACTGTAAATATCTGACCCAACCCAATTTTGATGTCTTTTCATATTCCAAACTGTTTCTGTAGCTGCTTTGATGATGATTCTCACTTCATAAGCCTTCGTATCATATTAAAAAGATGTTTTCCTGGTTTGGGTTGACATTTAATTTTGCCACTTCCTACATGTCACCACCCAGCCGACACTTGCTGGCACCTTCTCCCACCCATCCCTGCCTCCAATCTTCCCTATATCCATGTTTTTTCTCTGCTCCTTCCCGTCATCTCTGAATGGTTCTAGCCTTCTTTGATGTAAGTCATGTGTTTTAATGACTTGGCTGTTGACTTGCCTCCACCCTCCCTCCCTTCCCCTCTCCCCGGGGTGCTCGTACTGCCTGCTGGGCTAAAGCCACAGGAGTGCCAATACAAAACAGGCTGACACACAAGCTACTTTGTGTGGGTCACTCATGAAAGGGACACACACTTGCACACTTCTTTGTCTTTATTCACCCTACAAATGCAGGTATTAGCTTATATGTCATCTGCATGCACAGTGCTTGCTAATTTGTGTCAGAAAGGTATAAATGCATACAGCTAGTACACACTCCACACATACATGTGCATGTGTGTAGGGGACAGAGGAGTTTGTTTCACTGCAGTCTCATGGGAGACAGCTGTGTTCTGATGTATTAATCATCTTCATCTCCAGCTTGCTAATTAATGACCCATCTGTCCCCTCTCACTGATGTTCCACTTCAAACTCCCTGGTACACAAACACACACGCACATACATACAAATGCAGGGCTGCGACACAACAACCAAATGCTCGTTCCAGTGATGTAACTCCAGCACCAGTCTCAGGGAAACAAATATTTAGGTGCACAGGGAGCCACGCTGTCTCATCTGCATGCAACACCATATATGAGATCATGAGAGGAGTGTTTGTGACAACTTTATCAGGGAGGAAATCTCCTCTTCAGTTGCTGTGACTTTAGGTGGCAGACCTTGTGCGAACAGGCTTGTCTGCGCGTGTGTTTATGTGTGCACTTACGTGGGTGTATGTGTGTGTTCGTAGGCTTATCAGGTGAGCCCGGGCAGAGTGTCTGATGCGGTAATGGAGGCTTCAAAGACAAGCGCTGCGGTGAGTTCCCTGGCTGCCTTTTACCGAATCCCCCCACCCTACCCGACCTCCCCCAGCCCTCTCCTTCCCACCCCCACCCTCCCTCCCCCACCCTGCTGCTGGGATGCAGAGAGGCACACAGGTAGACACCTGGATGGAAAAGGAAGGGATGCAGGGGGGGAGATAAGCTAAGACAGATTTTTTTTTTTTTAATTAAGTGGGTGCAAAGTCAAACAGATAAGGGGCAGAAAGAGTAAAATCAGGCTGAGCGACAGGCAGAGGAGATAGTGGAAAGCATCACAGACAGATGCAGAGATGTACAGTCAAGACAGTCAGGGTCGTGGCCAGGTGCTTGTCCAGCCCACCTCCCTTTCACTTGCATGAGTAGAGCTACTTCAAACACCCGCCGCTTGTCTGCTGCTTTGTTCTGCTCCCTTTGCAGCTGTGGTTTGTTGTTGTTGTTGTTTTGATGCCCATCGTCGTCGCCGCCATTGTTGATTTGCTTCCTTTGAACGGCACTTCTATTTCTGGCTCACTATTTGCCTGTTTCCATTTTCATCTTTTGTACTGTATATGTGTTCGAGTGAGTTTATTTATGTGTGCGCCTTTTTATGTTTTTGCATTCAACAAAGGATCTCAGTTGTGGATCGTAACTGTTTGATTATTATAATGGCAAGTGGAGGTTGATAATAATATGCAGGTTAATATGCATGTTTTTTGGCTTTAAAGTAAAGTCTGATAGAGTCAGGTGGTTAAGGAGGGACACTAGAGTTGAATAGGGTAAAAATTTAAACTAACAGATATCACCATGAAACTTCCCAAGTTTATCACTTACATCAAGACAAATATGTTTTTGTATTACAAGTTTTGTCAATTTTTATGTTTAGATATGTAAATGAGGCAATATCTAGTTAAATATGCGCTAATTTGCATACATTTCCAGAACCGAAATCTGAACAATGGATAAAGCCCTTTCAAAATTCTTGTTTTATTTTGTTGACATACTGTATTAGAGGGGATTTTGGATATCTTTTTTTATTACTGTCGCCAGCCGTGAAAAAAAAAAAAAAAAAGGAATAAAATGTTGTATAATCACATCAGGCTGTGAATTATATATCAACAAACCCGAAAAACCTTCAGAATATAGACAGCAATAAAACTGGAAGGTTTTGGTGTCTGTAAGTGCTGCTGAAGTGGAGATTTCTATCTCAGAGTCTGAGGAAAAACTCATATTGAGAAAACAGCAACGACAATAAAGACTTGTTACTGTAATATTCCATAGATTGTTAATGTCAGTCGTACTTTTACGATTTGTTGTGGATATGGAGGAAATGACAACTTTTGGAGCATACATCATTGTTCAGGAGAGAGAGAGCTTTACAATGATACCGGACATGACATGGGTCAGACAACAGGCACAGAGCATAGTATGTCATAGTAACTAACTTTTGGTGAATTTATGAGAAATCTACTGACGAAAGAGACAAAAAAAATGAAGTAGAATAATGTGGATTAATGTTAATTAATGTGGATTTTCTACCACTTCTTTCCACTTTTCTGAAAGAATACATGTTAAGGAAGAAAAATAGCAACATTGATCAGTGCATGAAAAGTGCCTGTAGTGTCTCGCCATAAATAATATGTTACCAAATGAAAATGTTGTACAAGCATTCTCATTCTAGCTGTAAAAAGGACTTAAATAAATTATGGAGGTGACTCATTTTGTTTTCTTTCTAAACATACATTCAGTTGCTGATTTCAAGGTATTGATGAGTCGCATAAGCCTGATATTTACTGTAGCGTCTGATTTAATTCAGCAAGAAATTATTTTAAGATAAGTTTCAAAATGGAGTATATAGAGAGTTTTGTTTTGTTTTGTTTTTTGTCATGCAGATCATTTTTGAAGAAAGTGATTTGCTAAGTTTAAACAAAAAAGTCAATTAGACAGTTTTCGTTGCTTTTGATTAATATTGAATTCATAACAATTTGTTTTTCAAGATGTCAGCATAATAGTATCGACACGTTGTTTCATGACTACTGTGGTAGTAATTCCTCATGTTTGACCTAACACTATTTTAACCAGGAGTATTACAACATATTCTGTCTTATAGGCTTTCATAGCATTTAGACCCATTTACTGAACTATTGACTGGTTGCTGCACAGTAGCATTTACACATGTGTGAGGACATTTTTATGTTTTTGCATGGATTTCATGTGTTGTAAAGCAACCCTCAGGCAACGACCACAAGAAGAAGAAACAGAGTAGAGCATCAAATGTAACTGACTGAAAACCCTAAGCATGTGTATCTGTTTGCTCTTTTCATTGATCATTGCAGTGGTAAATAGTTGTATTGCAGTCTTTGAAGTGTAATTGTAAATACTTATAGAATGATATGCCTTTCAACAGGATGGTATGTGAGCTTGTACAACTTGTCAAGTTAATGAAAGGGCAGGCAGAAGATGGAGTTCACAGCTCAAGTTTACTTCCTCATTTTACCGCCAAGTAAAATAAAGACACTTTTGCCAGATTCATATAATTGAAAACGATTCTGATAATATAGCAATCAAGATTTAGTCAGTGTCATTAGCTGTTACTGTATGTTGTAAAATCTCAATTGACACTTGTGGGTATGGTGCTGCTGATGAATCTAATTTGTTCTGTCCATGCACATCCTGACAACTTTGCTAATGTTATATTTTGTCTCTTCCTTTTCCTTCTCTGTCTTTTGCACTTCCTTCTCCTCTTTGCTCTGTTTTCTCCTCCCTCCTTCCCTCCCTCCCTCCCTCCCTCCCTCCATACAGCAAACCCTGGAGAACAACCTGACCAACCTGGTGAAGAGGAACAGTGAACTTGAAAACCAAATGGCAAAACTCATCCAGATCTGCCAACAGGTTGAGGTATGCAGCACATCTTTGCGTTTGTATCATGCTGAACGATGAGTGTGGGGATAAAATAATGAGGAAGTGATGCAGGAGCTTTGTTTTGATGATTAGGGAAAACCAGCTCAGAGAGATACATGTGTTTGTGTGTGTGTGACTGAAACTCTAGTTGGTTTGGTTAAAAGACAGTCACTTGATATAATTTAGCTCCCCTGCCACACCACTAAAGCTACCCCGGATTTTAGTTAAAGCCGATGCAGTCCCTCACCCAGCACTGGAGATGTGTCAAGCTTCAAACACAGTCTCGTAAGAAGCCAGGGTTTCACTTTTTGGTGCTCATGAATAACTCACAAAGAAACAGGGGTTAAGGCCTTAGTGTGGATGTATTTTCCCTCACTCTCTCTCTCAGTCTGTCACTGTTATTGATTGTATACAGTTTACTGCCTTAGCTATTGGGGCCCCTGCTTCTTATCTAAGACTGTGGAAGACCTCTTATTGAGGAAGCACTGTGGTAGAAATTGGATCTTTATCCATCTCCATCCTTCTTGCCTTGTTCCTTACCTCCCTCCCTCTCTCTCTCTCTCTCTCTCTCTCTCTCTCTCTCTCTCTCTTTCCCTTGGACCATGGTTGTGATTGTGCTAACAATAAAATGAGCTCCCCATTCTTTTAGTTCCCTTTACCACTTCTGATCAAATATTGATTCGTCTCAACATTCAAAGAGAATTTCAGTTCTATACCATGGTTTTTTTTTAAAGATCATTATTTGGTGGAAAAAGACAGAAGAAACTACCATTAAAGTGTCAATAGACAACATTACCACATAGTGTTTCCAAGAGGTATGAATGTTGGTGGTGCTGCTGCATCGATGAAAATAATTCATTTAGGAAAAATGTCACAGCCAGACAACTGTGAATGGACAATTAGTTGTTTGTTTCTGGCTGGTAACGGTAGTGTTAGAAACTTGGCCTAGCGCACGTCTATCCAGGCCGTCGCTGTCCAAAGCAAAAAACAACCACAAGAATGACGTTCTTATCATCTTCACCATGATGATAAAACACCAGGATTAATTAATAAGTAGGCAAACTACCAAAAGCTCCTGGGGAAAACAAAAAGCACTGCTCTGTTTCTGTTTTGGTTGCAGGATGGCAGATGCACTTCCTTTGCGCTGGTCCATGAAATTTCATGCCCTGTGGCAGAAAGAATTGGATAGTGAAAGAGAGGCTTATAGTGAACGAATCTAAACACAGATGGTGTCATTATTCTATGGCCATTACGTTATGCAATCAACATTTACTTCACAGTGAAAAGTTAGAACTAGAATTTGTTACTTTGATAAACTGAGCAGTTGCATGTGCACCCAGACGTATCCGTTCAATTGACTCTTTATAATCACTGATTCTCAATCAAGTGGCTGACGTAACGCAAAGCAGCGAAAATGAAACCACCGGGTCTCAGTGACCTCTTGTACTTTGCCGTTGGTAGCTCTCCAGACAATCTGATTCAAACCATGACTCAAGAACAAAGAATGAGCTGGAGTAGCTCTCAGCAAACCAACCGCTCTCAAACCGTTTAAAGGGGTAGTTATGTAATTCAGACAACTTCAAACAGTGAAATGACCAATTTGCTGTGGGCACAGATACATGCAAAACCTCTTATAAAATACTCCCCACTTTCAAGGTGCTAATAGCTTAATCTAATGCTTTTGAAGCGTCATAAGTTCAGATCTTGTGCCTCTTCAAGGTCATTGTCTGAACTGCACTTTCCTTTTTCACGCATCTCACTGCTTTGCTTTGAATATTTATTTTTAGCATGAGTTATTGTTACAACACTCAACAGCTTAATTCCCACTGGCGCCACCCATACAAGAAATTTATGCTCCCGGGTCAAAACCAATACCATTATCTGTCAACTGGTATATATCTTCCAAGTGCAAACTTTATTTGACTTGTCACAAGCTAGTGAGGTTTCACAGCTCACCCAGTTCAATTTAGTGACAACCTTGGAGGAGTGTTTGCACTCCGGTATCCTTGCATGAACCCATACCTGGCTGCCGAAAATTATACCCCAGACAGTCTTGTCACTGTTGACCTCTTGGGCTCATGCTGTGATTTAATGGAGGTACAGCATGAAGCCAGTCTGAGAGTACTAATGCTCAGCCATCGAGCGTTGTCTGCGCTGCATCACTAATACGTGCACGCTCAAGCACACACAAGCACAGACTTTGTGCCTTAACGCACCCACTCTTAATAAACACCATCATTTCTCTGTGAGATGTGACATTAATGGCTGCAGAGGACAAATGCACTTTGGTGGCGCCATCGCTCTGTGCACAGTTCATTTCTTATTAGCGGGGTCGGACTCCATTTTCTCAGAGTCACGCTGAGGTCCATGAAATACAACTCATGCAGCCGCTCAGCCAATCAAAATTAAATGATCACTGTGTGATTCATTAAATACAGACAAACTGTTCATGAACAGTGCATACCAATGTCGCAACAACAACAACAGCAGCAGCAGAGGAAGAATCTCATCACTTATTCATCAAAAAGAAATGAGGAGCAATAGCATGGAGGGGAACATGGCTCACTGACTCTTAAGCAAATTATTAAAAGACACTATACTATGTTTTCCTGCTCTGTTTGTACAGAGCCATTCTCCTACGTGATGCCAAAAGATGAGTGCAATCATGACAGGAAGAATGAGAGAGTGTAACGTTTCTCGGTGAGTTCATATTAATGTGCAATGGATGGTTGGAGGAGAAAAAACGAGAAGAAGAAGATGGAGAAGGAAATGTAAGGGAGGTAGAGGAGGTAAAGGAAGGAGGAGAAGAAAAGACAAAGATAAAAGGACGAGAAAGAGCAGGGTTATGAGGACAAGGAGAGGATTTTTTTTTTAAAGAGAGATTTGGTACAAGTGAGGGAGAGAGAGAGAGAGTTGTGTGCGCAAAGTAGGAAATCTCTGAAGGGCTTTGAGCATGACCTGGATTCCTCTCCTCTTTGTTTGCATCATACTGTATTGGTGCCAGAGATATGATCAAACACCATGTGAATCAGCTTCCTTTGTGTCAGCACACACAGCAGCGATGCAGCCTCGCTCTCCTGGGGTTCTCGTCTCGCAGCGTCGACTCGGAAGGCATGCAGGACGGTTCTTCTTTGGGAGGTCTCTCTCACCTTATCACAATATTTGGTGTGAGGCTGTTAAATCGGTTGGCGTGCTTAATGGTATTTAGAGTAATGTTTCTTGAAGGCGCAGAGTGAACAGCGCAATTCGGAAGCGGTTGCAATGATTGTTGTTGAGCTAAAACACTTATTCATTCAATGCTACGTAACTGGAGGGAGACGAATGAGCAGCAGAGGAGAGACTTCAAGTGGCTGAAAAAAAACCATCAGGTTTGCATGGTGGTACAGTGGTAAGCACTGTTGCCTCTCAGCGAGAAGGTTCTGTGTTCGATTCCCATTGAATTTCATGGAGTTTTCTCCTGGTGTGTAAATATCCAGGTCCAGGTGGACTCGAAACTCACCAGATAGATGAATACTGGAGTGATCGCATTTGGCACCACCTGTACATCAGTTCCTTCCTTTTCTGTCTCCCAACAATCAGTGACAAAGGACTCTGTTTTTTGTGAAGTTGAACAATAAGTCTACTGCAGCCACCATTTTGTAGCAGCAGAAGTTCCCCCTTCTTCTTCTTCAAATGGACACAACAAAGGATGCACATCTGATTTATTTATTTATCTCTTACACAAGTTCTGAAGTCGATTTCCATTTAAGTCCCAGGGAGTCTCCCCTTTCATGCCTAATGTCTCCTTAAAGGCTTGTGCCGCGCGCTGGAGACTCGGAGCATTGTTTGCATACGGTGAAACTCTTGATTTTGTGTCTCTCTCCTCTGAGTTCACTCCACAGCTCGACAATTGATCAAATCAATTGTGTCTCGCTGTATCTTTGTATTGCTGCTCTTTATGTCTGCACTCACTGGTTCAGCTAACCCCCCTGAAAGACAGACTGTGTTGTGATGAGGTAAATTTGCTCGAGGGCTTTTTGATGAGGGCCCTCCATAATCAGGCGTATAACTCACCTATAGCTTACACAGTGTATGTCACGCTGGGGAAGACATTCTCCTGACACAGCTTTGAGGAAGCAGTCAAAGCTGCAGCCAGTTTTTCAAAGCCCTACATTTGTGTTGCCATCTGGAAGAAAAGTAAATTATCCCTCTGTTAAGTTTGTGTGTGTGCGTGTGCGTGCATTAGGATTGATGGGAAAGAGAGAGAAAGAATCACATCAGACAAAGGCCTAGTGGGTTTTAATGCTCAGACATGTATGTCTGCTGATTAAACAATGAGCTGTAAGTCATTAGCCAATACCTGCCTAGGTTTATTTACACTGGAGCTGGTCCCACTGTGTGTAGAATGTGAATCAGCTGTGTGGAGATGGCTGTAATGCTGTCTAATCCTTTGTATTAGATCTAATTTCACCTGTCTTTACCTTTCTACTGGAGCCACGGTGAGACTGAACAGTCCACTGATGCTGGATGTTGTTTATCTTTGCCGTATTTCTAAAGCCGATTGCGGTTTCTGCTGTATGAGGCCATCATTGCAGTGGGATAATGGCATATAATGAAATTAAGTTCTTGCTTTTATACAGGCGCTGGTGTATTTTAGCTTTTAACAGATGGCCACTCCATGATTTCATTTGTTTTTATGCCAGTGTTTCCTCTGCCATCTCTCAAGTCCACTCTTTTTTTTATATTTACAACATTTTAACAAAATTGCAGATGATAAAATAAAAAGAGCAAGAATCATCAGCAAGCCTAAGAGTCTGCATTCAAGCTGTCCAAGACCACACCATAAAACTACAGTAGATTTACTGCTTCAATAGAACTTTTTTATGTATGAACACATAAGAGCAAACTTTAATCTATGATGATTAATGTTTTAATCTGTGATAACACGCACCATGATAAATCAGTTATGTAATGTGTCAAGTTGCTGAGAGAAAAGAGGAGACAATGTTAAAAGTAAATGTAGTTAAAAGTATAAAAGCTCAAAGGATCACTTTGTCAGGTTATGAGGCCAGTCTTTAAAATTCATTGCCAATGAAGTGTTCCCAATTATCACCTCTTTTTGACATAACATCTATGATATATGTCCCACAGTGGCATTTTCCTCTACCCTGCTGCATCCATAAAGCCATTCTTCCCTGTTTTAGAGCCAGGTGCCACCGGCCTCATAAATCTGCAGGAACTGTCCCAGAATCTGTGGACAGCATCTAAGATAAAGCTGTCAGGCTCAATCCTTGCATCTGTTTGAGGGTACCGTGTCTGGGAGACACTGGTGCAGGGAGGGGTGGGCGATGTGAGAGAAATTGAAGTGGTCAGCGAGGGGCAGACAGAAAGGAGGGAGGGGGGTGGTTTAGTCAGACAGGTAGAATAAGAAAGAGGAGAGGAAAAAATAGAGAGGTAAGAGCCAGGAGAGGCTGATAGGAATGAGCACAGAATTGATATCAGATGTGAGGGGGTTTTGGTGTGAGCAAGAGGTTAACAGCTGTTTTGAACCTGGACCGACCTTTACTTAAGTTTGGAATGGGAACCACTTTAAGTGAGAGTAGTTCATTTTGTGAGCCATGCATTGTTCAGTTGTCTGTGGTTGTTTCAGTGTCTGCTGGTTACTCCAGATGTCCACATTTTGAAATGAGTGGATGTGAGTAGGGCTTATTAATCTGGCTGAACTGAACATGACAATATTAATCAGGAAATTTCCAAGATTAATATGAAATACAGTGTGGAAAATATCTGCATGATCATTTATGGGATAATCTCTTAAATCTGTCAGGATTCTAAGGACAACTTGCTTGTTTCATTCATTTGGAGTCAAATATAAACTGGTCAAAGTCGCTATGAGATAATCATGAAATGATGAATGGTGAATGCAGTGTGACTATCGACTGTGTAACCATAATTGGTCAAAGATTGTATTGCCAGGCTTTCACAGCCAAGAAAACTCCCACTTTTCCACTTAGTTCAACTCCTCAACTTCAGAAAATCTTTTTACATCATGTGAAAACATTACATGCATGTACATTTTGTATGTACTCTTTCCAATACCTCAAATCCAAATCTTTTTTGCATCATTGTGTTAAATTTAAGTCTGCAGGATGCTCTTGCAAACCTTGCAAATCACTTTATTCACCTGCTTTGTGGATATTTTGTGGCTCTCCAGAAGAATTTTAAATAAGGTTGCACTGATTTTTAAAAGAAAATTGGCTTTGTTTCGGGCCAATAATTTAGCAGCGTTCGCTCAGGTCTGTGAGGTTGTTATTGTGTTTTTTTGTTTTTTTTTTTCTTTTTGACGAATGCAGGCAGCATTATCAAGAGTGAATGAGCACTGCAGCATCATTACAAACTCGCGCACACAATTCAGTGCACTTATCTGGGGTCGACAGAGATTTTCAAAATCATAACATAGCGAGAGATTACAATGCTGAATCACAGCATCAGGGAGGAATTCAAGAAGCGAAGACGTGCCTCATTTTGACTTCAGTGCACTTCCGTGTGATTGACAGCATCCGAATGAGTGGCATTCTGCTTGGCCACACACGTCAGTCAGGTCATTATTCGCTGAAACAGCAACGGGTGGGTGGCGCATGACTGTCACCTGAAGCCAGGGAGGGGGGGGGGGGGGGGGGGTAGCTGCATAACTTCTAAGTAATGCAGCACTCATTTCCGCCGTATAAGAAAATATGGGTGAATAAATTTAATCATAACACCACCAGCAGCACATAATGCGAGAGCTGAACTCATTCTAATGATGCATGGGAGTAGCTGTACGTGCTCAGTGTAACCTTCCATATAAGAGAACCATAGGTGGAGCGCCCGGTGAAGTGTGCAGTGATAAGTTTTGATACAGTTATTCTGTTGTGCGATTGTACTATGACAATCATAATAGATAGTTTTAGATAATATATTATAATAGGCTTATCTAATTATATATGCATTTCAATTTTGTGTGTGTGTAATGATTGTTTGCGAGAAACTAAAATGACAGCTGTATTAGGTGAATGTGCAGTAATACTAGAATTCACATGCATGGACCAGGATTAATGAAGATCGCGTGATGGATCTCATTTGTAGAGATTTAAAATGATAATCTCAAATTGTTAACTTAAACTTTTAATGATATCATAAATCTTTCTGCGTGGAGTTTGTATGTTCGCGTTGCACTTGTGTGGGCCAGGTACTCTGGCCTCCTCCCACAGTCCAAAGACATCCACATTAGGTTGATTGAGGTTGAATTGCCTGTAGATGTGAATGTTACCTTGAATGGTTGTTTGTCTCCTGTCACCTGTCCAGCCCTCACCCAATGTCAGCTGGGATTGGCTCCCCCCCACAGCCTTATAAGTATAAGCAGTACAGATAATGAAAGAATGAATATCTGCAGAAATTGGAACACAAAAACCATTTATTATTAGATTTTCTGGCATCTTACATTTGCACACAGAGCGTCTGCAGTCGGTATTTTCACAGATTTTCTCAACAATTTTCATAGCAGGAGCAGCTGCAAAGTTCTTAACATTGAATGTTTTCAATCTTGCCGTGGATGCTCTTCACATATTCCAATAATAGAGCGACACTTTAACACGGCGTTGGCGCTGTGATTTCAGTGCACCTGCAGAGGAGCCTGATGAATAGGGAGATGCACAGTAGGTGACAGTGTTTATGTTGCAGGGAGTAGATAATAATGTCGGGAACTTGCAGAAAACGTAGGAGGACGAGGTTTTTGTGAGAGGTGAAGGAGGAGGAGGAGGATGGAGGATGGAGATGAAGATTGTTTCCGTAACTCTAGACTGCCAAGTAGCTACAGTTGTAATTCACAGTGATCCTGGACGTCTGAATTTGTCCTGCTTAATTACTAACCTGCAGTCATGAGATGGCTCTGTGCAGAATGAATTGTGGGTTGGCGTGCATGTGGACAAGCGGGTGCCAGTGTGTGTGTGTGTGTGTGTGTGTGTGTGTGTGTGTGTGTGTGTGCGTGTGAGTGTGTGTGTGTGTGTGTGCGTGCGTGTGTGTGTGTGTGTGTGTGTGAATAATGAGGCTTAAGTGGATCGCAGTGTTGTAATGAGCTTTGTGCAGTGATGAGTGGAACTTGGTAGTTGGATAGTCCCGACCACAACAGAGAGTCACAGCCCTGTAAAATGTGTGGATGGAGCATTAATCAAAATGTATATTATTAATAATACTTTAATGTTATAATGTATAATATGTAAAGTAATAAAATATATTAAATGACCCCATATTTCATCTGTAAAAGTAAAGAAATTAACTAGTTAAACAAAAGTTGAATACCCATTGAACATGATAGAGGACATTTACTCAAATGATATGAACAAAGCTTCACCTCAGGTTCAGTATATTGTTGTATTATACTGAATATATGTACAGTATATTGTTGTAGGGAAGTGATTCAAATCTAAAGAATCTTTGTTATTTTATTGTCACAGTGCAAAGTTTGATTTGAAAGTAATTGTTGCATCACATAGAAATGGCCACACCCAGTCTGAGCAGTTAATGGTTTTCTCCTCTGCTGTATTACTACAGTATGCTGTATGAGGGGTTGCCAGCTCACCTGTGCTACAGTCGGTGCACTGCAAAGAAAAACACTCACCAGTGCCTTTGTGACAACAAACACTGTACAGCCGAGCAGTTATAGCAGCAGTGTTGTTGTGTGAATGCCTGTGTGACCGTTAAGGCGTATTTGAAAAAAAAATAAAATCCCTTCTCCGGATGGTTCTGAAGTTGCCTGTTTTGAGCGAAAGTTTCCCACAGTCGTCGTGTTGCCTTGTTGAGAGAAGTTTTCTGATGTTCTGAATTGGTTCCCCCCCCCAACAAAATAGTGTCGACTCCTGTCATCGCTGTGAAGCAGTTGCACTTACAGCGTAACTCCAACTTTGTGGCATCTTCATCTTGCAGCAGATCAGTAGACAGGAACTTTTTACATCCTGACATCAGTAGGTAGAAACACAGTGCACAGTTTTTACGTGGAATTCAGACAGAGCAGTGATGGGGTGTCTTACCTTTAGATTAGATATGCTGGTGAAACAGCAAATCACATCAACATACAGTAAACAATCAGTCCTCACTATGGCATGTCAGATATTCCTTAATCAAGGACATTATGTTTCTCTGCTCTCTTCATTGCTGCTGCTGTGAAGTTGGAGCAGTACATCTCAACTTTTTTTTTTCTCATTCAAGCCCCCGCTGTAGCTGTTGCAGAAACTTTTGGAGCCATAATTGTATTTTACAGTTGGCAGGCCCATCAGTATAGTGGCTCAGAATTGCAGTTTAGCAAACACCCTTAATGTTTCAGTAACACCCACCCACCCACACGACTCTGGAGCTGGCTGTTCATTTAGCGTTGGCCCGAGATGATGAACTGATGACGAGTTGCCTTGGCAACTTTGGTCCTAAAATAATCACAGAATCTATTAAATTGGCACGGTGTGAGCAAATTCTGTCAGTGAATAAATGAATGTCTGCATAGTCTCTTTTTTTAATCAAGTGTTAAATATTCCAGCAACCCTCAACCTAATTTGTATTTGTGATGAGTGAAAAAAAAACAAAAAAAAAAGTGCAACTATGGATTTCACATGGCACTTTCTCAGCATATCACAGCCTGTCCTGCACAATAAAATCTTATTGTTACATACAGGAGCAAGTGGTGGCTTCAATGTACCCATTTTTATGAGCTGAGACAGACTTTCCCTCCAGCAAGAAGCAGAACCTTTTTTTAGACAAATGAAGAATGAAATTCCACCCCCGTGTTACATTTAGTTGCTCTTTTCTCACCTATACCTTCGATGCAGACTAAATTGGCTGCTGTGGGCCAATCAATCCATCAATTATATGTATTAGTTTTCTTTTCCACCGTGTGCTTTGTAACGTAAAATGATAAATGGTGTTTCCACTGACACAATTAAAGAGTAGGAAATGGCATATCGCTTTTTCGTTCATCATAAGTCAGTTCTAATCCAGGTGCACATCTTGACGGAGGCAACTTCTCCATGTGTGCAGAATGCATAATGAAATCCAAAATCAAATGACGTGATCTGAGTGTAAGTGATGATATGAATCATCCTGGCTGCCAAACTAGAAATTTTACAAAGTTCCTGTCACACAGAGAGAGCAAGAAAAAGAAACTCTGTGGTATAGACGTAGAAAGAAGAAGATGATGAAGAAGATACAATATGGCGTGCTTTGGTGTGTTCTTTATAAAGATGGAGTGTGTTTGTATGTGTGTGGTGCACTAGTGTTTGAGGGGGTTTCTTAATTTGCTTTATCACATGTGTATCTGCTCCTCTCTGCAGGTGAACACAGCCATGCATGAAGCTAAGCTGGTGGAGGAGTGCGACGAGCTCGTGGAGATCATTCGACAGAGAAAGCAGGTCATCGCTGTGAAGATCAAAGAGTCCAAGGTAAGTTTTACCCGGCATGACTTTTTATACTCTGTACATTTCAGTTCTAGCTCGGGAGAGAAACTTCACTACAAGAACATTTAAATTGAGTTGAAATTGGGATAGATAGGTGGTTTCTGCCAGTTAAATCTACACTGACTGATTTTACCATTGAAATAACATTGGAGTTCCTGTTTCCAACTAATGAATCAAAGTCAAATGAAATTGTGTCTGTCTGCTGATTAGAGCTGAGTACTGTAGCAAACACATTGCGGCCTGCTGATGGGAGCGGTGGAAGAGAATCTGGCTAATCTGCACTCGTGCCCTACAAGCAAAACAATGAGCAATGAGCACTGGCGAGTCATCGTTTGATTCGTATAAACAATATAGTTTGAGGTTTATAATAGAGAAGTATTGATTTAGCGGTTCATTCATTATGCATCAGTTCAAACAGCTCCAGCTCGCTGCCAGTGGAAGCAGCCAAACTGACAAATACGTCTTTAAGAAACTCGGCCCACGGTCACAGTCCACTGGTGGAGAGGCTGTGGTTTCATACAGGAAAATGAATATGAGAGCAGCAGCAGGGTCATAGATGTAATGTACTATTGGTCCTTTTTCTTTTTTTTTTCGCCCGTGTAGTTACCTGCTTGTTTACCCCAAACATATCTCTCATGGATGCTTCAGGAGACAAGTGAGGAAAAAGAGAGAGAGAGAGTACCAATGGCAGTGTGTGAAAAAATCTGAAAAGGCAGAAAAAAGTGCTGTGAACCTTTTGCAGGAGTTACTGTACAGACGTGTGTGTGTGTGTGTGTGTGTGTGTGCACGCTTTCATAGGTGGATATGGTTGTGTGACCCCCACCACCACCTCTCCCACCCCCTGAGTGTCTAGGGTTTCAGGGCAGAGACAAACTCTTAATCTCGCCCTCCCAGAGGTGAAGTTTTAAGCACTTGCGGAGGATGCTCTGAGGCAGCAAAAGAGCTTTGTCGAGAGATGAAAGATTCTCAAACACTGAACACAAGGATTGAAGCAGGGGAGTGTGTGTGTGTGTGTGTGTGTGTGTGTGTGTGTGTGTGTGTGTGTGTGTGTGTGTGTGTGTGTGTGTGTGTGTGTGTGTGTGTGTGTGTGTGTGTGTGTGTGTGTGTGTGTGTGAAAGAGAGAGAGAGAGAGAGAGAGAGGAAGTGTGTCAGAGTGTGTCCGCAGTGATTGCAGACAAAGTGCAAGGCTTGTTCTCCTGAGAGTCTGGCTCTGTAAGAGGTTGTCTAGGAGAGGCTAGAGGAGTGAAATGCAGGAGACGGAGGTGAGAGGGGAAAGCCCGTAAAACACCAGAGGAGGGCTTGATTGAAGTCAGCTCCGGGAAGATGTGTTAATACTGAGGTGATTTAAGGGTCAAGGGAGATGAATAAACTGCACGTCGAGTAATTCAAAGAATTGCAGATGTGTAGGAGAGGAGAGGAGAGGAGAGGAGAGGAGAGGAGAGGAGAGGAGAGGAGAGGAGAGGAGAGGAGAGGAGAGGAGAGGAGAGGAGAGGAGAGGAGAGGAGAGGAGATTTGAAGTATCAACAGACTACTAATGCTGTCATTTTTTTGTTGTTGTGTTTTTTTGGTAAGGACGGTAAGGGGAGTATTCAGAGGTGACTCTGCAATAGACTAACAGGATTATTCAGGCTTGATCATGGTGAGCAGAGCCGTGCAAGGTGCTCCCATTCTCTGTCTCACCTCCTCCTAACAAGCTTTGTCTCTCTCTAAGGAGACTCAGCAGTCATGCCTAATCTCTCCCAGCCCAAACAAAACACACACTATTCCCATGGCCTAATGTGTGCATCTGTTTTTTTTTCATCATATGACTCCCTGTCTTCCAGGCATCGTCTCTGCTTCTGCGTCTCATTTTCATTTTGAAAACTATTTTAACTGCTCCTTTAGAGACTTGAGGATTAGCACCTCAAATCCCCTTTGAAATATTTTCACTTTATGTCTAAAAACTGTTTTGGTCCATTATGTGATTTTTACAAGGTTATGGCAAGTAGAGACAGGATGTTTTTACACTTATCTGACAAGGAAGCTCTTCTTGTAGCTGTGTGACTATCACAGAGGCTACAGTATGCCAAAAGCAACGTGGCATTGTTGTGGCCAGGGCCGTTGCTAGGAATTCTGGCCCCCTGATAGAATACTAAAGTGGGCTCCTGCCCCCTGACTTTTCCCCTTCTTTCTTAGACTACATATGTATTATTATTTTTTATTTACTTTGTTTTGATGCTAATGTAGCATTACTATGAGTATTAGTCAGGGCCATATGCAGAATAATTCAGTCATACAAAGATTAGACTACTGGGGTTTTTTGTGGGCCCAACTGGGCTCTGGGCCCCTAGAATTATCATCACCTTTCTCCCCTTTACAACGGCCAGGTTGTGGCAGCCATAAACATCTCAGGAGGGGTGCAGGGCAGATCAGAGGCCACTAGGAGGTCAAGTCAAGCAACCAAGATTCAAACCCAGACACTGTCCTATGAACAGGTCCAATGAAACTCGATTACTTCTGGTGCTTCTCTGTTGGAGGTCTGCTATCTTCCTATCAAGATACAGTCACCCAGTTATTAAACTAATTTTTTTAAAGGGGATTACATAATCATTTTTGGACTCAGCACTACAATATTAAATTGCATGTGTATTTATAATTGAATAACTGTCAACTGATAGGCCAGCACTTTAACATTTAAGGTTTGCTCAGTTTAATATGATGCAGACATTGCAGGTTGAGATAGTCACACAAACACACTCATAGACGAGCAATGTTGTCCATCATTCTGAGAGAGAGAGGGAGTAATCGCCTCCAAAATTGTTGTTTGCGGCATATGTTTCCAAATAATAAACCATCCATTAAACCTGTCTCGCCTCTCTATTTGCGGTCAACAACCTGCTCAAATGTCATTTATAGTGACAACAGATTAGGGTGGACTTAGTGGAAGAGCAGCTAAGACGTTCAATTGAGAACTCCATTAAGTCGCCAGCTTAGAGAGGCTTCTAAGCAGGAGCAGCTTTTTGCAGCAGGAAAAAGCCACCGCACATTAGATAGTGTTTTGATTCTTTGAGAGCTTCTGGTGACAAGCTCTTAACCAACTGCCACACAATGTTTGGTTTTTTTTTTATTGTTTTTTTCTGAATTTTTCTTCATTGAAGCACTTCAAGCCAAAATACATGGCTGAAAGTATAAATGACTAATCCCCTCAAGGCTCTCATAATTGTAGATGTTGTGTTGAGAGATTCAGGTTGCTGTGTTTGTCAAAAAGGAACCTACGTCTCTTCGCTGTTTGCCATTTAAAAGTTCACCGAGGTTTCATTTAATCACCAGTGCTGAGATGCACTTGGTACCAAAGCTGGTATTTTATCCTACAGCTCACCTTTTGTTTACACTCTTTGGGCTCATGAGCAGCCGGTGTTATTTCCTGTGGAGAGTTTCATCAAACTAAGTTAATTTGGGGGATCAGGATATGACCATAATGAAGTTAAGTAGATTAGTTAAATTTCAAATTGGCATAGAATGGCTTCCTTATGCTCAGTCGGAAATTAAATTACAGTACAACCATTGAGAAATTTCAGTCAAAAGGGGGCTGCTTTACAAAACCCTGTGTGTGTAATTGTTTTTAAAGAGTCTGAACCCTGGCGTGACCGACTGACCTGCTACATGTGCACAGTGTGTTTTTTTATAATGACGGTGAAGCAGACATCAGTGCGTCGAAACCTCTCTGTGTCCTGCTCAGACTTCAGGGCACTGATACATTTATCTCCACACCGAGTAGATGCAGATGAGTCTTTACAAGACTGAAATAACTGTGGTTTGGTCTAGAAGGTCAAGGGCAAATAGTAATTTCTAGTCTGTCTCAGATTCATACTTTTACATATATTTATCTCTCTGTACATCTTGTTCTTGTTCTTGAGGCAATATGTTGTTTACCTCTGCTCGGGTCAGTGCTGGCATGACGAGCCAGTCCAGGGGTTTATCATGTGTTTTACGGCCGTCACACACCGGGGTTGATAGAGTACAGTAGTTACATCAGGGAGACATTTTATGGGAGCAAGGGGTTAAATGTTTGGCTCGGCCGAGTATGAAATAACATCCTAATACAGACTGTTTCACCTCCTCTCATCCTCTCTGCACGTGAGCTGGGATAATGTCATCTCCTTTCAGTTTAATTAATGCGGCATACTTCAGTCCTCATACTATTTGGTCAGTGTCCAACATATTCAGTCTGTCAACATTTCAGAGGGTTTGTGTTTGTTGTAGCGCTGTTGTCCTCATACGCTGACAAGACTTCAGCTATCAAGAGTCAGCTTGTTGGTTTCACCTGGCAGCAGTCTTTTTAATTTTCTATTTTTTTTTTTTTGTGGAGTGGGGAGAGTTGCAATGGGCTTCTAATGCTGAATTTGAAATGAGTATTTTGGATTAATTTGGCAGAAATGTTTAATAATATTTTCTGGAAGTTGTTGAACACATTTGTGGATTAGTGACTGTCAAAATGATGAATACCTCATATGAATTCACTGGACTATAGCTGTGAAGCATGTGGAGGTAGAAGACGCTCCAAGGCACATATTCATGAATTTGTGCAGTGGAGTGAGCGGGAGTTTGCCATGGGCAAATAGAAAAGTTATTTCTAGCCACAGGAGATGAGCATAACAGATCAATAACACCAGAGACCTACTTTTGTGGGTGGTTTTCTTTCTTTTTTTTTTTTTTGGTGGAAGCGGTGAGGAAATATGGTGCACGGATGCAGATTGAGCGAATGAATATGAATCAGCAGTGTCGCAACATACCAACATGTGCTTGTGTCCGTGTGTGTGTGTTTTCCAGGTGATGAAATTGCGTAAGCTGGCTCAACAGATTGCAAACTGTCGCCAGTGCCTGGAGCGCTCCAGCGCACTCATCACGCAGGCCGAGCAGAGCCTGAAGGAGAACGACCACGCCCGCTTCCTCCAGACCGCCCGAAATGTAGCAGAAAGGTGGGTGGTAAAAACACACACAAACACAACACACACAAACACACATGGCCAGGTAGGTAGTGGAGGCTGTTCTTTGCTCATATCGGCTGATTGATTGTCGGACTAATCACTGGTTAGAGACCTGTTCAGAAAGCAGATCTGACTTTACACCTATTTCACCAGATACTCTGGAAATCTGCTGCAAGCCTGGGAACAGGAGACACATGTGATCAAATGCAGTCAGGCAACAGCTCTGTCCTCATTTCTGCCGTCCTTGACTTTCTCTACTAGTGCATCCTCCGTCTTTGTGCTGCTGTTGATCCTTTTTAATAAAAGTGTAACATACAGTATACTACTGTAAGAGCTGGCAAACCAAAGCACAAAGGACACTGATTCCACTTCATTTACTACTGTGTAAGCAGAAGAGGGTGTATTAGACTGGTCCTCTTGCTGTACAGTAGTTTCTCTCTCTGCCTCTCTGTGTTATCTTACTTCACACAGTAAAACTTTTTTTTGTCATTTATTGGTTTTTGATTTTACATGTAAACGAACAAACAATCAAACAATCAACATGAAGACCTATAGACGAGTACAAAAATATCAAGGGCAAAGGCGTACATAAGGGGACTGGTAAACAGTCTGATAGTCCAGTCTGAGATTACCTGAAATCCGGTTTTATGGTAGAGACATACAGTATGTAATCAATTTTTGCCAATACAGTAAAACTTTTGTTATATCTTTGACAAAACACATTTGCTTTTGTTTGGTTTTTATATTTCTCATCAAATTCCTTCGATTAAATCCAATCTCAGAGTAAAGCTGCTGGTGAAATCAGCATTTTATCAAACCTCCCAGACTCCCACAATCAATGTCAGGCCTCTGTTGAAAATCATCTATCATTTAAAGGGCCGGCTCCGCACTTTCTTTTTCCACCTGCATAGTTCTGAAGGCAGGCCGGCATGTTTCTGGCCCTGTTCCTTGCACAGACAGAGACCTGTGCAACACCTGTAGCAAGTGTAGCATCCTTTCCTCTGGCCTAGACCCTGCTTTTTTTAATCCAGCACCTGCCTGGCTGCTTTATTGACCGGCTGCTTTCTCCTCACTGAGGAACAGAGGAACAAAAGTCTGAAGGACTAGTGCTGCTCTGTGCTCTGCTCTGCTCTGTAACCTTGCCAGCACTGTGGTTCAGGCTGGCTCCTGCCACAGACTGCTCATTGAAGTAGGCACAAGTTTCCACAAAGCTGTACAGACTGCGGAGTCAGTGTGTCGATGTGTGTCTGGTTTTGCTGGCTTTGTGGGTAAAGAAACAACACAGAGGTGGGGTTATGGGTACAGCTTTGTTTGATGGTGTGAGTTTTCTTTATCATTAATGTTCTGTCCTTGTTTATTTTCTTTCTCCCTCACCTTCCCATGTGTCAATGACTCTGTCTACCACCTCTCCCCTCCTGTCACTTCTCCTCTTTCATTTGTCTCCTCACATTTCTCCACCTTTTCATCACCTCTCGCCCTCTTTGTGCCCCTTCCCTCTCATCACCACGTCTGACCTCGTGGCCGTCCTGGACTCTCCCCCACCTTCCCTGTGACATTTACCTTGCCTCGTGCGTTCTGGCCTCTACGCTAAAGGGTTGCCATGGCAACGGCCTCCTCCCAGGTGCTCATCCCTGACGTCAACCTGAACGAGGCCTTTGACAACTTTGCCCTGGACTTCTCCAGAGAGAAGAAGATATTAGAGGGACTAGATTACCTAACGGGTAAGAGTCGAGTCTGCTGTCATCGAAATACTCCACTCACTCATAATGATGGGTATCTCAGACCAGCTGGCATGTGAAACCATTTGCATGACCTTATTTACATACGAATGAAAGATCAAACGTAACTTGTAGACATAGTGTAAAAGGTTTTCCATAGAGTGTCATTTTATACTCAAGAGCATGAACTATTTATATTACCAGGGTAAGAAATGTATCCCAGACACCAGCTGCTCTAAAAATCATGTAACCTGTAGGGGGTCATTTCTTTTCTTGAATGTTACTTTATATGAATCTTTATGTTTTAATGAATGACTTCTATATTTAACCAGACATTCTAATTATGACCATTCTTTATTTCATTTTTACCATGAATCACGTTGTCGT
Source organism: Trachurus japonicus (assembly GCF_045865225.1). Lineage (NCBI taxonomy): Eukaryota > Metazoa > Chordata > Actinopteri > Carangiformes > Carangidae > Trachurus > Trachurus japonicus. The sequence continues at coordinate 17,132,877 of NC_140916.1, read as the reverse complement.
TTCCTCCACTTGTAGCTCCCAACCCGCCATCCATAAGAGACGAGCTGTGCACCGCCTCCCATGACACCATCACTGTTCACTGGACGTCTGAGGACGAGTTCAGTGTCACCTCCTACGAGCTGCAGTACACAATCTACACTGGCCAGACGAATTTCATCAGTGAGTCATGTAACACGCACAGACACACACATACACACTGATGCACAAGCCCCAAAAGAAGCGCAAAAGAAACTCAGTCACCTCTCTGCAGTTACAAAGGGAACTAAACTGGAGCAGCACAATACTTCTGTTATTCCTCTGTCTTATTTTCACTGTGTTTTCTTATGTTCAATATTTCATACCAACTGTGTTGCATAACCTAGATTTTCTGTCCAGCTTTAGTCTTTGTTGTCCTCCATGCTCATATTTATAGAGCGACAGAGCTGACTTATCAGGACTTACTCGTTATAAAAATAGGACGTAGACATATCATGAGGATACGCTTCAAGTAGATTCACTATTTAGTATCTGGGATTATGTGAGAACTCTGCAGACACTAGAGATGAGAGCGTAAAATCAACAGTGTCCTTTTTCAACCTTTCTCCCTGTATTCTAGCTGTTTCATTTATTGTTTCAGAGTTGTAAGAATGGAGTTATGTCTGCAAAGATTTCAGAAACGCTACCAGAGCAAATCCTGCCAGACTGACTAGACAGTGTCTAATTTTGTGTCATTAATCTATCTCTAAGTAGCCACTGTGAATGTGTGAGTGCCTCTTGCATTACATATTCTATATTTTTACATAAGCCCTACCATACACAGGATGTTGTAGTGTTTTGGAGCAGGTGGTTGGATTTTGGTGCAGATTTAGATCCAACATCACCACCATGTGGCAATCTTGTCAGCCTATGCCTCTGTGTTTTGGGTCACAACATGGGCTTAAAGCCAATTCCTTGGTTACAGTCAAACCCAACCACCATTGGCACAAACTGTGCTCTTTGCTTTTGAAAGTATTTTTCACTAATTTTTCCATTTTTGAATACAAAACTGAAAAAAGACAGGGCCAAAATTGTTTTCCTGTAATTGGTAAACAAATTCATAGTTTTTTAACTGTAATCAAACTTAATTGACTATTTTTATTGCTGAACAATCTTGTAAAATGAGTGTATTGTTTGTCCTCAGTCTGGTCTGTGGTGTTAGGATCGACTACAGTACATTTAAATTATTTACCAGAAACTTTATTCAATATTTATATATTTGCCAAAAATCTGACCCCCATTAGCCAAACACATTATCGCTGATCGTCTATCACAACACAAATGAAGGAGAAGAAAGATCACTGTGGAGGAGGAGAGCAACAGGAGAACAGATGAGGATCTGAGTGGATAATGGTTACATAGGGGAAGTGGAAATTAACACCTACTGATATGAGGAGGATGTGATGAATGTACAGAATTGTGCACATGAGAGCATGTGCACAGACACACCTGCGCCTCTCTTTTCCTCTGCACTTTGATCCTTTTTATCATCTGCTCTCTTCCCCTCTGTGTAGCCTGACATTTCTCCATCTCAACATGCGACTCAAGTGGCCAAGCCATTTGAAACATCAGGATACATTTCAGCTGTGATAGACTGAGTGACTCAGATATTCAGCACTGTGCTGCCACTGAGTCCTCGGAGATTCACAGGAGAAACCGAGAAAGAGAGAAACCCATTTAGCTTGCCATGCCACTTGAGTTTTTGCCAAAGCATTTTTCTCAGACTTTCCAAGTGGCTAAATGCTCCCACTCGAGCGCTATCCCAGCTCTCTCCTTTTCTCTCGTCTGGTCTCATCCTCAGCCTCGGGCCTCCCATGAGGAGGTCAGTAGGGGTTTGTGGGGTCTTGTCAACCTTGCTTCTGCAGGAGCATCCAAGCAGAGCAGCAGAAAATAGAATCAGCAAGTGAAACCAAATGCCATGGAGAAATGTAAGCAGTGTCAGAAAGTCAAATATGTCTTTAAACGAAAACTTAAACCTGAGCTGTAATTTTGTAGCTGCTACCTGCGGCTCAGTACGAGCTGCAAATATCCCAACCATCCACACATTGTGCATTCACGGCTCTGTAAATGTTTGTTTTTCTTTCTGTTCATTCAGACAAATACAATATTCAGCCTCCTCCTATCATCCACACCACAGTCACATAGGAGGTGATTTTAATTCAAACAGTTTTTCCTTTTTATGCCTCCAGAAGTGTTTGTCCACCCGCACCATTCTCAATGTCTGAGGAATATGCGGAGGGACTTTCATCAATTTGATACAAATGTTAACTTGGAATCAAGGATGATGGAGTCATTTGAATTTTGTGGTCAAAGGTCAAGGTCACAGTTGACATCACAGAGCATGATCTTTGCCACAATTCCAAGGTTTAGCTAATGTTTGACAAAATACCTGCATATATACTACAGTATGGCTCTGGACAGACATGGATGTAAATTGCATCTGGTCGGTGCAGTAATTCAGCCCGAGGCAGTAATTCTACATGTCAGACAGTAACGCTGATGTAAACACACCATTTATATGACCTTAATTATTAAATGCTGCATCCTAATGGTTTCATCAATAACACAGCACTAAGAGGTAATGATGGCCGTAAACACTGTGGTGATACAAATTTAACCAATTGCTCATGTCAGGGTCTCCACTGGTTGCCTGGCAATCTCACTGATTGCCAGTCTAATGCACTACTTTCTGTTTAACTCATTAACTTAAACAAACCAGATATACTGTATATAACATGTTAATTAGCAACCTTAAGAAGTGCTGATAGGTGGGTGTTTATCTATCAGCTGCAGGCTAACTGTTCTCCCTTGTTTCCAGACTGTACGCTAAGCTAAGCTAACCGTCTTCCAGCTGTTTATAATTAGCATACATGCATGAGAATGGTATCAATCTCAGTCCAAGGCAGAATTAATGCTTCAAATGGGGGCAAAATTAAATATAATTTTCAACATTCAGACCTCTTTGTTTTGCACTGAAATGCAAGAGATTAATTTAAAATGGCACACCATCGTAATAGCTTTGTGTCATTTGTCTTTTGACTCTGTGTCCATTTAGTTTGCTTTGGTACCTTTCATTTTGGCCAGTGACTGTTATCGAGATAGCTTTACCAACAGGGCCCAACCTCGGGCCAAGAAGCCAAACATCCACATTAGCTCTGTGTTAGTTCTCCCAGATTTTATAATTGAGATCAAAGAATAGTTTCCTAATTGTCAGTTAAAACCATTTGCCATCTGTATTGTCCAGCTGAAGCAATGTTACTCCATCTATCTGGACTATTAGAAATCCTTCCATCTTCTTGGGAGCTCTGTATGTTAACCATATTTTATGACCTACCTGCTGATTCCAGCTGCTGTCTGTTGTTCACGTGTTTTGATAAGCTTTAGCCTGTGGTGAAGTATTAACATGATTATCACAGGTGAAAAGCAGTACCGCAGTGAGAGCATTAGGACATGGCAGAGTTTGGTAAAATCTCTCTCCCTCTTCATGTTAACAAGGGATCTGTCAGAATATCAGCAGGATCAGTCTTTGTACCGATGTAGGATGAAATAATGATGAGTTTTACAGTGATTGCAGACAAATAGTGCACAGGGGACAAATGTAGGTGCACAGCTTCTCATACGCACAAAGACTTTTGTCTTTGCATGTACGCATACATGCGGCACACGTCCATGCAGCCACATACACACTGTCACAATAAACTCTATATTGCATCATCAAAAACTAAGCCTCTTACATTCCCAAGATACTTTGTGTTTCTGTTCCCTTCTCATGTGTCGGCAGAGTGAACACAAACACACAGATTTGATGTCTGGATGCAAGACGTGATCTGGTCTGTTTCGCTTTTCTTTCTCTTTCTGCGTTGGCACATTCACTTACACCAAAGCAGCACAACTAGCATCAGAAAACTCCCCTTTTTTCAGCATGTGAAAGTAGTGATAGAGAGTCACTGTGTACTGACCTAATTTGATTGAGCAAAAATGGAGAGGTGCGGATGGAGATCAAAAGCCTTGAAAATGGAAAGCAGCACGAAGTCCTTCTCCCTCGTCTTTGTGAAAGCCCACAGACAGTGTAGCCTCGGTAATTTTAATAGGATGCGGCTAAAACGACAGGTGGGAGGCGTAATTTTCTTAACAACAAGGGACAGCTGTCACAGTAAAACAACAATCTTGCCTTTGGTGAGGAAAACAGCAATTGTATTTCATTGTTGACAGTAGATGCATATTTATTAAGATGATGCTGAAATAACATGTGGTTGAGTCTGTTGGTCCAGTGTCTTTGTCTTTCATCTACTAGAGGGATATCAACGTTTTCTCCAGTGTTTTCTTTGTCGGGGGAAAGGCAGATATGTAGAGCCTTCACTTCAACTTTAAGAGTCCCTTCCCTTCATTCATTCTTAAAGCTGCCTCACTTTTAAAGGCCTTATTTGCGTCCCGTGAAGTATTTATATTTACAAGCAGACTCTTGGTTATTACTTATGCATGCTGTTGCCATCTTGCTCAATAATTCACAATGCGCCATCCTCACCAGAAGGGACATGGCAGGCATGGCCCTGAGAGCCTTTCAGGGTTTTTATTTCCCTGCAATTCTGCACTGGGGAGTGAAGACAAGACAATGAAAGGGATTGTAATTCTACATCCAACTCTACAAACATTAATCATGTTGTTTAGTTCTCTCAAACAAGATGCTTTGTTTGTTTGTACAGCATCACCACCACGTCTAACTAACTTTCCCATGTTCTGATTCGGATAACCAGTGGACCTTCCACAACAACTCCGCCATCTGTAATGTGATTGAAAGTTGTGTATTTCAGCTTTAACATTCAGGCAAACACTATGTTTTTTAAGTAAAAGAAAACAAGACAGAGAAAAGGAGTGATAATGTGGTGGGTCAGTTTAGGTGAATAAATTCATCCCTGTTATTTCACACAAGACTAGAGACCAAAAGCACACCCCATTGTAGACAATCCTCTCCTCTGCCCTGAGCTGAGATTTCCCTTTTATCCTTCACAGTCGGCTGCAGCTGAGAGACTGAAAAGACAGTGTTTAGAAGCAGGTGGCTGCAGAGCTAGCCCAGCCATTACTAACCCTCTACTGCAAGTCACTTGGAATCAAAGCACCTACTAACCGGGGTCATGTTGGTATTGCCCACGTTTCCATACATTTGAACATTAAAAGCTATCACACTCCTTCGCCCTCAGGCGCTTACTATAGAGATGCACTCGTCATATTATGTCAGTGGCTTTCTCTTAATGGGTTTTAGATTTACAGTATCACCTCAGGGAGTCTGTCATGCCTGGAATGGATCAGTATGTTTACATAAATGTTGTACAGTCCCTGTGTGTTTTATTGTGCCATGACGTTTCTAGGTCTGGAGAAAGTATCAGGAGAAGCTGGTTACTCATGTTACATTTGTCTGTTTTGTGTGTGTTTCTTTGCATCTGCCAGGTTTGTACAACTCAGCAGACAGCTGGATGATCGTACCTAACATCAAGCAGAACCACTACACGGTGCACGGCTTGCAGAGTGGCACCCGTTATATCTTCTTTGTCAAGGCTATCAACCAGGCAGGAAGCCGCAACAGTGAGCCAGCCCGCCTCAAAACCAACAGTAAGTGAAGGCCCATGTGACACCTCTGTCTGCTTTTCTATGAATATTTACAAGTCTTGTTAATTTTGTTTTTGATATTTAATACAATTCAAAGTCTGGCGGTGTCCTTTGTGCAGCAGAACTTACAGGCTTTCTCCGCTCAGAGCTTTTTTTCCCAGGGGGTTATCTTTGATTTAGAAATGAGTGGAAGATAAGAAGCAGATTTAGGACTAGAGTAGATTACATTTTCATTAGTAACAGAATATTTATGCATTGCCTTTTTGGTTTCAGTCTGATTGTTACATTTTCTGTCCGTGGGGCAACAAAGCGAAAATTAAAGGAGGAACCTGAAATGACACCTTGACAGATTTGTGTCAGAGACATTTCATTACATGTTCCATGAGCGCTTCACTGAATGATTTTAAGTCCAAAAGTACGGATGTACATGAATGTCTTAAATAAATCACAGTCAACCATTACTTTTTAGTCATATTCCCAGAAGGAGGGATGTCATCATCCTTTGACTGATGTATTGAATCAGTTTCACAGTTGCATCATCCAGGACGAAAAACTTGTTCCACAAAAAATACACACACACTTTCTTGTCAAAGACCTAAACAGTTCCCAGGCGGTCTTTGTGCGTTCATATGGTGTCTCATATGGATGAGACGCCATGATGACTGGGATTTCAACAGAGCTACAAATAGTGGAGTTTCATTCGTAGCACAAAACAGTCTGAGTTGGGTGAACGTGTCTTAATTGCTCACAGCGTATTGTTATCAGGCAGGTTTTTTAAGGTATCAAGCAGAGGATGTACTGTAGTAAAATATATCTTGCATCAGTTATTTAGTTTTACCCCCTTAGGCTCGCCTGAATACTTCTGAATTTAAAACTAGGTATCAAGTATTGTGAGATTATTTAGGTCAGTACACAGTACATAGAAGCATGTGCAGCAGTATCTAACTATCTAACTATAGCTTTGTTAAAACCCAGACGTTAATCCTGCCAGGACTGTGCATAAGGCTTTACAGTATGTCAACTACTTTCGAAACTTTAATCAAGTAATCTGTGGCTTAAATCACATGATATGAGAAAAAAAGAGTCAGTGCCAATCTGCGGTGCTAATTTAAGACACGCTAGCGGCAGAATTCGGCATATAGCGCCTATGACAGCTCCCTCTTTTCTTTATTTACCTCTCCTACACACCTGTCAGCTCGCATAGAGTTACATGAAAGCGTCACTTTTAGACTCACATGTACCTCTGCAGAATAAAACCTGCGCCACTCTAAACATCCAGCACCCTCGGTTCCAAGCTGGTAGTTTCTGCGGGATGTTGCACAAAAATGGCAGTTGGAGGATGTTAATAGGCACTATGACATCTCCCCTTTCATGACTTGCTTTTTCTTTTTTGCATGTTTTTTTTTTTTACTCTTCTTCTATCTTTTAAGTGACTGGGTTTCTCGTTTAGCAGAGGGTCTCTAACATGCTGACTGAGGAAGCTGTCTTTTTGACATCATCTCATTTTCTTCAGTAGTCATACTTGTTCTTGACACGTATGAAGAAGTTGTTTCTCTAACTAGGTGGAGGTGGGTTTTTGCAGTCAGAAAGGGTGAAGTTTAATTGACACTTTTTCTACCTCTCAGTTTTGTATTTCTTTTTCTCCCTGAAGTTGTGTTTTCTGTTGCAGAATCTTGTCCTGGCTTTGAGCTGTTTCCTCTTTTAGCCTGATGAAGCCCACGGGGCGAAACGCGTTGCTGCGGTTTTAACAAATAAATTTATTGAATGTACCCCATTGAGTGCGGTGGAACCTTCTTTTCTTTTTTCATGGTTTTTGTTCCTGACACCACCTGCACCATTGTGGAGTTTTATCTGAGTTGTGCAGGGGCAATCTCTTCTCTGTTTCCTCTTTTATTTGCTTTCCCCACTGAAGAAAATATGAGCAGATAAACAGGGAAAATGTGTACAAGCCTTGACGCTGATTGGAGCATGTTAGGTTACAGTGAGGCCAATGTTCATACTAACAAGAGAAGTAACAAGAAATACGAAAAAACAGAGAAAACATATTTTTAAAAAGCGATACACAATGCACTGAGGGTGTATAGCACAACAAACAGGTTCTATATTGTTGAATCTAGACAGTCTGATCAGCCACAGTGAAACTATGTAAATAATCCTCAGGCTGAGCTGTGGCACATTAAGAGTTAAAACCTCAGCGATATAGCTAATTTAGGATGTGCCTCAAGGGTGCTCAATAAAATTTTAAATCAGTCTTAAATTGCAGCGGTAGTGCAGCGAAGCTAAAATGGAGTTGATATGCCAACTCCTTGTAGCTGCTGTCAGGAGTCTGACTGTGGTATTTAGGATTAACTGTAATCTGGATACACTCTGCTGGGTAAAATAGGTGTGTGGGAAACTGCAATAGTCAAGGGATGATCTCTCTCCCTCTCAGGCACTGCACACACACACGCTAAATGAGCCTATGAGAAGGGGAGTAGTGGCACTGGATACTGAAAATAATACGAAGAAATATACTTGCTAGCAGATTTGGGACAAGGGTATCGATCAACTGAGGCCCACACACAGCAGAGTGTGTGTGCGTGGTCCTATTCTAGTATCACTCCTTGTGTGCAGCTTTTTGTTCTTACATGAATGCTCTTTCCTAAGGATGATAATTATATAACTAAATAAATGATGTAACAATCAATCTTGCTTTTGAGCAATGTATTGCAAGAACTCATACTAAATGAATGAAGTATTAGCAGGATTGTTTAAGTGATGACAGGAACAAGACTTTTGTGATGTCTCAGCCTCCTGTTTGTGGCTGTAAAACTGTTCAGTGTTGCTGAAAGCGACTAAAACTGCTGATGTACTCTTTACGTGCTTTATTGGACAAAGTCTGATTTGGCCCTTGGATGTGCTGGAGATATGGGGTTAATATTAAACTGCTAAAAGATGAGCTTTGTAAAGTGGAACTGCCTTCACAATTTAACCTAATCCAGTCTGTGTGTCACTAAGTCCATGTTAATACTCCAGTGAGTCTCTTGACATAAAGTGACAAGTATATGTTGCTCTTAAAAGTGAAATTACTGCTGGGAACGTTCTCACCAGAACGATCGTTCCAAGTCAATATAGGACACAAAGGCACACTTTTTATTTTAGCCCTTTTTATGTTATTTTATGAATGTAATATTACATTCACATACATTAGGGAGAACTTAAAGGGAGAACTTAAAGAGAACTCTTCCCCCTCTCCACCAGCACACCTGTCCTGCCTGTGAAGCTGCCATCTGCTCCTTTTAAGCACAACAGGTTTTAGCTTCTGCCGTCATCCATCATATCACTGGCCCTCTCATCTGAATCTATGCTCCCTCCCACCCCGCACACCCAGATTCTTCCAGACACGCCCTGCCTGTGGGACATGGAGCATGTCAGTGCTTAAGCTCTTTTCTTATGGCATCAGAGTGGATTACTGCCTCGGTGCGATGCAGGCTCGACATGTAGCAGCGGAGCATTTAGAGGTGAAACGCGGGGTATCTGGAGCTGGCAGTTCAGCTCACTGTCACAGATGCTCTGGACTTGTCTTACTGGGAGCAATATAAATAACATTTAGGAGAAGTTCAATTTATAACCATCTCCCCTGATACAGATAAATGATGAGGTGGTATTGGTATTATTTTTCATCATACAGTTTCACTTATGTTATATTGCTTTCTCCCTCATTGTTTCCTTTTTCTTATTCTCTCACAATCTAATTTATTCAAATAGAATTTTATTGACTTTATGTTTGGATTACACTTACTGTAGCATGTAGCATACCCCTCCCTCACCATATAACAGTATCATAAAGGCCAATGCATGCATTGAACAGTACATGCATTGAACAGTACTAGAGACATTGCTTTGGATCATATTACAATAATTGCTGGCATTACAAAGTTATAAAGCAGTCACATTATTCTTATGACAGTCATGCCACATTACATAACAGGGGGTTTGATAGACTATTTTTTGGAAGGTAAGACAAGAAACACTTGATTGAAACCACTTGATTATTATTAGTGATTATTTTGAATTTTCAATCTCAGTTTTTAATTGCCCTTTTGTACAAATACTGTACATGTGTTGTGAAGCCAATTAAGAAAGATAAAAGTAGGAAAAGGAGTGATGTGATAAGCTAGTTTGATATAATTATAATATTATTCAAATATGAACTAGATGTTCCATGTATTTTAAATTTCAAAAGTCAAATTTGGTAAAATCATACATTGATGGTGTGGTTGAAACCTCTGAGAAAAGCTAGAAAGAAGGTGTCCACATTCATTACCATCCATATTTTCAAGTCAGGACAGAGTTTTAACACTGTTTATGACACGGAGTAGCTTATTGTTCAGTACTTTTATTGTATAATGTATAATGTTGTATCATTCCTCCCTTGTCTCTCCTACTCGCTGTCAGTCCTCCCGTTCTCTGACTGCCAGAGAGCTATCAGGGGGAAATGCTTGTCCACCCACAGCCAAGTTTGGTGGAGATTTTGAGCCTCTGATTGGCAACCAACACTTCTCTCTGCTGCAGCGGTTTAGACAAGCTGTCAGAATAACCACAAAAAAAAGACCTTGTATTTTTATCCATGATTGAGGTTTTTTTTCTTTCTTTTGGTTTTCATCATGGCACCTGCACCAATCTGTGTTTGTGCATGCATCTGTCAGTCCATTTCTCATGTCTTTGTCCCTCTTTCTTTTCCTTATCTCCCACTCTGTCCTCCCCCTTTTTACTCTAAGGAATTGGTATTTAGATCGAAGGGGCCCGCTCATCTGTTTTGGTGAAGCCGAGCAGTGTTACTGGATTAAAATGGGTAACAACAAAACTGATCACAGATATGTCATTTTGATTAGGTTTCTCCATGGACTCTGAGCTCTAGTAGCAAGTCTTTGAGCTGAGAACCACAAGTTCCTTTCTTGCTCTTCAAGTCTCTCATTCTGACTGTGGCTAGATTGGAGGGTTTAGCTGTCACATTTTTTAAGAAGAGAGGCTCTGGGGGCTTTTAGCCTAAGCTCATCATATTTCAGGCTGAAGCTTGCAAAGCAAAGAACGCAACGACGAGTCGCACAGATACTAAAAAGTCATGCATCACAACTCACTATTCAAAAGAAGAACTACTTAGTACAACCAAAATGCAGCACTGTATACGTGTAAAACTAATCTGAATGAGGCAAATGTGGTGGCATAAAAGCAAACACAGGGAAGCACTGCCAATCATTTTCCTGCTTTATTATGTAAATTGCTGCAAAACAAACATCAAATCTACTAGTAAATGAACAATAGGAATCAGAGCAGAAAGTGAATGAACTGCTCTAGTTTGACCTCTGAGGACACAATTTCACAATATTCATATAAAGGTAATTCAAACACATGAGGTTTTAAATCACAACACGCACATCTCGCTCTGCTTAACGACTGCTGAGAGAGAGAATGTGTGGGAACTGTTCAAATTGGAAACAAATAAAGGGTTCTGACACAGGCTTTCTTTTTTTTCAAAAGGCATTGTTAAAGCCTGTTCTCTTACGCAACGTCTTGTCTTGGCCTCAGACTCTTCATGTTCCTCCTTCATGTCCCTCTCTAACCTCTTCTTTGGCACGCTGTCCTCTGTTACCCCTGGCTATGGCATATGATCTCTTCTTCTGGTGCCCTTTCTTCAATCTTCGTGCCATCTGTCAATTCATCCCAGAGGTATAAAAAGCTTTTAATCTCTCAAGATGCCGCAACTTTTGGTCTCATGGTAAAGAAGAGACCAGACGTGCTTATTGTAATCTCATCCAGACAGTTTACATTTGTGGGTGTGTAAGTGCGTGCATGTTTGTCTGACAGAGAGACAGAGAGGGAGGAAGAAGGGGAACAAGACAATGTTTTGCTGCTGCAGCATCAGCCTTCAAGGACCATGCTTAGCATTGTGAAGATGAAAACCTTTACCTAGTCTTGAAGCTATTTGTGTGAATGTATGAGCAAGGTCAAATGCAGCAACTTCTGTGAAATTAACAGCGGCAGGGAGCTTAAAAGCTCTTGCGACCTTTAATGTTATCTTTATCAAACGGCATCTAAAGGAAACCATGATAAAGGAAGGCATGAGATGAAGCTATAGTCAAGATAACCAGGAACAAATGGTGGCCCAGAGAGCGTAATGCACTGCAACTTAAGATAACACGTGCAAAGATACACACTGCTAATTCAGTAAACATTTCCATCAAAAAAAAGCAGCACATGCAAATAAAAGAGCTTCAAAACTCAATTCTACAACACAATGAAAGTGTTTTCAGGGGATACAAAAAAAGCGAGGAATCTGGCTCAGACTTGCAATGCCTCATCGTGACTTTAAGTTAAAGGTATTGAATAACAAATGCATCCCACTTGGGCTGCTACCATTTGGATTATGCCCACTCCAACCCCTAGGCTTGTGTCCATTGGGAACACTTCCATTGCATTGTATGACCGAAATACTGTAGCTGCATTAAACGTTTTGCAGCTTTTGTTGCACGTTTGTGTATTTGCATTTGTTTCCCACAAATTTGAAAATGAAAGAAATGTGCATGTGTGGAGTTTAAAAGAAGTAAGTCTGTCTAGTTCATCTCTGCCACGGGCTGCTAGCTCATCGTCACATTAGACATGACACAACTCAATCTCCAGTTTTCAGTAGGCAGGTCAAGTTGCAGTGCAGGTAATGTTAGTCAGGTTTTGACAAGAAAGATGAAAATGTGGGATAAAAAAAAAGACATTGATTTTGCTGCTTTCATTTTATTTATAAAAGAAGCAAGTTCGTCGTAAGTCGGCCCTCAGCTGCGAACACCATGCGGCTGGTGGGAATCACATCTCCATGTTTCAGTCACGTAATGGAGATAATAGCTTCTTTCTCCCACAATGTTGTTATTATTTTTGTTTTTCCCGGTTTTTACAGCCGCAAAACTTGGGCATTTTTCAACAGTTATCCTGCCAGTAAAACACTTCCTGCCGCCCATCTGCAGTCGTAACGTTCCGCGTTGACGTCACCTGCAAACCACCTATACATACAGTACAACACAACACAGGTGGAGTGCTCTCTCAGTGGCTGCAGCCGCGTCTTGTGCAATACAGTTGGTTCGATTGAGACAACATTTAAAATCATGTTGTGAAGTCTTCCAGCTTTCACAGGCTTTCTAGGTCACACCAGTGAAACCACTCATTGAACCCTGAGTGGCTCGGAGTGAACGGAGGTGCTAATGCTGGAGTATATAGACGTATCACTTTGATGCTCATGGCTAACATGTGAAGTAACTGACATCTTGAAACACGTATGAATTAAGTATGATGAAGAAAGCAGGAAAGCAATGGACTGCGCATACATGCATGTGTGTGTGACCTTTTCGTTGCCATGACCATACTTCTGCATTTACCTTAGAAGGGACTGTGACCAGGTTCTTACACGACGGTCTTCTAAAGTGAGGCAGGGACATACGGTACGAATGGAGAGAGAGATCACGGAAGTGGATGAGAAGAGGTAGATTTGGAGTGAAAGAGGTAAAGTGTTGAGTGAATAAGAGACACCAAATAGCTCTTTGCAGGCGCGAGTGTCTGCAGACATGAGTGCCCTCAATCCACAGCATTTTAACCATTAATACAGTCCAGGCCTGAGCAATATACACAGATTGTCAAAATAAAATGGAGCCCATTACAGTTAAATCCTAAGTCAGTGGACAAGATGTTTCCTTACCTAATAGAGAATAAAATCATGTATTTTCCTTTCATAAGGCTCACACAGTGCAGGTATTGCACATATTTAGCTCACACTGACTCCAGATTTTCATCATATTTTTAATGGTAAAAATGAACACAGATGAATTCCTACTTTTTTTTCCCCTGGAAAAACAAAAATAATGAAGCATATGAAATTAATTCAAAGCCAAACATGCATCTAGTCATTTTAAGATTAAAAAGTCTGAGCCGCATCTTCTGACGGACAACATCATAATCATTATATTTGTTTTTAAAGCACCATGTTTTTATGCATTCATAAGCATGAAATTGAATTAAGGTTGCGCTCGAGTTTGGTCACAACTTATTAGAGTGGCGGCTGACAAAGAAATCACATTAATGTCAACAGCTTTTATTAGATTGTGCCCTGTTTATGCTTTTTAATTGGCTGCCTGTCTCAGTAATTAATTCATACCAGCAGGACACACAATTGAAAGAGGAGGAAAGCAGTTCAGGACAGAGGGAATGGTTCAGATTTAGACTCACAAGTATTAGCAGCATTATGAAGGCTGGAGAGTGGTGCAGTGGTATTTATTATTACAGACTGAGCATGTCTCTGTTGGTGTGTTGTTTACGCTTTAAGTGCAGTGTCTGATTTGATTGCACATGTGGGTGGAAGTCAACTTTATGGTGTGATTTCCTCAGCTGAGAAGTCAGCGCATGCAGGTAGACTGAGATCAACCTTTTCGAAAATGTATCTTCACTCTGAAGACTGTCGATTGGAATAATGTGATTTTCATGGGGAGTTAAATGATTAATCCACCTAGTTTTCTAAATGTAAAGGATACATTTAAAAGAATCTAGTTCTGGTTAAAACCTTTCATTTTCCCAAAATCTCCTCCCACCCTGACTAGTGATAAGCTGCCCGGCTAATGTATGGTTGTCTGCTTCCACTACCTCCATTTACACTCCAGCCTCCTTGTTTGGCAGTCGCACCTGAACCACTATGTATAGCTTTACAAACATCAGCATCCATTTTGTAGAACAAAGCAGCAGCCTGTGTGAGGTGGGAGTACCAACAGCATAAACCCAGGCTTAGATATATCTTCATGGAGAAGCTCTGTTGTTTACAAGTGAAGACTATAGGCTCCATTTTGAATCAGCATGTTGTTTGTGTGTAAACAAAAGTTAATCTGAATACATACCGACCTTCCTCTAGGCGCCTACTGTGCTGACAGTCAAACACTGGACTGTTGACTTTATAATGTTCGTCATTCTGTCAGTAAACTGTTCTGCGTGTCTGTAGAGTGTGTGTGCGCAGCACACAAGAAAGTGTGTATATGCGTGTGTGAATACGTACAGTTTGTGTGTATTCCTCAGATCCCAGTCCCTACACTGAGTAAGCAGCTAAAATCCAACCTGAAAATATCACAAGTCAAGGTGCCCCAGGGGTACACGTACCTCTTTACTTCCTGTAAAAGGATCTGCAATAATATTTACCCAGCATCCATCTCTGATGACAGGCCTCAAGCTACCGCACAGCCCCTAAAGTAAACAGTAAGAGGTGGAGAGGAGATGAGACGAGGGGAAAAATGGGGATGAGAGGAGAAAGGAGTGTCTGGAGTAAAGGAAGAAAAGGAGGTGAAGGGAAGGATAAAAAAGAAGAGGAGATGGGGATCCTGTGGAATAGTGGTATAAGATGCATACCTTGTAATGACTGTATTTCATGTGTAGCTATCTGTATTGTCTATGGAGAGGTGTCATTTGACAAATGATGACAAAATAAAACTCTACAAAAAAAGCAGAGGAAAAGGTAACTGGATCTGAAATGTTTCCTTGGCAGACAAAGACTGAATATACTGAACAAAAATATCAGGGCAACGCTCAAGCTTTCATGAGTTAATATAAAAGATCTAAGCTTTCTTTTATACATGCAGACAATTCAGTTCTCTCAAATGTTGACAATAGATACCTCTAAAAATAAAACTGCACATTGTAGAATGGCCAGAGACACACCTGTGCAGAAATCATGCTGTAATCAGTGTCTTGACGAGCCACACCTGTCAGATGGAGAGATGATCCTGGCAGAGGAGAAATGTTCACTAACGAAGGTTTAAACATACACACACAAAAAAGAGAAAGAAGCTTTTTGTGTGCTAAAAAGTCGTTGTTCCTTTATATCAATGCGTGAAAAACAAAAAACAAAATATATATGGACAAAAAACAGGTAGCCTAGATGCACTTCTGGTATCATAATAAAAGTGCATTAATCTTGATAATTTATACATTTCTATTCAAGCCTATGAAGCAACAAGCAATAATTGCCCAAACATGGATCAAGCACAGCGAAGATGGCTGGTTGTATTTTTAACATTGTCTCAGCTCCTTGTTTCTGGGCTATCTGCCAGTTAATAGCATTGACCTTCTTGGTGACCTGGCTGTACTATAAATATATTTTCTTTATTAGAACTGTCAACAAGGACGCCCAACACCCCAATCAGCTTTTCTCATTAGCAGAATACACAGCAGCACCAATGGGTTTTAATGTTCTGTCATAATGATGGGATTCATTTTACAGCACTGCGTAACGCTGTCACAGTAGTGTCACAGCAGGGAGCAGTTGGCGAACCAATTAGCGCTGATATTTAACATTTAAAGGCACGTTCCATCTTTTGCCTTTTTGGACCTGACAGCAAAGAGTTTTATGATGTGCTCACCTGCTCAAAGTGCCGTCTTTCACTAACTGAGCAGGCAGGAAAGCCAGCAGGTGGAAGAGAGGAGAATGACTGAGAGTTTTTGCGTTTTTGTTGCTGTTTTTTTTTTTTTTCTCCAGAATTCACAACAGATTGAATGTGAGCCAAGAAGGCCAGAGCACCAACTGAATTTTACACTGTTGGAGAAAAAAAAAATCTTTCACATGCTTTTACTTAAACAATCTCAGAAACATTCACTCTGCAAATGGTTTCTTAATCACAGTGAAACTCTACACAGACCCAGAAGCCTCATTTTTTTCTAGCACTGGTCTCTGCAGACTTCGCCGAGTTCATTAAAGGGTGAAGTTGAAGAAGATGGGAAACTGCTGTTTGCCTTTGCTCCTTACTACACAAAGACATTTTGAGCTTTTGTAAAAGTTCAGTAGACAGAGCCAAAAAAAAAAGTGCTCAGGAAGAGGTAAGAGGACGAGATGTAAAACACGTGAAGTCACAGCAGGAATTCACTCTCCGTACCTTGAACTACTCCTGTGCCATTGGGTATCAACACCAGCCATGTTACATGATGGATGCATTTTTAATCTCAAGAAGTGTAAATCTGTGTCCTAGCTGGTCCATGAAAGTAGTTAGCACTGTTGGATTACATACTATATTACATGTGGATCAGTCAATTAGCAGCCAAGTGGCGTGCAGTCATGCATTTTAATGACACAGGATGATTTGCAAGTTCAACAGGGACATAGTAGAAACCTGTGAAAAGATATAAGGTTGCATTAGACCACTGATGTGCCAGGAGAGCGCTCTGTGTCCCTGATGCTTCTGTTTCTACTGCAGTAATTGTTTAGTTATGCGGTAAAATGGATCTTTTTTTCCTATCTCCCTCATTACAGAGGCTGCTCAATCTCTCCCTCAGCAAAAATGTGAGCCAGGAAAAAGAAGTAGCGTGAGTGAAATTGACTGAATTGAAATAAAGTCGATTACCAAGATGCTATCCCGCTGCAAGTATTTCAACAAGGACCCAGTGGAATGAAATTGGAATGAAGCTACTACTTTTTTTTTTTACACAAATGCTCCCTCAACAGTCGCCCCCTTTTATTTTTCTCCTCTCCTTTTTTCCATGATGCTGTTTCTTTGTGTGTTTTACAAGTTTCCATTAAAGACATCCCAGCCGTAGACAATGCACATCTTTAACACAGAGCAGTTATCACCTCTGCAGACACTTGCAAACATCTCTAATTACTAATACATTACTACAAAGTGGAAGCAGACTAATCACTGACACTGCTAATGAATCCGGTCTGTTCCATTGTCCTATCCTGACTGTTTCTTTTCTTTTTCTTTTTTGTAAAATAGGATCTGGCAGCACAGGAAAGTGCGTGACAGCTTATTTGTGTGTGCAACAACACAACTCTTTTGTAACAATCATTAGTTATTTAGTGTTAAGTGGTAATGTGTGTGATGCCTCTACAGGGGGATAATTAAAAAACAGGTTATGAAATTCCTTTGATATCAACATCTACTATTTATTTTGAAATAGTTAGAATTTAATCTGTAACTCCACACAGGTTTTTAACACCTTTAGGCCAGTGGTGTACTGTAGCACTCCAGGAGAAATCAAATTAAGCATGTTTTCCTAATGCTGCCAGCAAATACCAGTGTACTCACTGAGACTTAGGGTCTGTTCATTTCATGGTAACTCACACTGCAGCAGCAGCGGTGGTGAATGAGGTACTTCACCTTAATAACAGTGAAAGTACTACAGTGTAGAATTTACCTGTTACATGCAATTAAGTCCCATGTCCAGCCCCTAAGTAAAAAAACAGAAGTAGCTTCAACAGCAAAATGTACTGATGTATCGTATGATATCTTAATGTTAGTCTAACAGCCCAAGTACAGCTTTCAGATGAATGCAGTGGAGAAAAGATCTGCAATAGTTCACCCTGTGGTGCAGTGAAGTACTAAATTATAAAATATAAAGCAGTGTATAAGTATAAAGTTTCATAAAATGCAAGCTAAAGTACAAGCACCTCAAAATTGAATTACTTAGCTACAGAGCCGTTGTTGAGTTGAAAAAAAAATAGACTTAACATTTCATTTCATTTTTCCTTTATTTGTTCGAGAGGGACAGTGTACATTAATGAACATTTTAAAGATAAAATGTAAATGCACCCAATTATAGCCAATAGGCAACAATGCAAATAAATGGTTCACAATATCACATGAAAGCTTTAACCAGTTGCAGACCATGATGCATTTGAGGTTGCATGTAAAAAACTGGAACCATTTGGTTTTCCAACCCTTACAACGTTATAGCAACCCAACTTGCCAGATGCAACAGTTCTTCCAGTGTTACACCTTCCATCTTGGAAAAATCCTCTGTTACATTTGGAGTATCCTGCCAGCCTCATGTACATACACATTTACTCTCACACACGCAGAATTCACTGTTCAAACCCAAGCTTATTATGCATGACTTTTTTTTTCCATTTAGAAGGATCCTGCTGGCGTTGGTTCAAAACATTTCCACTTGGCCACTTACTGTACGTCTGGTTGTGTGTAGGCTGGAAGTGTGTGTGTCTGTCTGTGTGTGTGTGTCTGTGTGTGTGTGTGTCAGCTTGCTTGTCCTCTGCTGTCACGTGTGTCTCCCCTTCCTCAACCCCGGGCCCATCCTGGCCTCTCAGGAGTCATCCCCTGGAAAGGCATGACAGAGCCCCAGTGTTTGGAAATGGCTGTGCTGGCAGCGATAAGCAGTTCAAAGAAGAGAGCGCATTAATGTAATTGGCTGCCAGCAGCACATTGGCCTCGTCGTCTCATATCCACATGCGGTAACACACACTCACCACACGGATTATTGGAGGAGAGTGTATGAGAGAGGCGAGAGGATAGAGAGGATGAGAATGAGAGAATAGGGGAAGAGAGATGAAGGGAAGGACAGATAGAGAGAGGGGAGGAGGAGGAGGAGTCGGGGTCCTCATTGTGTCACTCATTAAGCCGTGGGAGGCTCAGGGAGGCACAGAGATGAGATGAGAGGTGTCAGAGTTAAATGTCAGGTCTGGAAGGGACGTAGCTGGCCTCCATGAAACCTACACACATACACACACACACATACATATACATGAACACAAAGAGGTAGAAAGGGGATCTTCTGCAGAATCTTCAACCTCAATTTATCCCCTCAACTTCTCCTCTCCTCCTCGCTCCTTAACTCCTCTCTCTCTCTCTGCCACTCACCTAGTTTTACCCTCTCAATTTTCCACCCATTACACCCAAATTACTGGTGTCATTGCAAATTGAATTCTTGCGTCCGGATAGCAGCATTTCCTCTGAATAGCCCCGAACACTACCTAGTGCATTGGAAGCGAAGGCGATTTCCTTCAGCTAATTTCTGAGTCTGTGTGATGGGAGGCACAGAGGAGAATGCCGGGTGGCTTCCTCCACTGTTATGAAATGTTTTCACCAAAGGCTGTGAGGAGCTTTGAAGTTTAGACTCTCGCCCTTGTATTTCAAACATCCCTCTCTTCTGTGTCTCCCTGTGAGTTCTCTGCCAGCACTCCTCACCCCACTTTCTATTTATTTTCTCCTTTTTCTGCTGAGTTAAAATCATGCTCTAATTTTTATTCTCACTCTCAGCTCTTTCACCTCTCTGATCTTCTTGTAACTTCTGCCTTTTTCCAGCGTGACAATATCAAGACGTCATGAACAAAAATAGCAACAACTGTTACATTTTTTTTCCTTTTCAAATAGATTTTAATTGGTTACTAGTGTAATTAGTGTGAAATGTGAAAGAGATTTTGGTCATAGTGTCAGATCCACAGAGAGTAATCACCAAACTCCCCTCAGCTCTACCAAGCATTTTCAATCACAGTGAGGCAGCTGACCATTATTGTCCGCCCAGCAGCAAACCTCAGCTCCAATCAGCTCTCCCAAGAGTTACTGGAGACCACAAACAGTCCAGAAACATGACTTCAAATGAATGCTAATGTTTCTGCTGGAAGTGTAAATAGGCAAGAGGAGATCCAGTGCTGTCAACATCATTTTGCTGCATGTGTTTTGACATGTTTGGGGAACAAAGTATTCATTCTCTCATGCAGTGTATGATGATGACTTTTTTATGCAAACTGATCTGAACTTTTGTTCTGCATAGTCAGATTGTTTTTTCTTCTTTCTTTTTCTCTCCTTTTTTGCATTGAGTTTGTGGCAAATAAAGAATGAAGGGCTGTAGCAAACTACAAATATATTTGTTAAACAAGGCATTAAAAACAAGGCCCCTTCAGCCGGTCAGTTTGCACAATGCCTGCTTTCAGTTTCTGCCCCTCTTCTTTAATGGGAGCTACTCAGTCAAACATTAATAAATAAATCATAGTGATAACAACCTGGAAATGATTTTATATACAGGTATTACATTGTGTGGAATTTTATTTGGCTTGTTTTTAGTAGCTGATTTCAGTTTGCGCAAATAGGTGATGATGATGATGATGATGATGATGATGATGATGATGATGATGATGATGATGATGATGATGATGATGATGGTAGTCACAGAAACAAATCCTTTAAAGCACAACTTTTATCTCTCCCCAGGTCAACCCTTCAAGTTGGACCCAAAGACGGCCCACAAGAAGCTGCGTCTGTCCAATGACTGCCTGACCATGGAGAAGGATGAGAGCTCACTGAAGAAGAGTCACACCCCAGAGCGTTTCAGCGGCACAGGCTCCTATGGAGCAGCCGGTAATGTGTTCATTGACAGCGGGTGCCACTATTGGGAGGTGCTGCTGGGAGCGTCCACATGGTAAGAAACGCAAACGCGCACGAGTGCATTATATAAGCCTTCAAGGAGATTTGGTAAACTGAAATATTTTTCTTTAGGGAGTTAAAATCTAGGCTGTTATGCAAACCCATACACACACACTCCCTACACACAGTGTACTGTATACTCTTATTCTAATTATATTCTTTTCACTAATTGGCTCTGAAGTAGACCTCTTCATGCAGGAAAGACCCAAAGGGCCTGAGTCTAGCTTGTGTGTCCTCAGCATGAGGTAGCTTGACTGTGCAATTTCAGTCATTAAGGAGGACACTGGTTTCAGATCACTAATGCATTCCAAAATGTTCCCTCCCTGTAGGTATGCCATTGGCGTGGCTTATAAATCAGCCCCGAAAAACGAATGGAGCGGCAAGAACTCATCCTCATGGGTGTTCTCACGCTGCAACAACAACTTTATGGTCCGCCACGACGGCAAGGAGATGCTAGTGGAGGCAAGCCTGCAGCTGAGGCGGCTTGGTGTCCTGCTGGACTATGACAACAATTCGCTGTCCTTCTACGACGCCATGAACTCCCAGCACATTCACACCTTCGAAGTCTCCTTCCTCCTGCCCGTCGTACCTACCTTCATGATCTGGAACAAGTCAGTCATGATACTCTCAGGGCTGCCCGTCCCCGACTTTGTCGATGGTTTGGCCTCAGATCTTCAAGAGCAGCAACAGCAGCAGATGGGCCTGTGCCGGCAAGAGTCGCCATACTTGACCGGGATGAAGACCTGCCACTGAGAAAGGCTCAGCAAAGGCCTATCAGAGTCCACTCAGGCCCGGTGACTGAAAGGCTGACTGGGAGCTGAAGGATACAGACAGAGTGACTGAGTTCTGCTCTAATCTACATTACGAGTGGACTGGTCACTTTTTTTATGGATTTAGAAAGTGATGGAAATATGCACACAAGTCTGGGGGAAAAAATGTCTGTCCTGTTTGTTTGTAGCTATCCAATGCTTTGCAGATTCCCCAGTGAATGGGATCATGGTATGTCGACTGTGAAAGTCAGTGGACGTAAAACTCATCTGATGCCCCGGAGTCGCTGAGGAAGAGAGCTTTATTGGTCTGTCGTTGGGCAGCACGGGACTCTTGGCTTCCCTGAATATTTAAGGTCTTCTGTTTTTGATTGAATTTCATCTTCATTTGACCATAGGCAGGAGATCAAGGAAGGCATGCTCTTGCCATTTACAGTTTGAAGTACAACATGTGAACAGTGACATTATTAAATGTCTCCGCTGTAGCAGATTAAAGTAAACACAGCAAAAGCAGAGGCAAAATTTGATAAAATGATCTCAACCAAGTGTTAAAAGAATAGTTTGGTGTTTTTTGCTTTCATTTATTGAGTTAAATGTGAACGTGTCTTCTTTGAGTTGTTTTACTGTGTCAGCTAGATGCTACCACCACGCTAACACAAATCCATGCTAGCTGTATGTGACTTTTGCTGTTGCATTACACAACACAGGTGGACAAAAACTAGTCCTCCAGTGTCACTGTTCATGTGTTGCACCCTCAGTCGCTGTAAGTGGTCATCGTTCAAGTATTTTCTTTGGTCTTCCTCCTAGATTTGACCCAACAGCTTCCAAGTTTAAGGAAGTGTTAACATTACCCCCAGATGTTGTCAAGGTCACAGGGGGGAGATTTGCATCATGTGACTACTGGGATTGTATAATAAGAGGTTTATTGAAAACTAGTGGAAAAGGTGTTATTTATGAGATAGAAAAAAAAGATGGTTTACTTTTATTATTAATCTCAACATATTCATGCACTTTTTAATTAACACTATTTCCCCTCTATGAGTATTTGAGTAGATGGAGCGGAGTGGAAGGGCGGTCATGGGGAGAGAAAGTGACAACTAGCACTACTGCTGGTTGTGTTCAGTCATATTTACAATATAATTTATGATCAGTGATTAATGACGGTGGCTAGATATTAACCAAACAAATGTTTAATGCAATAAAAACATTTTGTTTTGTTTTGTTTTGTTCCGCAAACGCCTAATCTGGTCACTCAAAGCACTTTGCAATAAAACAGAAATATCTGCTGTAAGGTTGAAAAGGTTTGTTTTCTTTTTCTCTGTGCTTTGAACACAACCAGCTTCTTTCCCTCCCCATTCGTCTTTTCAAATAGCATATAATAAATTTATCTTCCTCGGAAAAGGGATATGATTATGATGGTGTTTATGCGTTTTTTTATCACGATGATAGATCTAATAGCTGTTTTTAAAAAAAAATTCACTCTGTTGTCGACTACTTCAGGGAAGGAGGCGGTTAACACTTTAACTTGCTGTCTGTCGCAATGTCATGGCATGATTGTAGTTTTCCTCTTGTGATTTGTTAACACATGCACATGCACATACACTCACACTCACACACACAAACACACACACCGACAACGCGTCATGTTCTGTTTAGGTTGGCCTCGTCGTGGTAAATGCATGATACATTGTAGGATCCCAATGGTTCACTGGGTAATTTTTAAGTAGTTCTTTCAACTTCATTGAATCATGATTTCATCGCTCACCTGGATATTTGCTCACAACGGACTTGACTTCAAACTGTGTGTCACCCATCACCGCCCAAGTAACAGCTGTAGCTGGATCCATCGTTTGCTCATTATTTGGATTCGATGGTGTAGTGTGTATAGCTGGTTTAATCATCAGGTAGTGTCGCTGATCCAGACAATCAAACATGTGTCACAGTTTATGCAGATTTAAAAGGTTTCGTAAGAAGGGATTGTGATAAGGTGGCACTTGAGGTTGTGTTGATACAGGTAGATGATTTGCATACCATCATATTAGATTTGACATGAAAACCTTGACACCTTATGGCCATTTTTACTCTCTTTCCACATCACCAGGTATGTACTTGATGTTGAATGTCATGTAACATTTGTGTTGGCAGGCTATGATTTGGTTGACGGACATACCCTGCAAACACACAGATTTCAATCATTTTCTAGTAGCCTTGGTTACTTATTAAGATGTTGAAGCAAAGATCCAGTGAAGTAAAACTCTCAGCAGCAGAAAGGTAGAGAAAATCTGACTCATGGCCTCCCAGTGTACCTTTCAACCTGCAGCGTTCATTTAGGGCAACTCTGTGACAAGTCCGTCATGATTGTGGTTTTGATTTCCTGAGTGGTACTTGACAACGGAGATACCGGTAATCCACTGGTCAAAGAGAGCACAGTAGGAGCTCCAGTATGAGTGGATGGTTGTTTTTTCTGTCAGGGAGATTAGTGAATGTTACCTGACTTCCAAATATCCACCCATCTTGTTGAATAATGTCGGTCACAGCCTCGAAACGGCCATGTGTTGATTTGTGATCCGGACTGACAAGCTCAACCCATCTGTGCAAGTGTGCTTGGCTGGGTCACTGCATGATTATGTGACCTTGCTGCAGGTTTCATAACTCTTTCCTTATCTTCGTGATGAGGTTTCTTATCTTGAGTCAAGCATATTCTCTCTCTTTTTTTCCCCAAAAAGAAAAGAAAAAAACATGACAAGAAATGTTCATTGCCATGCATATCAGATTGTTTGCAGTGCTTTCTTTCTTTCTTTGTGTCACAAGTCAATACAGTAAAATATATACAGTGAATGATTTTCAATAGCTACCCACTCCTCGTAGTGCAGTGTAATACCCTAGAGACAATGCAATAGATTCTCCTTTTTGCTTTTTTCTGTTTGTGTAAATTATTTTTTATGACTCAAAGAGAAACACGCTCCTCTCCTTTTGGCATTTGGACCTTTGACAAACAGCACAAAAAGAGCAGCTTTGCTTTGATGCAAGGCTGTTTCCATAGATATAATTTTAGCCAGAGAGGAATGTAAATCATAGGGGGAAATATATATTATATAAAGTTGTATAATATACAAAATATATATGAACCAATGTTATTTATGTGAATTTAAGTCAAATTAAAAGTCTGATCCCAGATGTGTTGGAGTCGAGATTTTTTTTCCACTTGTGTTGCCTTCCTCTTGCAGAAGATCATGCAATCAAAAAAAAAAAATCACATTCACTTATATTTGAGCAGAAACTGACTGACTGGTGAAGGAATCCCAAAAGAAAAAAAAAAGCCAGAATAAGGAGAAGAACCACTCCTATGAAATAACTATATATTTAGCTACAGTACAGAGCTATTATGGTGGCTTTAGTGTCGAGGCAAGAGAAAACAGCTATGCTAAATTAAGTTAATGACTGTAACTTCATATAGGCTATTTTTGGCTATTATTACAGTATATCGGACTGGTGGTTGATCGCCTCATTTAACTATCAGCAGGAAAGCAATTGAGTTTATTAGCCAAAATGTTCAACAATCTCTGTAAAATATTGATACCTCTTAGGGACTGTTCGTTATTTATCATCAGTGCCACCGGAGGGATTCACGGGACTTTTTTTTTTTTTTACATGACCCCCCTGTCGGAGTCAGTAAATTTTAACATGACCCTGCATTAAGCCTTATCAAAAGATACATGACCCCCCCCCCATCAAGTACGTGACATCGCATCACGTAGCGCGTGACACTACATTATTTCATTTTGACAACCATGTGTGCAACACCTTCTCATCAATCCATGCCATTTATCAGCTGTTATTAAAACCCAACTCATCAATAACAGAATCGCGATTTTGGACCAGCTCACATTACACAACAAGCCATTACAATTAATCCACACTTAAACCGAAGCAACAATAATGTGAACTGCACTCAACAACGTATTACAAGGTTTACGACGGATATGACGGACAACTCTGTGTGTGTGTGTGTGTGTGTGTGTGTGTGTGTGTGTGTGTGTGTGTGTGTGTGTGTGTGTGTGTGTGTGTGTGTGTGTGTGTGTGTGTGTAAGAAAGAGAGGGAAAGAGAGAGAGAAGTAGATAAAACCAGCTAGCTGTTAGCTACCGTAGCTCAGGCGTCGGTCTCCCGTCAGGTAAAAACTGCTGTTTATTCCTCAGATGAAGCTCATTAAGTTGTTGAGCCTCTCCGGTACAGTTATCCATCACTGCTGTTGAATTAGCCGCTAAACTGCTGGACGCTAAAACCGAGGGGGGTGTCTGTGTGTTTACAATTCACGAAAGCAACGTGAACGTACGTGCTGCTCAGACTATGTAGAGTTACGCAATGAGGCAGGCAGGCAGCGTAGCCTCTGTACGGTACTGAAGTTAAACTCACTCACCCATAAAAGACGTGCTAAGCCGCGGGCAAAATCCTTATTGACTTCTTGGCGAAGCGGTTAGCATCGTCGCCTGCCGTGCGGGAGACTCGGGTTCGAACCCCACTCAGGGCAGACCAGAGCAATATAAAATAACGTTGTGATTTGGGCCGTTGCTCTCGTTGTCATCAGCGTTTGCAGCTTAGAAATGTCCCGTTTTTGTTTTGTTTTTATTTTTTGCGGGCATTGCAGTGTCCTCCAGACAAAATGTTGAATGACCCCCCCTTGCTGACCTTTTTTTTTTAGTGGACCCACCCCTCAACAAAGAATATTATGACATGACCCCCCCCCATTTTCCTCCGGTGGCCCATTCCATAAATAACGAACGGTCCCTTAAGGCCTTTCTGTTCGGCACCTAATTTACATACATTTGCATTTGTGAACGTAATAAGCTTATGATGAAGTCTGAGGCCAAAACGCATTTCTGAGGCATTTCCTTTGGAAACTTTTTTCACAGTTTCCAGGACAGAGAAGGGCCCGCCCCCGTCTTTGCTCTGATTGGTCAGTTGAGATGTCTATCAAAAAGGTAGAGATTCCGGGCGGCGAGAACGCGTCATTACGCACGGTGACGTAACATTACCTGGCCAAAAACGGTACCTGGCACCTAGAGCACTGGAAAAGAGAGTAACAACACCACCATTGACTCCCGTGGTAAGGGTTTTGCGCCCCGAGTGGCAGGATATGGGTATTGCAAAAGCGCCCAGAAAACCCATTCACTCCAATGTATGTGTGTTGCCCACTTGCTTGTAAATTGATGAAAACGGCAGTGTTTTTGTTTTTAGGTGTCGGTCATATTAAATTATACTTATAATTTGTTTATTACAAAATGTAGATTGAAACATTAATGTAGACAACTTTTTTTACTTGCCTATGTGTTAATATTGATCTCTAAAGGATCCTCAATGATGCTATTAACGTGGGTGATCTATAAATGTGAAAATACCACACTTGCTCATTCACCAACAATGCAGAGATGTCAGTTCTTGGGCGCTTTTGCAATACTCATATTCCTCCATCAGGAGGCGCTTCCATTGGACCGATGCGTGTCGTTACCTGGTCGTTACCATAGACTGTAAAAGGTCGTTACTCTTTTCCAGTGCTCTACCTGGCACAAGGCTGAATGCAACAGGAAATTGGAAATTGAGGGAAAGGTGAGTCACTCGCAGTCTGTTCGGGATTCTCCTGGTGTCATTCATAACTTTTTATGAGAAGAAAACTTTTTTGGTATTTTGTTTTTCTCCTGTGGACCCTTACTGACCAAAGGAGTTTCATAACGGAGGAGCCAACATAAAATTCAACTTCTGGAGCCTCTAAAAGGTAGGACTCAATGCTAACATGCTAGCTCTGTTGGCACCCAAAGCTAGATGTCATGAAGGCTAAATCATATTATGCGCCATTGATTAAGGCAGTATGAGCTTAATATTGCTGCCGTGGCAACAGCTGGAAGGTGACAGAGTTTGACTATATTGACTTAAATTACGTGTTTATTCAGTCAGAACCTGTTCAGAGCCTCCAGTGGTCTTTGTTGGGTTATAGGTCATGATGTTGCTTCTAAACTTGTGAGCTGGTTTGTTCATGTGTGTGTGTTAAAGTCTGGTAGATCCTATTTTGAGACGCCACATAGGCCTATGCTGCACATAAACATTGCATTGAACCAGTCACAGTGTTGTCTGGTCTCTGCTGTGCAGCCGAGGCACCAATTACAAATTCAACCCAAAGCTCAGGGGCTGAGCCTGGGAACGGTTGGCTGGCAGGTCATCCAGAGCTCAGGGGTTAGCGGGGCTATACCCTCTTAGCCCTCATCTGTCATCACTGGCACAAGTGCCTCATTACTACAACATAGTGCTGTAGTGCATGAGTCCCTCAGCACCGCCTGTAAGCATGGCATAAACACATCCTGACCCTGAAAATGATAAACAAGGCGCTCACTTATTCTGTAGCTTGTTTGCTGAGGCAGAGAGTCACTCAGGGAAACTCTGTCAAAAACCATTTGAAGTTAAGAGCGACCATACTAACATGAATCGATACCTACAAATATATACATATGTATCATATTTAGCCCAGTGACCCTGTGTTGATCCAAAATATCCCAAAGCAATGCACTGTAACCACAACAGCTTCAAGGTCATTGTTGTGCACCTGACCCTCCTCTGCTTCCACTGCTGAAAAGATGAATTATATCCCCCAGGTATCAATACGGTATCACGCACATACATCATCATACCCATGACCTTGGATAAGAGCAGATCTGTGCAAATCTGCAAGTCTGACCTAAAGCTAGAAAATGTGCTACGCAAAAAAAAAAAAAAAGTCCCAAAACAGTCAGTTCACATATTTAATGGATTTTACCCAAAGTCAGGAGCATTGTAGCACATTTTGTCCCTGAAGAGTATGAAAACTTACTTTGATGTTGCCTTCAGCTGTGACAGAGGAGGCAGGTGCTCCTGTGACTGAAACTCTTTCTTGTTTATTGCTCCTTGAGTTATAGATAAAAGTTGAATGCTGAGAGCGTATTAAACTTTAGATTAGCCTACATGTACTGAACCAGTTCAAGTGAAAACTCCTCATCATTATTTATATTAAGTGCTTCACACAGTGGACGACGAAAACATGGTAATCCTTGTAATTCCTAATAATTAGGCTACAGAAGTCTCTTGAAAAGACAATTGTAATTGACATAAGTTGATTGACTTTTCCTTAATTAGTTCTGATAAATAAAGAGGTAACTCACAGTCTTTGTTGTGAAAATATGTCAGTCATTGCTCTGTTGGGAAATGTTGGATATTTCAGAGGTGTCTTTACACTTTTTATGTCAGCCAAGGCAAAACATTTCACTTTTACTGAATTAATTACTAATTAATCACTGAACCCTGACCTCATTTCTAACATGGTAAATTTGTTTTGAGTTATAATATGACACTATGGTATTGGATTCATCTACCAAACCGTTTGTTTTCATATTTCTCCGGACTGCTGTGAGGTACATTAACACAGTTTGACTACACAAGATTAACATTCAGCAGACTGATGCTCATCACGTACTGCCCACAGTAAATTTTCTCAACACTGAGAGGCTGAGGGGAATCCAATTACAGGCCATTACCTCTGCCTCTGGTCTATGACTTTATATCTCCGGCTTGACAGGTTTGGACAGCAGCAGTTTGATTACTGGGTATAGCGTAACTGAATGTGTTCTTTGAGCTGTTACATCCAGCTTGGTTTGTATTGATGGATCGCAGGCTGCAGTGCTAAAATCCAACTAGCTCTGCTCACAAGTTTGAAGAGTGGAGCTGTGATTGCAGGCCTATCTACCTTTCCATGTGTGACCGATTAGCTGTTGGTGATGCTCCCTGTTCACTCACACTGCTAACCAGATAGCACAAAAGCCATTGGAGCAACCCATAATTACATTTCTAATTGCAGAATAATTAGGACTCCCTGTGTAGCTCGTTAAGTCATCTGTCACCAAAGCCTCTAATGCGACATTCAACAACTCTCTAATTATAGCAAATCAAAAGAGCATTTCGCAACAGCCTGACTTTTGCCTGGTAGATTATTTTCCATCAAATCACAGGTTGAGTATTATTATCGTTATTATTACTGTTACAATCTGAATGGGTCATGACTTTGTCCACTGGTGCCAGCTATATACTTTTACTTTTACATAGTTTGGGCAATGCTTTAGAAATGTGGCCAAACTGCTTCATTCAGCCTATGCAACACAGCAAGGTCAAATTATTTGCCTCTCCACAGAACAGTGAAGACTAATGTACTCACGAAACGTTATTGATATTCGGCTTTCGGATAAAATTTCAGAATGCACTTAAAATGCATTATAACTTTTACAGGTAGCTTAATTTGACCTTCTCTAAACATTTGAATGCACATGACCAACGGTTCAATGTTTCAGTACTTATAACATAACATGCCTGATCCATGAATCGACCACTAAATGTTTTGGTTCGGTTTGCTAGTGATTAACATCACCAAAAGAGCCGAGACAGCGTCAAGGTAGCAGTGGCTAAAGCGCTGCGAGCAGGCACGTGCAAAGGGCGAGCGGTGGGTGCTGGAGCACCTGCACCTCTGCCCCTTGATGCCCAAAGTGCCCTTTGGTCACTGCCTTTTTCTTTTCTTTTTTTTTGCGTGTGTGTGTGTGTGTGTGTGTGTGTGTGTGTGTGTGTGTGTGTGTGTGTGTGTGTGTGTGTAGCCCTTCAAGAATAACATTTAACAAGTAATGATAATAATTTAGATAAATGAAATGACCTGACAACCCTTGTGCACATGATCCACCTAGACATGTCCTGATATGCTCCTGCTGCTGTGAGTGACGGGCACGGCCGAAAAACCGACAGATCACCCAGTTAGTAGGTTTTGCAGTGTGTAGGTAAGATGCAGGTGTATGGTAAGATGACCTGACGAAGTGAACATCCTGTGCGTGTGTGTGGTTGTGACACACCTGTACCCAAGAGTTCAAGAAGTTTATTTATCACTCAGATGTACAAGTACATACATTGTGAAAAGCTTGAGTTGGGGGGGGGGGGGGCTCCACAATAGTTAGTAGGCTACCCTATAAGTTATAGCCACCAGCTAACCACACACAGTATGCTGCTTGAGGGGATGTATGTATGCGGTATGTTTTTGTATGTCTCTTAGGTCTACTACTACCATGTCTACTAAATTCCAACTGTAATTTTCTCACCCTCTCAATTATACAACAAGACCACCAGGCAGAGAGTACAATAACATAGAGCAGTGGCTGTGGAGCCCAAGGTGCAGAGGGGGCTTCCCCAGGATGCTGGGGCTATACTGTAGCTATCCAGCACATGGAGGTGTTGTGATGAAACACTCTACCTGATGGCCCGAAGGAAGCACCAAGGGCCCATGTCGGTTGCACTTAAGTGCAAATGTTGGCCATCATACTCAGCTATTGAGGTGAGAGTGATGAACATAGTATTTCAGACTTTCAATGACAGTCTGTATTTAAACAGTCCTCTTCATCATGCTGTTCACATTTTGACATTATGAGACCAAGACGACACCTAACAATCAATCAACAGTACCTGGACATTTAAACGGGATGTTGTCGGAGGGACGTGTCCACTGAGCTCAGAGCGTCACAGAGCATCATCAGCAGGTTGAACAGAGACGCTGGAAGAGTCACAGAAAGGCAGAGAAGTGGACATCCCTTGGCCACATGACAACTTATTGAGACATAGACATTGTTTGTTGTGGTATACCCAACACTGTTGTTAGCTTTTGTTTCAATAAATAGTTTGAGATGAAGTTATATTCCATACTTCTCTATCACTGTAGCATGAACTTATACATTTTCCAGAAATTTCACCTAAAAGTTGAATATCCCTAACTTTTTGTGAGTAGTGTATTCTTTTATCACCAGCAGGCAATAGATTATTGTAATGTTCTCACCATAGATCTCCCAAAAAAGGGCAGTAGCCCAGCAGCAGCTTCTGTGGAGAGTTTTTGCCGAATGTTTAAAAAACTGTCCTCATTGTCCTGCATTCAGAATCTGCTTCATAGGCAAATCTCAGGCTGATAGCTGAGGTCTTGGACACAAAATTGTGTGTGCTGACCACAGACTGTCATGTCATCATGACTGTGTTGATCTATGAGGCAGACTAGTTGGCAGTGTCGCACCATTAAATTCTGTAAAGGTATAACATCGCCCTGGGTATAATCTACTCCTCGGTAGTCTACGAGAGATGCAGATTGATTACAGTAGTTGTGCATTTCTGCTTTGCATTAGAGTTAAAGGCCACCTTCAGTTTGCAAAAACGGCACAATGAGTAAGGCCTAGTCACATATTTCCCTGATTTTCCCTCCTCCTTTAAAAAATAAATTGTGTTCACGAACACCAGCACATTTTTAAAAAATCACTGTCCATAAATAAACGCAAAAATGCAATAAAAACGGTGTGCATTGCATACTACACCAGCAGGTGGCGATATATTTTTAAAGCCCCAGTATGTAACTTATTTGGCTTTTTATTAGCAAAAATCATAGCCTAGAAATCTAGACGCACCCTAGCGGCAGCAAATATATTTGCTCCGTACTGTAGGTGGGTGTAGAAACGAGCCATAGGAACTTTTTGAGTCTCGAACACCGTTTGTGTTCACCAATCACAGCGCTCTATCTGTTTAGAGAGTCATTGGGTGGGCGTTGAGTGACAGGTTCGGAGGTCCGGAGACCGCTGCTTCGAGGCCAGTGGGCGGGTTCTCGGCCAGCCAACCGCCGCACCTCTCCAAATATGGCAAGTAAAATCCAACATGGCGCAGTTCAAACCCCTGTTAGCGGCACAAAACAGACTCCCCCAAACCAATGGGTGACGTCACGGGTGCTACGTCCATTCTTTTTACAGTCTATGGGCTTAACGCGATGACGATGGCAACATACATTTTAATTGGCTTGTCAGGCTAACGTCATCCTGCTCTTTGCTCTGATTGGTCGTAGCGCTACCCTATTGCGTGCAGAGGCAGTTTGAAAGACAGCCTTCATCCCGCCCCCTGGATTGAGCCGAGGTCTACCGGTCGTTGCCAGACTAGACATTTTAATGATATAGTCTGGCTTGTCAGGCTACAAAAATCAAATATTGCTTTCATAAATACATATTTCACTAAAGTCGAATCACACCCGCATACAAATGAAAGCTTTCTCGTACCTTAGAATGAGTTGTTACAAGTCGTTACAAATATACAAGGGGGGGCGCACCGAACCGAGGCTGCCATGTTGCATCGCCATTTTTTACGTTCAGTGGCAGCGTGACCGTAGGTAACCACGGAAACTCACCGGAGCTGTCGGCTTGGGGAGGAAGTTTTCCAGGTAGCGCCTGTTAAAACTGTCACCACTGTGCAGTGAGGAAGGACGGAGGCACTGATGTTGAATTCAGGTGCAGTCAGACACCTGAATGACGCAGTCGGAAAACCAACCGGATGTCATTTTACTCAACGAGAGAAAGACGGTAAAACGTGGGTCAGGTAAACAATACGACATCACCATGACAACATATTGTCACGCCTGTATTGTTTTGCCTCGTGCTGGCGGACCACTTGTTTACATAGACGCTTGTTTATCCTGTTACATGCAGCGTCTGATGTCTGCCTGACGTCTGCCCGATTTCACATGAACGCAACATCAAGAATACATTCAGATATGCAACCGCACCACTAGATGGGGGGAATTCCTACAAATTATACCTTTAACTTTTAAAAACACATTGACAAATCATAGCATAATATAGAAGTACCAAATCGTACTTCCTGTCTGATCTTTCTTTGTGTGGTTGTTGGGCCAAAACGCATAGAAAAGTATCTGGTTTTGGCCGTTTGCGTTTACATGTTTGTGGACATGGTTTAAATTGAGTGAACAAATCTCACCGCCATGCTGTCTAGTGGTTTTTACTTGATTTGAGTGGGAATTACAGTGAAATGTATTAACTGGTGTTGTTGCAGCTTGAGATTCACAGACATAGGTGTTGCAAAATGACATTTTTGGCAGATCATTTTTGACAGCTCTATAAATCAGCGTCCCATTTCCACAGCATTAAGCTTAATAACATTTTGTCTAAACAAATCAAAGAACTGATAAGTTATGCACACAGTTATTATAAGGTAGTATAATCTACTGTCTACTGCTCTCTGTTAACATATTTTATTACCTCCCAGGGTTTTTGACACATAACTCCTCATGTGAGAAAGAAGTTGTACCAAAAGCAAGTCAGGGTCCAGTCATTGTCGGGGGTTTTATTCCCAACATTAAAATGTGTCATTTACTACTCACTACACAGTGATCCGTACTCCCCCTTTTCACTAAATCCAGCCAAATTTGTCATCAGCTGTCGACGACCATCTGTGTGTGTCAGAGGCGTCAGGTCTGTCAGAGTCACAAATGCACAGCTGGATATAATGAACTGCTAATCTGCATCAAGCCCCTGGCCCGGTTCACTAACAGACACCTGCTCCAGCTGCACCTACCTGAGCACAGTGACTTCCAAAAAAAAAGAAAAAAGAAAAGCCTCATTTACTGCCATCTGCTTTGGAGTAAGACACTTTATTTAAATCTGGCCGAGTTCGAGGCTGAGCTGCCTTCAAATGGGAGAGTTTGACAGAGTGTGTAGGAGTGCAAATGTGCCCAATCCTGCCTGTGTTTTTGTGTTTATGCCTGCTCGGTTGTGGGTGGCTGCACGTGTCCTGTAACAAGGTTGTTGTTTTCCCTCGACTTTCGTTTTTGCCTATTTAACCTTTTGCATTAAGGACATTCCTCTCTTGAGTGCATGCTGCATAAAACCAACAACAACACAAAAACACCACACGGTCCACACAGTAAATCAGAGATAAGAAAAACAGAGAGCACAGATCAAAGTGAGGTGATAAAAATGCCTTGCCTTTAGACCTGTTGAGGCAGACAGAGGCAGCCTTTACCTTTCCTAAGTGAGGATGAATTAGACCACCGTGGAGGAGAGAGAGTAAAGGCTTGGCTCGCTGCCCGCGGGTTGATGGAAGAGAGCTATGAACCCTGGGAAATGAGGATCTAAACAGGCAGTAGATCACCAAGCCCACCGGCTCTGTCTCTATCAGACACGTCTTTCTCCCTCAGACACACACTAACACTCACACCACACGCAGTCAATATCTAGATTAATCTGTGAGGGTGGAATCAATCAACCGGCCCAGTGGCGTCTGAACGAGCCCCGGAGGCTTGATGGTCCTGCTGAAAGATAGCGATATGTTCCGATGCTTTAGAGAGATCTCAACTTGAATCTCTACCTTTCCATCTTTCCCTATGGAGATGACAGAGCGTTACTTCCATTCAGATATTGTTACAGCCGCTGACATTTTGATTAACAGTTCGGAGAGGAAGGAGTCCTCTGGGCAGGAGGAGTTTTAACAAGTTCATTCTTTCTTTTCTTGACCATTAACTGAGCCCCCCTCCATTGAATAGCAACTATTAAATCACATCTTAACCTTGACAGCAGTGTCTTCTTTTAGTCTTTCCAAAACCAAAAACACCAGAGAACGCTGTCGATATGTGACAATGTCGCTGGCTTACATCAGCAGCATTACTCCAAAGAGAAGAGTTGGCAAATGTTTGTGGGGTTGCAGGTCATGTTTTTCTTTAAAATGGCTCCCCTTAAGACCATTATTGACTATACTGTATAGAAGCCACTCCAGGACACTAAGGTTACAGTAGCAGCTGCTTTGGGAATTTGGGGAAGTTCACACTGTAGCAGCCCTCAGGCAATATGACTCAAGATATTATGTCAACACATTAGTCCTGATACTGTGAGATCATCCTCTTAAAAAAAAAAAAAAATTATATATATATGTATGTATGTATATATATATATATATATAAATACATGTGTATACTGTATATAAATGTCTAACTGAACTGAACTGAGAAAGTGATGTGAGAACGGCAAGATTATTTTTGTACATATCCTTTTTTCACCTCCTCGCTCTCTTACTCCATTTCTCTGCTGTGTTTTTCTATTAGTATCAAAACATACAGTTCTGGAGATGTCGTACAGCTCACTGATATTTTTTAGGAGCTCTGTTGGTCTATATTATAGGATAGCACGATTCAGGTTAACAGTTCTCACTTCATTTTGACAGCTCTCTCCCTTAAAAGTGTACTATCTATAGCACTTAGTATAGTGACCCACACATTCAGTCAGTGAGCTGCATCACTTTTGACCAAGCTGTCTTTAAGATTGAGTGCTTCTATTTGGATGAAACAATCCAGAAGAGGTTTTGTATAAGCCATAGGGGAGATGTCTCAGAGGAGCTCTTCATCATCCCCTACAGCCAATTTCACAGGTTAATGGATTAAGAAAATACTCTCAGGACTTTCTCGCAGAGAAGTTGGGAGGTTGCAGTTTACAGCACCTTTTTAAAATTGATCGTTGGAGATAAAAAATAAAATAAAACTATTAAAAAGTGGTGTCAGAATGTGTGCACATGTTCCCATACATCACTGTGCATAGACAGTGACAGAAATGATGGAATAACCCCTGCTGAAATAGCTTATACAGAGTGCCAAATGAAATGTCAAAACTTCAGGCAGTTGTGAACAATTTCTTTGTGAAGAAAAAATTCCCATTAAGGCGCAGTGCGTGTAAATGTGGCCTAACAACAGGGGCATAGTGCAGAAGGAGTGAGTTTTGTTGGGGCAGTTTGTACAGTACAATGACAATAAGCAATAAAATGGGCCCTTTGAGGCCTGCACTGGTTGCACTGTGATTGATTATCTCAACTCTCAAGAGACCATAATCAAAAGTAAACACAGCTTGGTGGGTTTCTTGTAGGTGTACAGCATTAACTCTTTGATCCACACAGGTGTGATCTACATCTCCATCTAAGCGATCCTTTGTATTATTATTAATACTAAGCTGTCACCTCTTTGTCTGTCCTCCCTTTTGATTTCTGCCATGCGTTCATTGTGATTGAAGCCCATTAGTTGCAGTTTTAGGTTGACATGTTGACCTAATTGGATATGCTCACCATGTCTGTGTCCTTGTCCCTCATGTGTCTGACTTGTCTGGGTTTGAGATGCTCGCTGACAGAGATGTGCAGTGATAAAACACGATGGGCCACTCTGAAAACAGGTCCTTATGGTTTCATCAAAGGGTATTTTCCTGTGAAAGGTTTGTCCCTTATTTGTGTCTAGAATTCAGAGTATGAAACCTTTGCTGCCAGCTCATCATGCTGCAGCAGATGGCTGCTGGAAAACAGGATCTCGTGTCAAGACCTTCAACTGCTTTGTATGAATTATTTTCAAAACTAATTTTGCAATAACAATGGATCAGAATGTCAGCGGTTTCACTCATCGTGACGAAGCATCAGAAAATCATCCGAACCTTGCATGTTGTCTACTCAGCTGTGCTTAGCATATCAGAGTCTTTAGATTTACTGGTTTTGAATTTAAAGAGGCAAAATGTTTTTTGGTTCAGTCTCTCCACTCTCATCAAGACTGTTTCCAGATGCAGGCAGCTGTTTTTGAAGCGGCAACTCTGTGAATTATTCGCTCCCACAGCAGACAGACAAATTTAGCCTTACTGGAGTAGTGCCAGTTAAAAGCCTATACGTAGGCCACATCCTCACACCGTAACATAGGCTACTCCTTAAAGGGATAGTTCAACATTTTGGCAAATTGGCCCATTGCCATAATCGCTATAGTCATAGCAGTAGGTTCGTTACCTTTATTTGTCGGTGTAAGCTATTTTTAGAACGGAGGAGCGGAGCGGCAGGCTGCTCAGAGCTACGCTATGGAGGCTAACGGAATTTCTTGGTTTCCCTCATCAAACTCATCAAATACAAAATCCCAAAACTCCAAAACGCTTTCGTGGACAAGTTGTGACCTGCACATTCACCACGCTATGAGATAATAATGGAACATTACGAAACGGAGCCGTTTTCGAGGTAAATACAGGGTAAATACAGAGTCTGCTTGCTGAAAAACTGTCCCTGAACGCAACGCGCATCAGCGGTTTTGCATGAATTTACCTCTAAAACAGCTCCGTCTCATAACGTTCCGTTGTTATCTCATAGCGTGGTGATTGTGCAGCAGTGGCGTATCCAGGATATGTTTACTGGGGTGGCCAAGATGGGACACAAAGCTAGTGTGGGGTGGCCATGGCATAACAAAACTATTGTGATCAGGGGTGTAGCACCAAATTCTGGGCCCTGTACACTCTCAATGTCAGTGGGCCCCTATCCATGCCCGCGAGGCGCGTGAGAGAAAAAAAAAAGGGGGGGGGGGTGTATTTATACAATCTACTACAATCAACTACAATCAGATCAGATTATATTGATGAGTGGTTCTGAATTGATGCATTTGGCCTACTTGTGCTCAAATACCTAAAACATTAGGCTACATCTGGTTTGTGTACTAACATTTTGATCCATGACACTCGTGCAAATTTTGATGTAAAACATTCATTCTTGAACAGGAGAACAAGAGACAACTGTACACTCAGAATCAAATCAATAATTATTTGCTATCACACACAGTATTCATCATGCTCAATAAGTTGCAGAGGCAAAAAAAATGTTTTAAGCCATTTTTCAGCCAGATTGAGAAGAATAGCTAATTGTTTTTCTATGTTCTCACCACCCAGACCTATCTCTTTCTCTCTCTATCTATCTATCTGTGGCAAAAATCAGAATCACAATCATTTTTGATTGATAGTGAGATCACAGTTATTTAACATGATTATTCATTGGCTTTGGTAACATCATGAATTTATTGAACATTGACAATAGCTTTTAAGCACAGCACTGCACCGCAATGCTAAGGCTTTTTACCAGACAAAAATAATAAATTGCGTTATTGCTCAATTAATATATTACTAGTGTGCACTTGAGCCTACAGTGATATTGGTATGTTATTTACATGTTGATATGCAGCAGCAATATTGCTAGATGGATCATTCATTAAATCTCAGCACGGAGTTTCACTTTCAGCTCTGCTGTGTTAGTAGACAAAATGCTATAGCACACACACTGAACCAAAAGGCTAACTTACTTTAAACTTCAGGTAAACAACTCATATTTAGACAGCAATTCTACCAGTCAGCACCACTCTCTCTCTTTCTCTCTCTCCACCTCGCGAACCAATATACCAACGTAAGGGGGGGTCGGAGGGGGGAGCTCGCCTTTGAATACTTGAACAACGATCTCACCTTGTCTTTGCTCATCTCTAATCTCATCTTCAGAAGAGCTGCCAGGACTGACCACTGCTGCTTCTGCTGCTCCAGCTGCTGCGGCTGCGCCACTCTCTGTTTCTGAAACTGGTTAATACTGACAACTAACGTTAGCTGGCCTGTAATTGTCTTTATACTTACAGCCGCAAGCAGCCTGGTTGGCAGCTAGCTAAGACTTCACGTGAGCATACAAATATAAGCAGCAGCTGTCTGGAGTGGACTATGTTAACTTTAATTGGACTTTGCATGACAAGCTAACTTGGTTCACCTTTGGGAAAGAAAGCAGTCAGCAGCTGCCTCCCCTCGTTCTGCCGTCTTTCTTTTTGTTTCCTCTCTTTCTTTTTCTGATAGCCCGATTTATGTTTTTTGGGCAGCATGATGTCCTGCACACAGGTCTCTGATCTGGGCGCACTGTCTGACCTTACACTTGTTGCCGGTCGCTGTTGGGCGGACTAAACCATTTTGCATCTCCAAGAGGGGGGCCCCAGAATGTCTAATATGTTGGGAGAACTGTGACATTAAGTTCATTCTCTCATTTGATGTTATCAATATATTAGAAATAAATTATGACACCAATTAATTGGAGGGCCCAATTCATTCGAAATAAAAACATCACACAAAAAAAAAAAAAAAAAAAAAAAAAATCAGGATTTTCATGGGCCCCTCTCTCTACTCGGGCCCTGGGTAGTCAGGTCCACTTTTCCCCCCACTACCACGCCCATGATTGTGATATACGCAGCCGACCGCGGTTCAAATCTTGGCTGGAGGTTCTTTACTGCATGTCACATTACCTCTCTCTCGCCCATGATTTCCTGTCTCATAAATGTCAAGAAGAAAGGTTTACTGGTAAAAAAAAAAAAAAACTTTTAAAAAACAGTATTTTTTTCACAGTTCTTGGTACTCTCTGGTTGTTTTAACATGTCGGTTTTTAATCAGTAATTGTTCAGGATAGGGTACAGCTTTTCTAAGAGCCTTGTAGTGGATAAAAGTCCTCACCTCTTCACAATTTGTATCAGGGTAGCAAAATTCACCTGCTCTTAACTCATCCTATAGAATAACATTCATCAGTCATTAGCTCATTATCTGTATTACCTGTATTGTTACCTGTGTGTTCTTTACTAATTGAAGCCCTATCTAGTGATTAAATAAACACAGCAATCTAGGCAACAGAAGAAACCCAAAAACTCAAATTAAAGCTTAATATTTAAAGATAGGCCTCATTAAAAAGTGTAGGCCTATCTGTAAGCAAAAGATAAACTATGCTTGTAAGAAAAAACTGAAATTGCTCTTAACATGCTTGGTTTATGTTATTATTTATCTTACATCTAAATTTGTTGGAGATACTGGAAT
The DNA here is from genome assembly GCF_045865225.1 of Trachurus japonicus. Classification (NCBI taxonomy): domain Eukaryota; kingdom Metazoa; phylum Chordata; class Actinopteri; order Carangiformes; family Carangidae; genus Trachurus; species Trachurus japonicus. The sequence goes on along the minus strand of NC_140916.1, from coordinate 17,092,763 downwards.
TTGATTTTTTGGTTTGTTTTTTGCCAGCACACGTGGGTTTTTGTTTAATCACAAGATGCTGCCTAAATTAGTAAAGCAAACGTAGGTAACAATACAGGTGACACAGATGGTGGCCAGATGGCTAGGGATGAGCAAGTAGCTACACCATTGTCTCTTCAACCATATAAAAATTATCTGTATGCAGCCTATGGAGTGGGTGGGACTTTAACCTGTAATTGTAAGCCTAAAACTGGAAGAAGTTGCTATTATTATTATTATTAGAAAACTATAGTATTTACAGAAAAGCATCAGCACTGAGCTTCAGATTTTTGATCACAAGTAAACAATTTACAGAACAAGTTTCTTAGAAACACAGAACATGGATATTCTTAAGTGCATCTAGGGCTGAACGATTTTGGGAAAAGATCTAATTGCAATTGTTCGGGCAGATATTACAATTCTGATTTGATTCACGATTTTCTTAAAATCAAGCTTCAGTGCAATATTCATTATGTATAGCTAGTAAATGTACAAACATGACAGAAAATTACAGCATGACATTAAAACATTAAATGCCATGCTCTAATGCAAGAATGAAAACTAAAGTTAAGTAGTGGGGGCCAGAGATGTTCACAAGTCTTTTTTTTTTATTTTTTTTTATTTACCAAATCCAAGTCAAGTCTCAATTCTCTAAAAAATAAAAATCTCCTGTCTCCTCTGGTTGTAATGACGCTTCTATCATCTGCTGCTTTCCAGTCTGCTAAGAATAGGTACTGCACAGCTATATAGTCTAGTCCTATTTCACAGCAAACATATTAACAGGAGGACTTAGCCTAGGCTACAGTAGCCTGATGTGTGTCAGTTATGCAGCAGCTCTTCCCCGACCCCGTGACGGAAGGTCTGACCACAAACGGACGTTAACTTGTGCCTCACTGGTGTCGCTGGTTCACAGTCACCTGTCTGTCACTCACCTGCAGCTGACTGCGCAGTCAGAGGATCTGCTGTTCCTCTCTCTTTAGCCTGGTGTTTGACTGCACTCTGTATAAAGTGTGTTAATTTCAACACTGTACAATTAGCGCGATATAGCGCATTTACCGTTTATTAGCGGTCAAGCGCGACCTATGCGCCCGTATGTGTGTGTGTGTGTGTGTGTGTGTGTGTGTGTGTGTGTGTGTGTGTGTGTGACACAGAGGGAGAGAGAGAGAGCGGAGCGAGGCACAGCTACAGTGACTGTGTGTAGAGGAGTGTGTGACAGCGTTCCTCTTGTTTCTTGTGTTGACGAACTTAACCAACAACTACCTATCAAATTTGGGGTGGCCACAGGGGTGGCCAATGAGTTTTCAGGGGTGGCCAGTGCCACCCCAGGCCACCCCCCAGAATCGCCATTGTTGTGCAGGTCACAACTTGTCCACGACAGCGTTTTGGAGTTGTTGGATTGTGTATTTGATGAGTTTGATGAGGAAAACCAAGAAATTCCCTTAGCCTCCATAGCATAGCCCTGAGCAGCCTGCCGCTCCGCTCCTCCGTTCTAAAAATAGCTTACACCGACAATTAAAGGTAACGAACCTACTGCTATGACTATAGGGATTATGGCAATGGGCCAATTTGCCAAAATGTTGAACTATCCCTTTAATTGAATCGCACAGTTATAGATTAGACACTTGTGATGATCTTATTGAATATGAGTCATTTCTGTTGATTAAACTTCCCCAAATTAGAGCATCTTCAGACATCTACAACAGTGAAATGCAATAAAGATATTGTATGTTTAGTAAATTGCAAATTTAATGTATTAATTACATTTCCCTCAAGTAGAGAGAGAAGCTTGTTACTTCCACGCTGCTCTCTCTCCTCTGCTTCTCTCTATAACCTCAGATCTTCTTCGATGAGCCATAGCAGCTCATTGTCTCCCTCTCTCTGGCTGGCTGTCCTCTTCCCTCTCTTGGTCATCCACGAATGCACTTGGCCCTCGTGTGTCCTCGTGGATGGAAGCAATTACGACAGCAGCAGCGGAGGGTGTCTCTGTCCCAACATTTTATCCATGAGGTTTCCCACTCAGGATCCTCCTGACCCTGGACACTTGCAATCCTAAATTCATTATGGCACTCGACAACAACAACAGCAGCAGCAGCAGCAAAAACAAACTTCAGCTGAGGTGTGTTAATTAAATGTGTGATTAAAGCAAGAACACTTTAAATTTAAAGTAACATTTACCTGGAAGTTCTAAGGCTTTTATTTTGTTTTTGGCTTTGTGGTTTTTTGTTGTTGTTGTTGTTGTTTGCCTGTAAGGGAGTTGCCTTCCCCATGAGGCCATTTTCTCCAGAATTGTCCTAATCACTGAGAAAGCAAGGGGGAGGGGAAACACATCCTTGCCAAGTCGGTTGACACAGGGATGCAAATTCAGGAAGGCTAGGAAAAGTGACAGAAAATCCCTTAAAACTCATTTACCTTGATGTCCCATTTTGAGGTGGAAACAAAACAAAAACAGTGGGACAGCACTACATAAAACACAACAAAGGATTATTGATATTGCCACATTTACAGAGCAGTAATTTAGGGAAACATTGAAGAAAATCGAAATTGTCATTTACAAATGGACAGGACTTTTTGGTCCTGGTGAAGCCGTGATTGTCCTCACCACCATTCAATAATCTGAGCAGTGTACCGTCTGGCTCGCTAAGACAAAACCAATTGTTAGAGTACATTTAGCCTACTAACAAAAAGCACCTTAAGTAGCAAATAGTTAAAGAAATAGTTTGCATGCAAAAAAAATCACAACATTTGTACTGGACTTTAAAGTTGATGCTTGACTGTCTGACCAAACAGAGCAAGGTTCACAGCTTGTCTTGTTCGACCATGTCCTTTTATGTACAATATAAAGTATAAATCATCTATAAAATACCATCACAGTTACAGAACAGCTCCAGTCTTGGCACAATACCAACCTTTCTATTGCTTCAGTTGAAAGTGAGAGATTTGTTGTAGTGGTTGTGGTGTTGTAGTGGCACATGGCTGCAGCTGTGTTTTGTGTGTGTCGAGCATGTGCATGTCCTTGAGCGCTGCAGGAGGGCAGCTGTATTTTTAAATTTGGCTTTTTTTTTTCCTTTTCATATATTTCCTTCAACCCCAGCTTTGACTTCAAGAGCTGTATCATAGGCCACACCGGGGCAGAGGGTGCTGTGGATCCAATTAGTGAGCAAGCTCATTAGCTAACGTCACAAAGGTCAAGTTACTTAAAGCATTTTAAAATAAAGATTTTAACTTTTAAAGGGATAGTTCAACATTTTGGGAAATTGGCCCATAGCCATAATCCCTGTAGTCATAGCAGTAGGTTCGTTACCTTTAATTGTCGGTGCAAGCTATTTTTAGAATGGCGTAGCAGAGCCGCGAGCTGCTCAGAGCTACGCTGTTTTCAAGGTTAGCCATTTTATTAGGTTGAAACCCTGTAGGTGTATTTGCATTCACAAGTTTAAAAGTGGTGGATCCACTGGTATTGTCCAGGAAAAAAAGAGGCATTTCTCTGGAGGAGGCCGTAGCAGCCTATTATGATGCATTTGGTGTAAAGATGCAACCTTCGAAGGATGCACCCTTGAATTGAGACACAGCTTCGGTCTGCCAGTGCTGGCAACACTGTGATGAAATGAACGGAGGAATATTGTCATGAGAACATCCTTCTTTTGCACGGTTGCCCTCAGATTTTTTTCCCCTCTCTGTCTATTCCAAGACACGGACAGCAAGATCCCAGAGAGAGAGAGGAGTCGATGATGTTATCCTCAGGCTGCAGCGCCCCACACAGTTTCACATCAATACCTTCTCTCATCTACCTTTGATGTCCCATAAATAGCAAAGCCTCTCATTCTGATCATAATGAACATGGTCTTGAGATTTCTTCCTTCCTGCTGCGTTTCTCACTCTATTGACTCTGACTGAAATAGAACTGAATATAGATTTCTCAGCGGCAGTGTACAGTAGCGTGTGGACAGCTTCTCTCACCTCACCCAACTCCACACAAAAAAAAGCACCGCAATGATGATATAATATCACAGTGTAATGTGCACTAGGCGTGGAGAAAAGGCCATCAGGTCACATATGGTTCAGTTGGCTTTGAACCAGTTCTAAATCTGCTGTCTCTTTTCTCTCCCAAACCAACCCACAGGGTGGAGAACTGGCCTCTTTCGTCAGTGAGCTGACATTTCACCTAAGCCAACATTAAATCTTTGCCATATGAGCCATACTAGTGTGTCATGTATATTATACTGCATGGTGCACGTCGTTATTGTATGCTTTCTGTGAGGGGACTGCAGAGATCAACACTAAATATTGTCTAACATTAAAAAATAACTCTTTTCATTTGTGTAATATTTTGAATATTTGATGTTTTCTTTATCTGCATTTGTCTCTGTAGTAGTCTTGCTCCAGCTGTTTTATTGAGGACGCATAGGGAACTGACTTGTGTGGACTTGTGGTAGTTGGAATTGGAAAGCTGCAGCAATTTCTTCTAATAGTTTTGATCCCTCTTCCTTTCCAAAACAATTTGGCCTGTTGGTTAAATGTGGTAAAACACAAGATGAAGTAGTTTAATCTAAAAATAACAAAAAATAAAAATCGGTGTTTTACCAACAGTTTTTTTCTACATGAAGCAAACAACTTCACTTTGAGACTAGTCCAAAACTGTGAAATAATGTTGTGGCTCTGCTCTGTTCAGGTAATGTTTTCTCTGATTCCCAGTTTTGTGCTTGTCTTGGGAGGCCCAGTGGTTTAGCAGAACATTTGGTTTTGTTCTCTCGACTTTGGACCGTTAATCCCAGCTGCCTCCCATCAGTTTGCTGCACTGTTTGCATGTGTTATCACTTGACTAGACTTTCTCTCCATCCGCTCAGCCCTCTAGAGCTCGTATAGCCTCCTTTTCTCCGACTATAATGCAGATTGTTTATCTGATCGTTCACAGCAGCTGACAGAAGAAGCACCAGACTAAGTACACTTTGAAAAACAAAACAAAACACAGCATACAGTAGTCCAACAGTTAAAGCAAAGAACATGCACATCAAGTATGCATGCTGCATATGTACTATCAAAACAAAAGAACAAATCACAGTTGATCAGATATATCCAAGTGAAAATATGATCAAACATCATGTCAACAGTGTACTGTTCTATACGTACAGTATTTAATCCCTATTTTGTTCTTCTGCTATTATTGAGGCTTTCAAAGTGATGCAGAAAACAAAGAAAGAATAAAACGAGCATTAACCAATCCATGGTCCATAAAACAATGTGGAATCCCATTGATTCCTCTCATCGTAATCATAAGATTAAAAAACACCTTGATTGATTATGTATGCTTTGTTTCAGAGCACCTGCAAGGGGTTGTTTGCCGTTGGGATATTACTTGCGTGAGAAAATGGAATCTATACGACTGCTTTTTCAGATCCTTTTACTTAAACGTGGTACAAATTGACTGTTGGTGAGTGAGTCAGTGGATGATGTGCGAGTGACTAAGCTCGCCGTTATGTCAATCGGTGCTGATGTTCGTGAGGCTCACTCATGTGCACATGAGTGGAACTTTCTGTGCCACTTTCATGTACAGTATGCATTCCTTGAGGGAAAGTGACAGTAATATAAAACAGAGGCCACTGACTTTGTGGCCTTGAAGATCCTGATACACACAATGCATAATGCAAACTGTATATTTTTCCATACAGCTTCCACACTCTTGAGGCAAACACGGCCTCCATGCAGCTTGCAGGATGGCGTGAGCATCAGTCAATTCCCACAGGATGCGAAAGCTATTTTAGGAGAGAGGTCAGGTTAAAGGAGAGTCCCCACGGATAGAAAATCACATGTAGGGATATGTGAGGATCATGCATACATGAAAGCAGCTGAAGAGACTGGAAAATATCTACTGTTGAAAAAGGAAGCTTCCAGTACTCTTGTTGAAGAAAAGGCTTTAAAGAGGAACTATGCAAGATTTTTTAACTCATTCACTGCCGGAGTTTCTTCCCTCAGTGTACAGCCGTGCCAGCACTTTTGAGGACTTAGACTACTTTTCAAACAGCCACAGAATATGTTGTGCTATGATTAAAATTACACAGATCTCAAATGAAAGGGGAGACTCTCTACTTTCACCAGGAAAGAAATTGAGGTGGTAGCATGTTCCACTTTTTAGTTATCCTCATTTGAATACAGCATGTTTTCTCCAAATTCAGCAATCTGGGAGGATAATTCTGAGACAAACAGGTTTAAAGTGAAGAAAAAATTTTAAAGCAGAACTCTCTTTTGAATCTTTAATTTTTTTTTTTCGACAGCATGACCAATGTGTACGATGATTCTCTCCGTCTCTCTCTCAAATGACCTGAATAGGCTAATCTTTTTTTTATTGGTGGGATGGCGGGTCTCTGACGGTTGCAGGGACTGTGAGACTGACCGTCGGTTAGTGCTTTGGCGTGGGGGCGGGGCTCATCGCAGCACCCGCTGCTCGTTGAAGACAGCAGTGATACGTGCTTTCACATCGGAGTCTCCAAACCAGAAACTTTTCTGACAACACCAGAAAAAAGTCACTAGATTTGTCGTTATTCGCTTTTGACAAAAAAAAAGTCGCCAAGTGGGGTTGGAAAGTCGCCAGATTTAGAGAGAAAATCTAGTTTGCAAAACTTTCTCTGGCCATCCGTTCACGGGCCAGTTTGGTCCGTTCATGGCCGGTGGCCGGAGCATAAGCCACGGTTGGGGTAGGAGTCGAGGGACTCGTCGAAACTCGTTTTTGGCACTGAATGAGTTAATAAAACAGCTTTGGAGTAAGTTTGATGGTTAAATGACTTGTCACTGGGAGAATGGAGGCTCTCTGCCTTCCACCTAGCATCTCTTGGCTGAAAACCAACCTTGCAGGAACAGCGCCTCCGACCCCGAGCTCCAGATCTCGTCTCGGCTCACGACCCAAGCACACCCCTTAATCCATAATCTCTTGTTTATGACAGATAAGACTACACAAATATACACATCATAAAATATATAGGATGTATAACGTTATCCACCGCTCCATCGATTGCCTTTTTGCCAGGCTTTGTTGAAAACAAATGCACATGGCCTGGGTGGGTGGGAGTAGGGTTAGCAAAACAGCAACCCGACTTGCATAGTTCCCCTTTAAGTTTCGAGTTTGTTATCCCTTAGAAAAGATCTATGGAAGGAGGTGTGACTTTTTAAACTAAATTTTGGCTTTTTTTGTCCTGTAACTTAATAAACATTACACTCTCATCTGGAAAACTCTTACCAATCCTAACCATTGCCATTATATTGCATTTAAATTACTGAAAAAACAGCAACTCATTACAGAGGGAAAATTAATAATTAGAGTTTTTGATGGCTTAAACAGCAAAATCACTGAAGATAAACTGTTGCAGGAAATAGCCAGAAATGTCAGTGTAAATTAATCCTCTTTGCAGACTATAATTCACATTAATGTAACATAATGTAATTCCTGACCAGTCAAGAGGCATTAGCTCTGTTATCTTATTCATGAGGGCAACATGTGCTGTTAGCACCAAAGAGGAAACTGCTGGAGAGTGAGGTAATTTTTAATGCACAGATTTCCAGTGCGAGATGAGATAGGTCAGATTTGTTTTGCAGCACTGTTGTGTGTAGTCGTACGGTACATTCATGTGTGTTCATGTTCATACCTGTTTATGTAAAAGACCAATAATCTGATAAGATGCTCAGCTCTGTAGTCGCCTGAGGGCCATGCCCTACTTTATGTTACTGTAGGTAAGTATGACACATCTGCCCCAATCCCTCTGCATCACAGTCAGTGTGGACACTTAAGTTTATCAAATGATTCACAAGGTCACAGTACAGTATAGAACTGTGTGTGTGCGTGCATGTGTGTGTGCGCGTGTGTCTCTCTCAGGCCCTGTACTCGGCTGCTTCTTTGGGTTTAGCTCCTTGTTCCCTGTGGCAATTCAATGTTAGGTGAAATTACTTCTACCTTGACAGCTTCCTGTACTGTATTCTGTCCAAATCCAAAAATTCATCTCCTCAAGAAAGGGGAAAAAAAACCTCACACCTCATCTTACTTTCCTCAGTAAACCACATGTGTTTTTCTTATTTCTTTCACAAAGGCTCTAATTTTAAGTGCATATTTCCGGGCGATAAAGGGCCCTTTAAAGATGTTTCTTCCTCTCTGGATATACAGAGTTGAGATCCGAGGTGAGACAGGCAGCACAGATTAAGATGTGATGGCAAAAGCAGGTGAACACATTAAAGTGTAAATAACTCTGCATGCATGCTAGAAGCGCAGCATCTGAACGAACAGTCACCCTGCTACACTCCCACAGTAAATATGCTTGTCTTCTTCTTGGCTATGAATCTAGATGACTACAGTAGCTAAGGGTTAGATCCACAGTATATGTGCAAAACCAAAGGATGAGTCATTACTCTTTGGATAGTGTGGACTTGTAGGTTAAGGATTTAACTAGGCTAAATTATTCAGCCTTTATCATTTGCACAGGCATATTTTCATATTTTGTTCAGCCAATACTCCCACAAAGGTCTGGTCTAATTTATTTCTATTTAATTTACTGTTGTCATGTTTTAAGTAAAAGGGTAAAGGGCAGGGAAAAGAAAGAAAGAAACAACATCTGTTTTAATTTTGGCAGAAAATGTTACAATAGGAGCTTCATGTTGAAGTTGGTAGAAGATAGAATATGAAGTGTATCCTCCCCAGGGAAGTACAGAGTTGAGGGAAGGATGTAAAGGGCAGTATGGAAAATCTATTTACTGTAGATTTACTTTGTCAATACATACGTATGTTTTGCCCACACACCACATAACATGGTCAACATGTACAGCTCCAGCACGTTTTTCTTCGGAGCAGTTTTGACTGATTGTCTTACACATCTCTACTGTACATGTACATGTACGCCACACTTGGACAGTTCACAGTAAACAAACTCTGCAGGAAAAGACTGGAAACAGAAAGAAAAGAGAAACATGAAAGGAAAATGTTTAATTTTTTTTTACCAAAAACCTGAAGTTTGCAAATGCATGTCTTTAATCACTTTAAAGTTTAATCTGTGTTGATACACTGCTTCTGGCAAGTGTGTGTCATCCTTTGCTCCTGTGTTACAGATAGGGAGTAACTTCACCGCACAAAACTTTGTCCTAAAAGTTTGGCTTTGACCCATCTCTAGACGGCGTGAAAAAATGATACGACTGATAAATGAGTCTGGCAAACACAGACTCCACGCAACATTAGCCCAGAGCATTACTGTTTACTTTGCTCCAAAAGCTTCAAATAATGATTTATTGAAATAATCTTTGGACATCTGCAAGCATGACTGAAGATCTGGGATAACATTGGTTCCCTTGTTTGATTCTGAGGAAATTATTTTCTTTCATTTTAATAGGGATTCTTTGTCATGCAGTCAAGTATTTATCATGGCTCGTAATAAGCTTCAGATACTTCACACCGATTCCGAGCATTTACCAGTGTCATTTGTGTAATTTTATGAAATCCTTTCTACAGCTTACCCTTCCACCCTCCATGCAGAACCTTGTGTGTTCATGTGCGTACACTATATGCTGTGTGTGTCCGTGCCTCAGGTCTGTCGTCAGTCCCTCTGACCAGCATGTGCCGACTGGGCAGAGCCTGTTATTAACCACCACCACTGTTGGAGCATGGAATCCGCCACAGGCCAGAGGATGCATGCAGCATCACCAATGAGCTAACACTGATGATTAATGCAGTTCAGGATATGTTATGGCATAATATGGAAAAGTGTGTCACTAAAGGGGGTTACAGTACAGAATCTGGTTAGGTTACAAATGTCGCTGGCAGTCCTGAATGTGTAGGCAGAGAGTGAAGAAATACTGAATGTGAGAGATTAATGAAAAATAATAATCTTTGCGCAAAATGTAAAAGGCAGAAAAACAAGGACCGTTCATGTTTTGAATCTGGCTCTTTCCTGTCATCCCTACCATGTCGGTATTATTATATTGTACTTGATGAAGTAAAGATTGTGAGATTAAAACGTCTGTTTAGTTTTGTTGTAGTAACAGCGGGAGTTGCACCAGTTATATTTCATCTAAGCATATTTAGCAAAATCACAGAGTTAATTATCATAATATTTCTAGTTGACAGATTTAGGGAGGTAGTAAACAAAAAGCACACACAATATTAACCAAATTGTATTCTGGTCAAAAAACAAAGTGGCAATTCGTTAAAAAAAAAAAAAGAAAGAAAGAAAGAATACAAACCTCAGAAGAGTAAACAGTGACAATAAACAGGGTGTTTTCAAAAGAAATAAAGAGTTTTTTGCAGCTCGGATTTTCTTTTCAAATTCATGTGCAATAACAGATTCTCCTCACTGAATCATCCCCCCCATGTGTCTTTCTCTGCAATTCTGTCATTCTCACACTGAAGGTCGTCTGTTGCAAAGAAGAAACTACACTCGCAGCTCAAAGTAATTTTTGAGAAGCGGCACTTACTTTCAATCAATTCATGCATTTAGTTCTCATCATCTCTCGTGTCCACCCCTGTCCATCCTCTTCCAAGCTGAGTTTTACTCTGTGGCATGGGGATGGGGGTTGGAGGGGTGGTGAGGACAAGCTTAAAAGGTCACATAATTTGCTTCACTTTTCTGTCACATAATGTAGCTCCCAGATTGCTCAAATGTCCCCAGTTTGAAGTAGCAGACCGTGTGACTTACCTGGGTCTTTAGGCACAAACCTCTTAACAGGTGCACTGTACAGTGGAGAAGATTGAGGGAGACTAAGAGTTTTGTTCACATTAACTACACTCAGCAACAGGTCTGTAGAATCGTTACTGCAGAGAAAACGGCTTCAGATGCAATTTTGTGTGATGTTTTTGAGTAGTACTTTTTATGGAGCTGGAGGTTTATCTTCAAGCAAATTGATTCGGACAGATCTTGTAGGGATGTTGCTCCAGTATTCAGAGGAACTATGCAAGATTTGCACCTTAATTAAACAGCTTTGGAGTAACTTTGATGGTTTAATGACTTGTTATAGGGAGAATGGAGGCTCTCTGCCTTCCACCTAGCGTCTCTTGGCCAAAAACCAACCTTGCAGGATCAGTGCCTCCGACCCGGTGTCCCAGAGAAACATGGACTCAATACAGCACTACAGTATAATACAAACATGGCCGGTAATCCATAATCTCTAGTTAACGTTACCTACCTCGGTAGGCTGTATAACAGCAACGTAAAATCAGTGCTGTTGTATGGTTTGGAATGTTACAACACATGATATGAAAAACATTGATGCCTTCCATAATGGATGCCTCCGCAAAATCTGCCGCATCTTCTGGCCTGAGAAGATCTCCAACAAAGAGCTGCTCAGAATGACCAAGTACTGCAGTGTTGTGACGGAAATCAAACGCCACCAGTTACGATGGTTGGGTCATGTGCTCAGAATGGACTAGGATCGTATCCCAAAGGTCGTACTCAGATGGACCCCAGCTGGGAAAAGGAGTCAAGGCCGACCCAAAACCACTTGGTGACGAACCATGACAGTCGAACTAAAGTAGATGAACCTTACATGGGGTGAGGCACGGCATGCAGCGCAAGACCGGTCACAATGGAGGCAGATCGTCACAGCCTTATGTCTCACCTGAGACGAAGAGGATTATGTAGTTAGTAAGCACTTTGGTAGACATCGCTATTCGCTCCACAGATTGCCGTCTCTCCAGCTTTGTTGAAAACAAATGCACATGGCCAGAGTGGGGGGTGGAGGGTTATCATTGAGGTTTACCACAGTAAAAATATGCACTTGAATGAAACTGTAGGGGGAGCTCTGTAAGAAAAGAGCAACCTGACTTGCATAGTTCCCTTTTAAATTGAACACACATCTTCTGAGCCAGAAGTGGGTTTATCACCTGGGCAGCAGCCATGACGGCTTGTGAAACAACCTTTATACAGAGTGCTTTGCTATCCATCTTGTTTACTGGAATGCTGTTTTCTTGGAAAGCCGCTGCTCTGACCACATGGGAATATCCCTGACAGACTAAACAGACTTTCTATTGATTTATCTCTTTATCCACATTTCTTTGGGTTTGGTCAGATCCCCCTTTGAAAGGCTTTGTAGGCCGCGCATCGTCAAAAACACAAACACTGTACGGCACATGGTTTAGGAAAGATGAACTCCTCACACGCAGGGACACAATCCCACAAAGACAAACATGGATACTCGTGAAAGCACCCACACACTGTTGGCGCACACAGACACACACAAAGCACCAGGCAGCTGTTCTGCTAAACTTTCTAAGATGCTCTGAGATCACCCAGTCCTCCAGCTCAAATCCTTCTTAAACCTACTTATTGACCGCAGAGCCGACAGGAGTTTGATCCTCATGGAGGATTTTTCCTTGATTTGTTTTGACATGATTTTGTTTTCTCTTTTCTTCATTTACCATCTTTTACTCCTGTACTGCACTCTAAGATTTATTTCCCTCCCTTTTCTCATACAACCCCTTTTTCCAATTTACAAAAAACAGTCATCGAAGGCAACCTTCAGATGCCTCAATGGGATTAGGTGCTTGAGCTGTCAGGGTTGGAGGGATGCCGAATGTTAAGGATGTTGGAGGTGGAGGGCTAGTGGGCAGGAAACCACCTCAAGGGTACTGATCCCTGAGCTGATGGAGAAATGAAAAATAATAATTACCTGGAGGTTCCTGATTTATGCTGTAATTCAGGCCCAGAGCTCTGCCTTTTCTCTGCTTCGCTGTTTGATTCACTGCGCCGTTACCCTAGCCTGAATCTGCAGGTGTCAGTTTCAGCATGAGCAAAAGCTCTGCCGCTCGCTGTTGAGAGAGGCGGAGAGGCAGGACGGGCAGCTGCCTTCCAGGCCCTGGAAATCGGCAGCAGCCTTTAAATGTCAGACCTCCGCGCCCCGGCTCTGCTTTTTAATCCAAAATGAATCATAAAAAGGTTACGTAGAAATATCACGTAGAGTTCAGAACTGCTGAACCACTGTGTTGGCCCAAACAAGATTACTTTGCTTGAGTAGTTTGCAATGGGGCACGTAGATTTTTTTTGTTGTTATGACAGCAGAACTGTAATTCCCCTTTCAGTTTTGTCACAAGATGCATGGAAATTCTGTTTAACCCAAAACTGGCTCTGTAGTCCGAGCCTAATGAGGCATAAGTGGCCATGAAAAGGTCTTTGGTTTGTGATATCTAGATGTTTGCGGTTTCTGTTTTTTTACTCACTGTGCTGAGACAAAGGAGTTCTCCCAGTCCCAAATTTAATTTTGGTCTCCTTTTGCATTTGTGTGTGTGTGTGTGTGTGTGTGTGTGTGTGTGTGTGTGTGTGTGTGTGTGTGTGTGTGTGTGTGTGTGTGTGTGTGTGTGTGTGTGTGTGTGTGTGTGTGTGTGTGCAAATAATAATTTTTCAATCCACTTTTTGCTCTTTGTAATAACCATAAAGTTTGAATGGATGGGAACACTGAGGTCAACAACACTGAGTGAGTCTGCAGCAGCAGCAGTTCACTGGGACATGAGTTCCTCAGCAGCTGTATTTTCACCATAAAACCTCACACTGCATGAGCGTGATGGGAGAAAATGTGATTGAAAAAAACTTGCGTTCTAATAAATCATGAAAGATTTCACATGCATTCACTCTAAAAATCAATTTTCACATAACAGAAGAGATTGCTTGTGGACCACTGCTGGTCCAAAGGTGGGAAATCAATCAAATCCTTCAGCGTTACATTTCTAAGAGCTCCGGCTTTTTGAGCTCTGTAAAATTTATGTCGTGAGTTTACATGAAAAATATTAATTACTTGTTCTATCTGTGGCTCCCTGGCGCACATAGTACTCATTTTTATATAAAATACTTGTGTAACATTCATTGGTCCTGACATGACTGATTCCATATACTTTATACAGCATCAGGTTTATCCCTGAAGAAGCTTAAATGACAGTAACCCTTTTGCGTTATTATAAATGGTGACATGAATGTGCATTTTTATAATTTTTTCGACAGATTCATCTTGTTCTGAGACATTTCCCTGGCAAAAACAGCTCAGATATAATTAGTCCAAAGTTGTGCCAAGGTGTTCTCTCACTCTAACTTTTCTCATATTCTTTGTTTCATAAGAAAAGCTTTAATAAACTCCTATCACTGGAGCTCTCCCCGCCATCATTCTCCGCCATAAAGATTGTTGTTGACTCTGATTGTTTGCAAGGGCATCTGAAATCGATAAGTTAGAGCAGCGTCTCTTATTACTTATTACATTTCCACACCTTGACAGCAGCTCAACCAGACCTGATGAGAAATACACACACACACACACACACAAATAAGCACGTCAAGGTCTCCTTCATGTTTGAGCGACCACAGAAATTATGTGCTGATGACACCTAAACAGATTGTGTAATTACTTTTGCCCTGGTGGCCCTGGCCTGTAACACAGATTTCCAAATCCTAAAGCTGTTTACTATCAATCCAGAATTTGAGTTTGGGGTGCGTTTTCGAGTGTTGTTGAGTTGCTTTTACGATGTGGTGCAGTTTTTAAAAAAAAGAAAAAGATCAAGCAGTACAAAAAATGTCATGGTCAGAGGAGAGAGGGTTAAAGATTGCTGGTAATATTGGATAGGAGATGATAAAAGTCATCCCCCTCTCCCCTCTGGTTTGTCAGTGTGTAGCCTGTGCACACGCTGCGACCCCTTCTGTGCTCAATCTCATATGTTTTATTGAAAGCCGGCAGGCAAAGGTCATCCTTGTTTTCTCTGGGGACTTTAGCTCCCTAAAGCTTAAGAGTTCATGCCAAGCATCCGACCCTGTTAAACAATATAAACTGCAGCGCATTGACAAAGTGGTAAATTCAGCCTATAAATGGACCATCGGTGAGGTGTGGCACACTATGGGGGCTGGTGGTCTAAATTCATCCTGACGTGCTTAAATAACACACTCGTTTCTAATTTGCTGGTTTGATTATTAAATGTCCCTCAGGGCACCTGCTGCCTTCAGGCACCTCGGGACAAAAATACCACATTTTGCTCTCATCTGCTGAAATGAGGAAAAGAGAAAGGGAAGAACTGAAAGACTGATCATGAGACAAAGAGTTTAGGAAAACTTTAAATATTTCATTGTGAAGGATAAGAGGCTTTTTACACAACAAGTCTGACTCTTTTATTGGTGTTCAGCTGTAGTTACAGAGCAGATTAATGGTCACTGACTTTTCTCCGTTACTGCAGCACTATCAGGACTTCACTGTCCTATTAATATGAGTATGCTTCATAATTCCTCTGTCTGTTTTTATTGCAATTGATCACATTTCCAATTTGCACCTGTAATGTGCATCGAGACCTCATGCCAGCCCTCATACTGATGACAATAACTTGCTTGTGCAAAATGAATTTGACTCCTAGTCCATAATCTGAGGGACGTGTTCGACAATAGGAATTTAATATCAGCGTGAAACTCCCTCGTCGAGACAAAGATTAACCTTGTTTCAGAGGAGTAAATAAAAATTAAAAAAATTGCTCCACTGCTCTCTAAAGACTAAAGCAGGTGGTATTGGCAGCAGAGATAGCGCCCGCAGAGAGGGATGAGAAACAGAGAGATCACAGCGTCACACAGGTCGCTGTCAGACAGGCAACGTGGTTGGAAATCCATTTACTGTATGAGAAGCATAACCGGTGCTCTCCAGACAGTCTGTGTTCAGTGGCAGCACCAAGGGCCACACTGCCACCTACTGCAGGGGAACGTGTATGTGCAGGTGGTGTTAAATGCTGCAGAAATATGAAACACCTTCAGTTAAACAATAAATAATATGGCTCGATGTAATATGACAACCCGGTATAAAAGTATTCTATTGATAATACAAATCCAAATTGTTCAGAAGAATATTATAAAACATGATTTAGTAATAGCCTATCAAAAGTGACTTGATAACTTCTAAGTGTCAATAATATTAACCCTCCTGTCGTCCTTCTGGGTCAAATTGGCCCAGTCTGTTCCCTTCCTCCATCCTTCCTTCCTTCTTTCCACAGTCCTTTTTTCCTTCCTTCCTTCCTTCCTTCCTTCCTTCCTTCCTTCCTTCCTTCCTTCCTTCCTTCCTTCCTTCCTTCCTTCCTTCCCTTCGTCCTTACTTCTTCTTCCTTCCTGTTTGATCCAATTGACCTGATCTGTTCTTTCTTCCCTTTTCTCTTCCTTCTTTCCTCATTTCTTTCCCTTGAACAAATCTATTCCCTCCCTCCTCTTTCCTTCCTTTTTCCCTCTCTGCTTCCCTTCATTCCTCCCTTCTTTCCATCCTTCCTTACCTTCCGTCCCTTCGTCGTTCCTTCCTTTTTGACCCGATTGACCCAATCTGTTCCCTCCCTCCTTCTATCTTTCCTTAGTTTTTTCCCTTCCTTCTTTCCTCCCATCTTTCCATTTGTCCTTCCTTCCCTCCTTGACCCAGGAGGACAACAGGAGGGTTAAGTTCAGCTCGTCCCTGAGTTGCTCAAGTCAAACTACATATTCATATGTTTTTGTGTGCCATTTTAATAATAATTAGAATAAAATAAATAAATAAATAAAAGTAACAACAGACATCATGGACAAGAAAAAATGCAAAAACAGCACAAATTATTCAACGTCAACATTGGACTTTCTGTATAATCATTTTCCAGCTGGTTACTGTAAAATAAAACAAAAAAAACTGCTTCTGAAAAGTTTGCAATTTATCTCAGTAAAGTTTTCACAAAACAATCTACACTAATGGACCATGAAATAGTGTTGATATCTGATATGTAGTTGTTCAGTCTCAGTTTCAGTAGTAAAAAGTTTATGGGCCTTTCAGAGCAATAGTGGTATAGCATATTGTCACATTTTATAGTAGATGAAAGAAGGAGGGAGGGAAGAACAAGTTATAGGTTTTTATTAATTATGAAAATCCTATTTTTCTTCTAGGAGCATTAGGAAGTGCTTCTTCGTGCTTCCTCCTTCTTCCTCAGTTACTCCCCGTTGTTTGATGTACCTTCCTTGTCTAGTTTTATTAACCTTTAATTATCATGGAAAGGGTTTTTTTGCTGAGGGGGAATGCTCAGTTGCAGCACATCAATTATTTTCCCTGCTTCACATTCTTGCAGTTTTGACATGTTTATACCTAAAGGTAGCATTTTAATATTCTAATACTCCCCGTGAAACTCAGCCAGAGTATTCTGTGGTAAACTTTGTTTCAAGGAGACTTTGAAAGTCGTTGTCGAGGGATGAATGCGCACTACCCACATTCCTGCTGTTCCCATCCGCAGTTCCTCATCCTGATGTTCCAGTCACGGCAACAGCGCGTCCTTCCCTCGGAGAAGTCAGGTGAGGATTTGCCACAACAGGTAGACTTATCCCACACACCAACTGATGCTCACAAAGCACGTTCATCTCCTGAGGGATGTTTCGACATCCTGCATGTCTGTTCAGCTGAGAAATGCACACCTCCTGTCACTGTAATTCCTTCCAGACGTCACACTCTAGACTTGACTTTTAAGGTGCTCTAACCGCTGTCATATTTCAGATGCTACCTACACACACAAATGGACAGAGGACTTTCCTCTACAGTATATCACATGAATCTAGATATGTGCAATTATGTAAAATAAGATGTCTAAAATGTTAAACTATACGTTTTTAAGTTCAATATGATTTCATCTCCCCTCTGCCTCACAGTGGTTTGGTCCACTGCCTGCTATATGTTGTTCTCACACATCTTTGCAGTCTCTGGTTGTGGCTCAAAGAAAAAAGAAAGCAGACATACAATTATTCCTGAGTGCAGGACAACAGTGATCCTCCAAGAGATATTGAAGACATCTTGTCTGTAACAACATCTATTGCACGTCTGTCCGTCCTGGGTGAGGGATCCCTCCTCTGTTGCTCACCCTGAGGTTTCTCCGATTTTTCCCTGTTAAAAGGGTTTTCCATGGAGTTTTTCCTCAGTCGATGTGAGGGTCTAAGGACAGAGGATGTTGCTACGATGCCATGTAAAACCCTTTGAGACAAACTGTTTGTAAAAACGGGCTATACAAATAAAATTGCCTTGCCTTGCCTTGCCATCTTCATAAGAGAGGAAGAAAGCGCATATACAATACGATATGATAAACTTTATTGTCCCGTTTAGGGAAATTTGTCTTGGACACTGTAGCTGCGCCATAAATGCCTTGATGGCCACAATGACAAAAAAACAATACACCTCAGCCATATCAACCCAGCAAACACAAGACATGACAGCATTGCACATATCCCATAACATAGCATATTGCACATATCCCACAACATACTGTACAGTAGCACATACATACACCTCATAAATTCACCATGGTAAGAGCACTGTAAGAATTATTGCACAAACTCGTTAAAAAATTTGATGGAAGTTGGGATAAAAGAATTCTTAAAACGGTTGAGTTTACAGCGAGGGACTCTGTATCGTCTACCTGAGGGTAGGAGGTCAAACTCCGAGT
This sequence comes from Trachurus japonicus, assembly GCF_045865225.1. Taxonomy (NCBI): domain Eukaryota; kingdom Metazoa; phylum Chordata; class Actinopteri; order Carangiformes; family Carangidae; genus Trachurus; species Trachurus japonicus. The sequence continues at coordinate 17,074,345 of NC_140916.1, read as the reverse complement.
GAAGGATGTGGGAGGGGTCATTCACTATCCTCTGATATGAACACTGAAAGAGTTAATGGTGTTGGTGAAGTGATCTTTGCATGACTTCACTGCTAAGTGATGATTGGTGGACAAAGTCACACACTACAGGCATGTGTGTGAAATTTAAATGTCAGACCTGGTGTTCTTGTCTTCTCTGAAAATCTGGTTACAGGCTTAAAACACTGTGGCTGAAAAAGTCCATGACTTGATTGGCTAATATCCTGATTAAATTTAGATTTTTTTCTCTGGCACTAACTGATTGCGTAAGGAATCTATATTGAATTGTATTTTTTTATGATGAATGTAAGTAATTATAAAGCAAAAGGTCAAAGCCTCCTCCTCCAGACTGGCTGTGAACAACCGTACAGAGCATCACTCCAGCTGCAGTTCCTGTGACCAACAGCAGCCACATGTAATATAAAAAGCCCTTTATCCTAACATGAAACACATGGCTCAAAAGTCGAGTCCAAAGACACAACTGCACTTCTAATAAGCTTGCCCTGAGCCTGGAGTCTTTGCCATGTTCTGCCTGCTGTTTCCTGGTGTCCATTTCAAAAGAAATCAGCTCCCATGTGGAAGCAGAGATCGAGCCAGTGGCGCTGTCTGCTTTGTGTTGCTGCCTGTGATCTACATAGAGAAGAAAAGGGCCCAGAGTGAGTCTAAAATTAAACAAAAAAATCAGTTCATTCTTTTTCACTTTTCAGACAGGACTTTGTAATGAGCAGTGTGGACTGTCAGGATGTGTTGCTTTCTGCTGAGAGGGCATTCCCCACGAAGCAAAGAAGGTAATTGACAACTTCTACATGTATGTGTCTTTATTTGTCCTCGTCATATGATCAAACACAGGGGGTTTAAAGATGGAGGGATGGTACAGAGCAGTGAAAGTCAGTATAACAGGGTAACAAGCCAGTAGAAAGCAGAGGAGATGACAGATGGGATGATAGATGAAGACAGAGCAGGCCAGCTTGAACACACTAGTGTAAACTGTTATTTTTAAGATCAGTTGTACCCTTGTCATTACATTGACATTAAGTCATTCCGCAGCTGCTTTTATCCAAAGCGACTTACAGTACAACATTAAAGCTTCAGAAACCCAGAGCTGCAACCCCGGTACGATCAATAAATAAATACATTTTACATACAACATGATCACTCTCTCTCTCTGCTGATGTTTTTCTCCATCTTCCACCTTCTCTCAGGGGAATAAGGAAACCTGGAAGAACTAAGATGTGGTTTGAAAAATTTACAATTAATCTTTCATGTGCAGAGGTGGAGGGGGGGGGTTCGCTCCAGTGACAACTCATCTGCACTCTAGCTCAAGTGAAGTGCAATTACTTTATATTTCTCCCAGGGTCCAAACATATCTAATATGTCGTTGTTTATTTCCCATATCATATTGACACCAACACATTTTTTTATATATATCTTTCGCTATTGTATAACATTGGCAACACTTAAGCAGTTAAAGATTCTCCCTGTTTCTTTCTTCTGTTTGGGAGAACCTGTTGGTAAAACAGACAAAGATACACTTGTGTCCCAGGGGAAGTTGCTAATTTTGGAGAGCAGCACACAAAACAAAACAAACCCTCTCCACATGAAAGGCTTCATGAATATTTATAAGCAATGATCACAATGGACTATTATTATCATTACACCTCTCTTCATGCAGGAAATGTACAACCAGCACACAAATGAGGGACGACGTCTTAAATCTCATTCTTGACGTGTACGTTTTTTTGTTTTTTTTGCGTAAAAACCATGAAAATTATTCTTTTCTTACATGATATATAATAAGATTTTAATATGTTGGCTGTTTTGCAGCATATTTCATCACTGCCACGTTTGAAAGAGATTTTTGGGGAAATGCACTGAATACAGAGAGTAATGTGATGCTGGCTAGTACTGTAGCTACAGAACACTATACAGCGCCAGACAGACGCGACAGATCCCCTAGGATTTTCATGCACATCAGTCCCCAAAGCTTTTCCACCAAGGAAAACACACAAAAAAAAAACCATCCAGTTGGCAACAGCACTGCAGAAGGAAACATCTTGCTGATGTGAGAGGTCAGGGGATAATGGCCAGGTTGGTTGGAGCTGACAGAAACTGCTGCAGTAACTCAGGTAACCTCTTTTTACAACTGTGGAGGGAAAAATAACATCTCCAAATGCACAACACATCCACAACCTTTGATGCTGATGAGTTACAACAGGGAAAAAAACACATCCTTGTCAGCCAGGAACAGAAATGTGAGGCTGCAGTGGGCCCAGATTCACCAAAACTGGACATGTGAAGACTGGAAACATACTGTAGCCTGGTCTAATGAGTCTGGGTTTCTGCTGAGGCTCACAGAGTGCAAGGCCATAATAAATCCATGGACCAAAACCTGCTGCCGATGCTGGTGGTGTGTTGGTATCTCTGTACAAGTCCAAAGTGAACACCAGGCTTAGTACAGACTGCTTCTTGTGTTTTTTATCCAAGCTGGGGTGAAAAAAAATATTCTTCTAAACTGAACATTATAATTTAATGAGGCTTCACTGTTGCCAAACTTTAGATGTTCAAACCCTGTCTTGGCTGTCAGTGCTGTCCTCCTCTGTTGTGAGTGTGTGATGTTTTCTAAAAGAAAGCAGAAGTAGATCGCTGTCTGAATTCACTCTTTGTCTTAAAAGCTTTAACAGAATATCAACATCCCAAAGGCATACGTGCTCCTACAACCTCTGCCTCTGTGTTTGCTGTGCTGCTTTAATGCAGTCAGAATTGTTGTGGGTCTTTACTGACATCTAATGGACAAGAGTGAAACACTCCAAACACAATTTGTCGAAATTGAAAAAGACTGGTATAGATTACTCTTGGACATATAGTATCCCACAAAACTTAAAGCAGATATCAGTGGAATGTTTTTGTTAATATAAGTCCTAAATAGTCCTATTTTCCGTCAGCAATCACTTCCGTCACTCTGCTCTGCTGTAACCCGAGGAGAAAATTTTCCTTGTGGGATACAAGTGTTATCCAATGAGGAGAGAGAACGGCATGAAGGGCTGTGTGTGCAGCCAAGGGATGCGCGTGAATGTGGTGACGTAGCACGAGGACCAATTGATGCCTGACAAGGGCGGGGGCTGCTAACTCATGGTGCGTTCAAGGAAACTCGTACTTTGTGTTTTTCCTTCCTGTGAAGTCATACCAGTTCGATCTGGTACGAGTTCACGGGTCGGAAGTTACGAGTGGCCGTTATAGGGAACTTTCACAGACAACAGGACGGTAAAAACACGAGCTACGGGTTACCTGGAACGCTACCAAGTCGTAGTTGTGACTTGAAGCTGTAACTTACGGTTTCAAAAGCCTGCCTTGAACACAGCATTAGCCGAAACGGCCTTGCCACTGATATCTGCTTTAATGTATGTGTAAAACTAGACATAATCATACAATACAATACAGTAAGTTGCATTTTAGAGATGTACCACTGCCTCAGTAGGTTGTATCTTTACTATAACAGCTCAACAAACACAGTTAACGTGAAAGGTTAACGTGATTATTTGCAGCTCCACTTTACTTTTTGGTTAAAGTCCTAAGTCCTTGACATTCAGCAGAAAAAAAGCCAAGCATAACGTGAGTATTATCTGAAATCTCCAAAATCATTTTCTAAATCATCTGTTCATTCACTCCTCATCTGGTTATTTCCTGCATGAAAGGTCTCCAAAATAATCTGTCTACTCTGGGCTATGACTAACAAAAGCATAATTTCACCTGAAGTACCTCATAGTTCTAGATTTTATTGTATATGAAAATGTCTTTCTTTTGTTTCGCCATAATGAGATCATTTTGTCCATTTTACTGTTTGTCTGTTTTTCAGATATTGCTGTGATGGTCTGAGCAAAATTGAGAGATTTCAGAAACCCCCTGCCATCTCATGCGCTCACAGTTCAGTCTGGTTGCGGTGAACTTTGGACGTGGTTACGCTGGAACTGTGCAAAAAGTCAAACACAGGTAATGAATCACACATACGCACAAACTCTGTGTCAACAATGCACAAAATGATGCTCCCCACTCACATATTGGCACTGAAGTTCACTGGTTTAACACCAAAAGCCTTTTATTGCTCACTGTTTAATCCATTGTGAAGTCTATGGTGATGTATGTATGTATCTGCATACAAAGCAACTAGACCACACAGATCCTGTACATCAGCACTTATTCAGAATTTTGAATTACATATAATAATGTTCATATTATTTCTAAATTACGTATCTGACTCTCTAAAGTCTGAATCTGTTCCCAGGAAATTAGATTTCTTTTATTTACTCAATGGTCAGTTTGTAAGCTAATGAAATATCATTACAGTTTATTGTTTTTAATAATAGCTTGACCAAATTCTTGTTTCCTTTTTGAATTAAAGTTGTGGCAAAAATTTCATTTCAACGCTGATGTAATGAGACATCGAAAGACTTTGATGTCAAACATGGTCTTTATTAGACAAACATAACCTGGCTGACTTTATCTGCAGTTTGACTTTGGCATCAATATCAGTCCACTTTGATTTCCTAGTTTAGTACTCTTTTTTCATCACCATTTGTAGAGGAGGAGAGATTTAAAGGACATGTTTGTGATTCCAGGCAGCATTTATACAAAGGTGTGTATCTTTGAGGACTAATAAACATCATACATGATTCTAGGGGGGAAAAATTGAAACTTACACTTTTTACATCCATGTTTACTAGGACTCTACTTCCTACTTTGTTGATATATTGCTACATAAAACTCACCATCATCAAATCAACAAATCAACAGGATTTTACACATGTACTAGGACAGCATCACTGCAGTATTTTGGGTGATTTGGTCTGAAAAGAAGGAAAAAAAAAACTGATAATACGTTCTTGCATCATGTTTACAACAGCATTAAAGTGAACCAGGCCAAAGTTTATTTGGAAGCCGAACAAATCCCTCCTTTTCAGGTCATGTGTATTTTGGTCTTTTTGTGTGTGTTTTCTGAAAAAAAAAAAGTATTGGCAGAAATACCACAATGACAAATCAAAGTCCACAGCCAATGTCAGAACAACCAGAACCAAAGTTGCCGACAGAGGTGAGGATGAAATTAATATGGGTCAGAGGAAAAATACTTAGAGCAAATGACTCGGCTACCATGGAGTCACCAGCTACTGTACCACCACCGTCTAATGTTGTTGCTCACTCGGTGGGAAAAAAAGTAGCCAAGTGTCCATCAATATGTTGTAATGGGTGTGATAACACTTGTTTTTTTGTTCTGAGTGAATGATCCAGTTTAGCTTGGATGCCTTGTAATGCCTCAGACAGAAATTATGTATTGTGCCATATTACCGAAAGAAAGACTGATTTTATTTTTTGATTAGCCTAAATTGCCCTGGTTATTTGGGAATAAACTGCTTCATCCATCACATACGTCTCGGCGGGGATTACAGATTAATAACGTTCAGCTCTCCTTCCGTTCATCTGGTATCACCTTGTGTCTCCGTCTACATCAGCGTGTTCAGGCCTTTAAAATCACAGGACAACCACAGCTGTTGAGTTTCTGCACAGTCTGGTTTGGATCGACCAAAACAAGGGTCAACAAAACACCATGAGGGACAGTTAGTCTGCTGAAAAGATCATCGATGCTGCCCTGCCAACTCCTCAGGAAGTGTACAACTCCAGTCAGTAAACACTCAGTCAGGGAGAAATCGCCACAGACCTGTCTGTCAAGTCCTGAACATGAATTATTTGACGTTCACCCCTCCCTGAAGGAGCAACAAATCACTTAAAGCAGAAGTAAGCGATCCGGTCGTTTTGGCTAACTTCTTGTCAGCCGATGGAGTTAGCAGCCCCCGCCCTCGTCATGGATCTATTGGCCCTCGTCCCTACGTCACCACATTCACGCGCATCCCTTGGCTGCACACACAGCCCTTCATGCCGTTCTCTCTCCTCATTGGATAAAGGTTGTAGGATACAAGGAAGTATACAAGACGTTTTCTCCTCGGCTTACAGCAGAGCAGAGTGACTGACAGACCCGTGTTTCGGACCAAACACTCCATGTAAGTGATTGCCATCGGAAGATATATCTATTTAAGACCATAGACTGTAAAAAGAATGGACGTAGCGTCCGTGACGTCACCCATTGGTTTGGGGGAGTCTGTTTTGTGCCGCTACTACGGGGGTTTGAGCCGCGCCATGTTGGATTCTACTTGCCATATTTGGAGCGGTGCGGCCGTTGGCCGGCCGAGGGCCCGCCCACTGGCCTCGTAGCAGCGGTCTCCGGACCTGTCACTCAACGGTTCCGCGCCCTGATTGGCCAGAACTTTAAACCTAATAATAGTAAAACGGTAGAGTTTAAAAAAAATTCACCCCCCTCAGAGTGTGTGCGGGGGTAGAAACTATCGATTGAGACCAAAAAAATGAAATGTACCAGGCTGTAAATATGTTTTTTTAAGCTGTAAAATCGGCTATTTTAACATGGGGCTCAATTGGAGTTGCTCCGTTCTGGAGCCAGCCCCCAGCGACAGCCGAGGGGATTGCAGCTTTTTGAACGCGGAAGTGAGCTTCACTTCTCAGACCGACAACTGCCCCCTTGTTTAAGACTTATATTAACACAAATATTCCGCTTACTTCTGCTTTAAGCACCAAAACAACCTGACACTATATTCTTCCCACAGGTCAGCACCTCAGGAAACAGTTTCCACATGATGTTTCGGGTTTGTGAGATTGTAGTTCAGCAGCCATAGAACACAATCCTGTTGTCCAGTATTGGACAAAAGCCTGAAGGAAATCATGCAATAGTTGATGTACATCTTATAGGGGAGTGCAGTTATCTGCTGCCTGCACCCACCCAGCAATGCTATGTGGGGTCCATATGGGCCCCACTTGGGCTGCAATTGTAGGCACCATGTGCCCACAATTGCACCCAGGCTTGTGGCTTGCACCCAGGATCCATATGGGGCCCACAATTGCAGCCCAAGTTATGAAGCTGACCAGAAACACTATGTTCGTTGCCTTGTGTGTTGGTAAATACACCTGATTCAGCTTCTTAATATTGTGGATCTGTGACTGTTTCCTATCTGTGTTTCTTCTGTAACATCTACAACACGGAGCGGCAGTGGCTCAGGTGGTAAAGCGGGTCATCCAATGATCAGAGGGTTGGCGGGTCGAATCCGGCTCTGTCCCGGTTGCTGCCGTAGTGTCCTTGGGCAAGACACCTGATGAGTCGTGGTGCATGGCAGCTTCTGCCATCAGTGTGTGAATGTGTGAATGCGACGTATGATGTAAAAGCATCGCAGGTATAAATACAGACCATTTAGCATCTGTGGAACAGTTACCTGCTGTATGCTGAAGAGTCCCCCAGCAACATTTTCCAACATCACAATTTTAATAACACTTTAAGCTTGAATCAGACTCGTACAGATTTGTACGGGAAATTTCATTTTGTGGTCTTTTCTGGTCTTTTTGGGCACATCTTGACCACAATCCATTCTGTCAGATTGTGATACATTATACATAAATGGATAATAAAGATAACAAATGAAAAAACTAGAACTTTTTGATTAATTAATTTAATACTTTTTTAATTGCAAACCCAAGGGACAGTTAAAGCATATAGAAGCTAATATAATATATTTATAGATATTAAGTATTACCAATTAATGAAGCCCTAGCTTCATATTCTTTGTTTCAACACCAATATTTTTGCATTCATAATAATAAATGATTATAATAATAATAATAATAATAATAACCTTACCTTGCTATCACACAGTAGGCTATATTATGTTTCTCCTGCTTTTTTCACCGTGTTCACCGCAGGGGCCACTTCTGCACACAAGTTTCACTCTGTCTCAGTGTTAACAGCTGCAGACAGACACTGTCACTTTCACGTCAAACTGCACCCTCATCTCCTCCTCATCCTCTATCGACTACTGTGTTGGACTGTAGTGAAGGCTTTTTGTTTTTGTTTGTTTTATTTGGATCCCCGTTAGCGGCAGCCTTGCTGCCACTATTTGGGGGCCAACAGTAGCCTACGCAACTACGCATGAAAAAACACAATGGCTACAAAATATAACAACATAATAAAGTAAAAAGAGAGAAATTGAAAGTATATGTATTGTATACACATATACTCATGCAAGTGCAAGACTCATTGTCGGGGTCGTGCCGCTGTACAATCACTGCTCTCCACCTTAACAGCTCCGAGGTTTTCGGCTGCACTATGAGGCGATGATGCAATCGGCGCATGCCACCAACTATTTCCTGCGAGTCAGCACAACCCCGGTGCGATGAGCTGCGATCCGCCGAGGGAGAGCAGGAAACACACCAACACAACCAGCAACACAACCAGCAGCACCACAATTCAACATCAAACCATCGCGAAGAAAGATGTGAGTTCACTTTCTACTGACAAACTTGTCTGTGACTCTGTCGCTCTGGGAGGTTTGTGACTAGCGCACATCGTCAGGGGGGTCCCGACCATAAACTTATCTCTCCTAGTTCACAGACCCTTGCCCCCGTTTGATTATTCATACGCCCACCCTTCCACCCCTATCCTCATACTGGGCGCATCCTAGTGGCTGCTTTCCTATACCTGACTATCGCCTCCTACGCGCCCTCATATTTAAAGAGCACCCACCCAACGTGGTACCTGCATTCCGTCAGACGGGGCGCTCACTGTAATCAACTTGTGATTAACAACAACAACAACAAAAAAACTATCGATAATTGCCTGACTGAATTTTACAATAAGTTCAAATCAACCCAAAAAAAACCGCCATGGAAAAAGGTAATGAGGAGAACAATTTTGGATTCTTGTACTGGTGAGAAAATGTTTGTTTGTGGTTTTAATGAAACGTGGGCTCCAGCCAGATGATGCAACTGACAACAGCAATGTATGAACTTTTTGTTGAAGCTGTGTTTGGTTTGGTTTGGTTTGTGCAGCTGATGGATATGTGCGCTAACCTGAAATGTGGCAGTGGTTTGACTGAAATTGTGGTGTTTTATGTTGACCTGCACTTTTCCTTGTGCTCAGTGTGTGATGGATGGAGACTGTGATGACATTTACTTTACTGATGTCATCATCTCTTTGTAGGCAGATCAGGCTGGTGCCCACTTTTCTGTTCTGTGTTGCTGGCTGCCTGGTGTTTTGGGTGTTGATGGACAAAGTAGCCTCTTTCTTCTTTTTTTAAAAAAATAATCAGGACTACAGCCTATTGCATCTGCTGCCACACTTTTAGATTTTAGTAAAAAATGATGAATGACTTTATAGAAATCAGTATTTGTGATGAATAATTTCAGGTAACACATTTACCAAACTAATAATAATGAAAACCTGTTGAGCCATGGAAGTAGTGGTGCTGCTGCCAAAAGCATGTAAAACATCCTACACTGCTGCAGGGAACAAGTGCAACAGTTTGGCAGATCTTTACAGCTGAAGCAGAAGCCACAGCAGTGTATTGTTTTAAGGTTACTTAATCATGTTTGACTAATGGTTAATCTGTGTGCCAGACATGTGGGTTTTAATTTTGAAGAATTTCAGCTCAGAAGTTATGAATTAACGGAGAGGTGTCTTTTTTTTTTTTAATTTAATGGAAGTTATCACACATGTTCTCTGCATCTTGTTTGGACACAATTTTTTATGTCAGATGTCCATGACCAGGGGTGCCCAAACCTTTGCATGTCACTGTAACTGAACGTATGAGAAGCCCAATGAACACTTGTTTTTCTTTCCTGAACTCTTTCACCGATGATTGACAGGCCGTGGTCCTTGACCTTTGCCACATATTCCCAAGAAAATATGGGTAGAACAACTATTTGTGTGTGTGTGTGTGTGTGTGTGTGTGTGTGTGTGTGTGTGTGTGTGTGTGTGTGTGTGTGCATTTACTGTAAGATAGGAAAAAAATTCATCAGAACTGCATGCATTGGTATTTCAACCGTGTCTGTTATCTTTAACATTTTAACATTATTTATATAGATTATATTTTTTTTATATGTCATTATCTTTGTTACACTGCTTTGTTTTACCAGGCAGCATGAAAGTCCCTCTTATGACATAATGTGTGTGCCCATGTAAATGCTTATGTTGTATAGCACTGGAGAATCACAGAAATAAGCCACATTTAAAACAGTTTGCAGCTGAGAATCCAGACTTTTTTTTCAGCCCAAGCACACACAATTTCCATAAAACCATGTGTAAAAACTTTTGTTACCTGTCCAGCAGAAACAGAGTAAACTCTACATCTGTCTTCATGCTTTTAATAGCAGCAATGGTCTGGTGTACCTTCAAAACATACCTTTAAAATTGTTAACGCTTTTCCCAGCATTCTCTGTTGTTATTTGGGGTGTGGGCCAGTCATGCTGCCACCAATACAAATTTCTTCCACGTACTTACCCTCACTGCTCTGGTCTTCTGTCTGCAGTCATCTAATCAATCCCATTCAAAATGCTACTGAATTTGATTTTTTTTTTTTTAAGTGTATTAGATTGCATTACTCTACTTTTAATTATATTGCTTGTGCTCACACCCATAACTCTTGAGGCCAACCTCACCCTATTACCTCTGTGCCTCACAGTTCGGACCAACATGACAGCGTTTTGGAAGGAGCACTCCCAGGCTGCCACTGTGGAGGAGATGATGCTGGACTCTCGTGCCAGGGAGCTGACTCAGCACGAGCTGCCCGAGATCCTCTCCATGCTGCCCAGCCTGACTGGATACAAAGTGCTGGAGCTGGGAGCTGGCATCGGGTGAGCGCACGGCTTTGCGTTTGTGCATCTGTAGCTAGTGGATACAAATAGATAGAGCCAGGACAGGTAAATGTGGTTCTTTGATCAGGACTGACTGTGATCCTAGTTGAGTCATCTTATTTCCACCATTGGTATTTTGTATTTTGTATTTATTTATTTGCATCATAAAAAACGACAATTACAAAAAAACAGAAATGAAAGAAGAATAGTAAGTGCAGGAGAGGTTAAAAAAAACCTACATGGGCTTATAAGAAGCACCTCCCCAAGAAATATACACATTCAGAGGATAAATCAACAACAACAATAGGAGAAAGCAACAACAAATAACAACAAAAAAGGAAGCAATACAAGTGCCATTTTATAGCACACACTCAAAGAAGTCAGAAATAAAAACATGGGTATGTATAAATATAAAATAATTGTATTTAACTGAGTGTATGAGCATGTAAAGAGATAATGATCCAATAACAAATATACTGGGAAAGAAACTATTAGGAACTTTGATTTAACAGGTAAGCTTTCAGTCTTAACTTAAAAGTATTGAGGGATGAAGATAATTTAACAACATGAAGATGGGAATTCCAAAGTATGGAGCCTCTGTAAGCATGGTTATTGGTAAAATCCCCAAAAAGTTAAAAATAAATAAATGAATAAAAATAAATTCTTCTGCCTGTATTTAACATGGGAGAACATTTTATAAGTGTAGCTGGCACGTGTCTTTGCAGTCGTTACACCAGCCACCTGCTGACCAAGGCTGCCCATGTGACGGCCGTGGACTTCATGGAAAGCTTTGTGGAGAGGAACAGACAGGACAATGGTCACCATAGCAACGCCGCCTTCATCCAAGCTGATGTCACAAAGCTGGATGTCCCCCAAAACAGGTGTGTACTCAGATATCTGGAGTTTACACACTCACAGACTACAGACTTTAATGTCTTGGTGTATGAGTAGTTTGGCCCATCACTTCCTCTTAACCTGAAATGTTATCTCACAAACTATTGGATTGTAGGCTATAGCGGCCGCTAGTGGATGGATACTGAACATAAAAACATTGTGGCCCTTAGTTACTGGTACATTAAATATTCCCAGAATGCATCAAATCACAATGTTGTCTCCATTACAGTAATATAAGTTTAGTTAGTTTAATTATGGTTTATACGTCTCATGTTATTTATAATTACAGTTTAACAAGTTCACTTTTTTCAACCCATTCTTCCCAAAATGTAGGAGGGCACTGCTCCCCTCAGTCACTACATAATAAATCATAATGACTCCATGTTGTGTTGGTAGTTACTGTATGGCCAAGCCTGTGAGGGTGTGCACATGGGCCCAGTGTTTCACAGCTGAAGATGCAATAGCAGAATAATACACTCAAAGCAATACACATAAAAAACATATTAAAATAAGTATGGTTAATGATCATGGTACTGTATGTTCACTATGCTCCTCAGTGTTGACTTCATCTTTTCCAACTGGCTGCTGATGTACCTGAGTGATGAAGAACTGAAGTGCCTAATAGAGAAGATGCTGGGCTGGCTGCGGCCCGGTGGTTTTCTTTTCTTCAGAGAGTCCTGCAACCACAGATCAGGTACTGAGCTAATACACATTTCCTCATCACTCTTACATTGTGTTTAGTATTTACAGTAGCCAAGTCTCACTTGCAATAGTTGATATAACCAAAAGATTTGCATAAGATTCAAAGACAATTCCCTGAGTTTGAGCCTGAACCAGAGCCATGACAAACTTAAATTGTTCAGTCCAGATTCAGTTTGTACATTTTATTCCATCAGATGATTTGCTTTTTTTCTAAGATAATTATAACTTTTTAAACAGTAGCCGATTCATCTTTTTCTCAATAAATACAATGTTTCTTTTTATCCCATGACTTTCTGTCAAGGTGACAGCAAGAGGGACTTCAACCCTACCTGCTACCGCACAGAGGAACAGTACAGCCACATAGTGTCATCAGTACAAATGGAGGGGCCCAAGAGCGGCCAAAAGTTTGGTTTCGACATTGTGTTAAAAAAGAAAGTTCAGACCTACGTTGAGGTAAAGTCCCTTTATTTACTATAGACATAAACTATAACATGGAAGGACGTATTGCAGTTAACCCATCTTGCTGTTCCAGATGAAGAACAATCCCAATCAAATCTGCTGGATGCTGGAGAAGGTCCCCCGCTCCTCAAACACCCAGGATGGTTTCAGCACCTTCCAGCAGTTTCTAGACAACCAGCAGTACACCAACCGCGGTATCCTGCGCTATGAGAAGATGTTCGGGGCTGGTTACGTCAGCACAGGCGGACCCACCACCACCAAGGTAGGAAAGAAGAAGGCTGGACGACCCTTTCAGCTGCAGCTTTACTTTGTGGCTATTGCAACTGTCAGCGTAGCTAACTAAGAAAAGTGAGCATGGTCTAAATTCATTAGTCTGTTGACATAAACATTGAGCTCAAACCACTGCTGTTCCCACGCAGGGAGTAGACAGAGTCATGTTATCAAATAAATGATAGAAATGACCTTCAGCAACATCGGAAACTGGGTTTTATCATAGAAGCTTGTCTTTGAAAGCTCTTTCATGATAGTGAGAACAGCTGCACATTCATTCTGCAGTGCACACAAGGCCACATGAATGAATACTGTACACAGATCAGACCTTGGAGTGTTTTATTCAGTGTTATTTTGATTTTGATTTTTTTTTCAAAATACTGAGAAGGGTGATTTAAATTAACTTTTTTTTTTTTTATTTCTGCATTTTAGAAACTTAAGGTAATGTGGTGTGTTTGTTACCTTAAATTTCTAAAATGCAGAAATTAAAAAAAAAAAAAGTTAATTTAAGGTAAGACTAAACACATGCAGGTTAATTGGCAACTCTAAATTGTCCATAGGTGTGAATGAGAGTGTGAATGGTTGTCTGTCTATATATATATATACTATATGTTAGCCCTGCGATAGACTGGCGACCTGTCCAGGGTGTACCCCGCCTCTCGCCCAAAGTCAGCTGAGATAGGCTCCAGCTCACCCGTGACACTAGTGCAGGATAAGCAGTATAGAAAATGAATGGTGTGTTTGTATCGAGATAGTAAATAAAACAAAAATAATAATAATTAAAGACACAATAAAAATATACAGTACTATAATTTACATCATAGCATTAGATCTGCACTCTTAATCCTAATCCTCATCCTTGGAGATATTTGGTGCTTTTTGTCCTATGTGAGTTCATTTTTGTGGGTAAAATGTTTGTAACTTGCTCCAACAGGAGTTTGTGGACCTGCTGAACCTGAAGCCCGGACAGAAGGTTCTGGATGTTGGCTGTGGTATCGGTGGAGGAGACTTCTACATGGCGAAGGTAAGAAGCAAGGAACCTGGCCTAGTTAGGCTGATGCATATAATGATGATCCAGGCAATGACATGGTTGTGCTGTTTCAGACCTTCAGAGTGGAAGTGCTTGGCCTGGACCTGTCAGACAACATGGTGCAGATCGCCATGGAGAGAGCAATCACAGAGGAGCTGCCATCAGTAAGTCTAAATATTCCCTTATCATATTGGTATAAACACCACAGAAGATAATTAGATGAATGTAATGGTGTGTGCTCTTCATCAGGTCCAGTTTGAGGTGGCTGATGCCACCAAGAGAACGTTTCCAGAAGGTTCCTTCGATGTGATCTACAGCAGAGACACAATCCTACACATTGATGACAAACTGGCGCTCTTCAAACGCTTCCATGTGAGCATTTTATTACATTTTTTAGACACTTGTCTTTTTGTTTCTGTTTATTTTATTAGAAGAAGTAATAAGGCAGATCTTAAAATCTTAAAATCTGAAAGTCCATAATCTTGTTGTGTTGTGATTCCAGCATCCCACAAGTTGAGCTATCATTATGTTGCAATGAAACAAAACTCATTTTCTAATTTTCTGATCATCCCCACTTTCTCCCACCAACCACCCTGATTCAGTTTGACTTACTTATGTATTTATGCACGTGTTTCTTGTGGTTTCAGTCGTGGTTGAAGCCAGGTGGCCAGTTGCTTATCAGTGACTATTGCTGCGGGGAGAAGCCCTGGACACCAGTGTTTGAGGCCTACGTCAAACAGAGAGGCTACGTCCTTTATACGCCCTCACAGTACGGCAAGGTAAACATATACAGTACAGCACAGCCTAATTATGTAAGAGTTTGTTCAAGCCTTTGGTCCCCTCTACAAAATGTGACCAGATGATTGCTTTGAGTCTCAGAGTATGAGACGTTGTTGTGTCTGTTCAATAAATAAAAACATACTGATGGCCAATCAGCAACCATCACCTTTTAAAAAATGTATGTTAAAAATATAATCAACAAAGTGAAAAATGTATCACTTTCACTTTTTTATTCTTACATACATATGTTACCACAGTGTCAGCGAACACACACGCAAGTTGTTCACTTTACCATCACTTTACCATGATGGCCTATTGAATTTTTTTTTTTTTTTTCACAAAATCAAAATCATTGCTACAAATCCACAATTACAAACAAATAGACATAATCAACAGTAAAACCAAACCATAAAGAAGGACAAAAAATAAGAAAAAAAAGCAGTAACATCAACCACAAATACGGTAGCAATAACAACATTAACAGCAAACCACAAAAACAAAAAAAATAGTGATAGAAAAGAAGAATTGAATTGAAAATATTTTGTTTTTAGAGACATTACAAAGCACACTAGACTTATATGCCCCAAAGGTGAAAACAATCAGATAAGCATATTAGGTAACTTTGCAAAAGTCAAAGTCTCCTCCTGTGCAGAAAGTCATTGTGTGTCTGTGCACTGTGTGGACGTGTTGATGATGTGTTACCACCATCCATCAGCTGGTGGTGCTGTTTCCACTCCACTTCACTGTCTCTTCATCCACAGTTCATCGAGGAGGCCGGTTTTTGCAACGTTCGGGCCGATGACCGAACAGCCCAGTTCATCGCTGTAATTAAAACAGAACTGCAGAGAGCAGAGTCCATCAAGGATGAATTCATTGAGGTCAGTTTGAACCGTGCACACACACATACCCGCAGATATCGTGTCAACAACATCTCATCACATCAATACACCAGTAGAAACTAAATTCTGTGGAACCTCGCTGTATCTCTCCTGCAGGAGTTTTCTGAAGAGGACTATCTCGCAATAGTGAATGGATGGAGAGAAAAACTGGAGCGTTCCCACAGTGGAGACCAGCGATGGGGACTCTTCCATGCAAAGAGGAATTGAGTGATTGCGCGAAGAATAGATAAGTTAATAAAAGAGAAAAGGAATGCTTGTTGTGTCCTTATTGCCTATGTTTTTGTCTTTGATGCGTTTGATAAGCTGGGAATTTTTATAACAGCACTTTATTTACAGTGAGATTGTGTGCTGGGTAAGCAATTCAAAAATAGTGTGATTACTGTCACAAATTTTCCATATTACTGACATGTTGTCATTGGAAATTCTGTCATTTTCATATATCCAAAACTACAGTATGTGGAGCAGTATTTACTGTATGGTCTCATTTTGATAACATTTAAATATGAAAATGACAGCATGATGTTTATATGAAGATATTTAAAATAATAAAAATATTTAAATTTTGAGTGAAATAGTATTGTTTTATTGGACAGACCTGCTTTCTGTGACGAATTCCACAATCTATCAGGTTTTATTTCTCCTCCATTTAACCTGAAATACAGCGCAGATTTACACCAAGTTGATCAGTAAAACATATATGGTCTTTTCAGTTTGCAGAAACATTCCTGGAGCATCACGTTGTCTGCAAGCAGAGTTTCCAAACTTGTCAGACTTGTACTTCCAATAAGCACAGTTGCTGCTTGACCCGACTCACCTAACACCTCTAACCCCAGACACACTTCTGCAACATCTGCACGTGTGCATATACCGAATTAAACTACTGTGTAACAAAATCAGCTTTTCTGCTTCTCTGCACACACACTATGAACTCCTTTTGGTAAATCAGTGGTTTTGATGCACTGACAAGACACTATTACTTGCAAATGTAAAGTTGGACTTACATGTAATTATGTGTAGCCTCCTAAATGATAATAAGTCAGTATCTTGACTTACGTAATTACTCATCTACTCATACTACTGTTTACCACTTATGGTCAAAGGAGCTGTTCAGCAATAGATTTGATTGTTGTCAGAACAGACAGGTTTAGTGACATGGCCTTTCGTGATGGTGCTGCTCTCTTGATTGCATATTGTCTGCATACATGCCCTTGTACAGCCCACAATGTGAAATAGAGTCTCATGTTTGTGATGTCTTTGTTCCAATATAGTACACTGACTGTACCAATACACACAGACACATATATATACACAGTACAAGTTATTTGAGATGTAAAGACACACACACATATATATATATATATATATACAGTATATATATATATATATATATATATATATATATATATATATATATATAGTTCTTTCAAAGAACTTAGCATAACTGCAGTTATGGGGACCCACTCTGTTCCTCGATTTATTTTAGAATATGAACCATAATATTTTCAATTACAGAACAATTCACTATCACAAGATACTCATCTCCACCAAAGCTCTGAATTCAGTACATGGATGTGGACCTAACCTGTAATGTCTTGGTGTATGAGTAGTGGTGTATGATCTAACCTGTTTTTGTTTGTTTGTTTTTTTAATCTCACGTCACTATCCTATGTGGAATATTTAGGAGAAACTTATATTATATTATGATGAAAAATATTGTCTAACTAGGCTACCTACATGTATATAAACCTACTATCACAGGGTAGCCTGTGATCATTTGTGAGGAACCAGTATGTTGTAGGCTAGTTATTATCTAATTACAGGGGGATTTTTCAACAGCGTCATGTTAATACTATTGTGTGTTGTTGTGCTGTCTTTAAGCATTGTTGAAATGTAGTTTTTTGTTTGTTTGTTTGCTTGTAACAAACAAAACAACTTTGGTACATTGGTACTATGTCAAGTGTCACGTTTTGCTTCAGTACCCGTCTAAAAAGGAAGGTGCTGGAGGTATATTGGGTATTTCCGTGGTGCACTTGTTGCACTTCCGCATTTGCTTCCGCATCGCGTCTGAGCTTCTCCCGAGATGATACACACTGCTTTCTACACTATTCAAGTTTTTGATTGTAAATAAGTTAAATAATCATAGACACAGTTAGTTTTAGGTCTGTAACATTATATTGTCTTCAAGCATAAATCTAGCTACCAGTACATCTGCACTGAAGGATTTGAAGTAATTATCATAATTATTACCCAGATGCCATAAGGCAGCCTGCTATGTAGCCTACAGTATATAGGAGGAATGACAAAAGTGAACACAAGACCAGACAACTGACAAGTCATAATTATTGAACTCCTGCAGGCAATTTACTTTACTTTATTTGTTCATTTGAATGGGACAGTGCACATTAATGAACATAACATGTAAATGTGCCGGATTATAGCAAGATGCTCATTTCCGTCCGAAGTCCCATAAACTTAAAAACAGTTCAATAACAGTACACATTACACATAATAATGTAGACAACACAAAAAGACAAAAGAATTTAGTTGTGTCCTAATATGTAGCCTACCTAACTGCCCATACCATAATGTTGCACTGTCAAAAGGTGACAACAGGATACAAGGAACACATCTGGAAGTATCCACACTCTGGTTGTAGCACATCTCAGCTGTAAAAAAAAAAAAAAAAAGAAAAGAAAAAAAAAGCAGATATTTTATTTATAAGTAGAAACCCAAATAACACAGTGCTAATGTATGCAAAACTTCAACTAAATGTATAACAACATTTACATAAAAATATACTTCAGGTATCAATAATAAAAGTGACTTGGATATCTCCATTTCAGGATAATATGCATATTAGTGGATTATGATTAGTGAAGTTTTAATGTGTAGGTTTAATGTTGCTATTAATTTTATATGCTGCTGGGATTGTGAAATTCCCCAATAAGAAGTTCAACCTAAAATAATACATCATGTTGTTGGCCTAGCTTGTCTCCAGTGGGAAAAACAGCATCACTGTTGTCAACCATAAACGTATATCTTTCCACAATTTATGGGTTTAGGTGCAACCTTGTTTCTATCTGCACAAGGGGAGCAGTTATAACAAATTTGATGTTTGTTACAATATTGATTCACATCTATGTGTAATTCAAAAAGTAAATTGGAGTTGGGGTGAGTCAAGAAGATCCAAGTCTCCAAACACTCCTCCTCGAGTTCATTTCAACAACAAATCTAGACCAGTAACACACACATTATTACACAGGTGGTGCTCACTCAGTGTTGTGTAGCCATGAGTTCCTGAAAGGACACTCAGTCCACACAGACACTGACAGCACTTCCTCTGACAACGGAGCCAAGATGTCGTTCCGCCCACCACCGCTGTGTCTGTCGCTCTACGTGCCTGCGCGTTGGAAACTGACAACACCACAGGAGGGAGAGGATCAGTCAGTCAGTCAGTCAGTCAGTCAGTCAGTCAGGCGCTGAACATGGCGAGGTTAAGCGAGCACGGGATCCGCTTGAGCTCTGTAAGTATTTCTAACGTGTAATAGGACGTGGCCTTGTCTGTAGTACAAGTAATAGTGCAAAAATAGAGACTGACATTGACAACTGACACAGACTTACTTGATTTATTGATGTATTATTCCCTTTCAAGATGAGTCCTTCCTTCCTGAACAGCAACTCTACAAGTCACACCTGGCCCTTCAGCGCGGTGGCAGAGCTGATAGGTAGGTTACATTACTACATGTGCTGCTGCTGCTGCTGCTGCTGCTGCTCTCTCACTGTGTGTTTATGGAAATGTTCCCGTGCACCTGCAGCCGTTGTGTTCTCTGCTCCGCGCCTATCGCTCTTTTTCTTTTCACTCTCTCTTCCGCTGTAGCACACAAAGTGGACTGTCGCTTCACAGACATTTCGTGTTGATGCTACACTGGACTGTGTGGACTTCCTCTTTCGCAGCCTGGTTTTATAGCTCCCACGCGCCTCACACGACCTATGTAATGTTGACAGAGCATGAAGTTTTGCTTAACAATTACCACGTTAAGTAGGCCTAATGACAACTGATTTTTATTACAATCATTTCTGTGTGAAGATAGGCTACAAATTACTTTAAAAAAACAGGCCAGGTTTCATTTTCATACAGAATAACCTGTCTCTGTTATTATAACACTGGATCAAAGAATCTGGACCAAGTTGTTGATTTCAGTAGCACAAACTATGAGTCACTTCATGATCTGTCCTCGCACGAGATCCAAAACCTCCTCTGCCTCCTATATGTCAACATTGCCATTCTTTCAGTTGGGGCCACATGAGTTCAGACGTGCTGGCTGTCTGTTGGCTGAACAGCAAGGGGAGTGTTTTAACACAGATGCCCTATTTGTATATTACAGAGTGCAGAGCGAGGTGTTTTTACATCTTGAGTTAATTTGCAAGGATTTTAAAACTAATGTGTATGATGATTATGTTTATGCCAGTCATATATGTAGTTTATAATGACTGCGGCAGATAGTATGAGAATAGAATGATTTCATGCAAGGAGAGTAAAAAGGTCACAGCAGCAGTTTATTAACATACACTGGAACAGATTAGAGAAGTAAAGTAAAAACTCTCAGCACAATGTGTTAGCATCTACAGTACAGCACATTTAATATGAAGCCCGATGATAGCAACAGAGTTAATATGTGCATCCTATTCATAACACTGTTGAAATGTTTTTACATAGTTCATACAAAACACTGACCCTGTGCTGTATATTGACAGTACACTACCCCCATAATAGCGTAGGAATGCTAACAGATGTGTCCTTATTTATTTGACACAGCATCTATATATTGTCACATGTGTTACACAACAGAGAAAAGCCTGGGAAATAACTGACTGTTGCCTTAGTTTCTGTTTCATGGCGCTGGTGTTGTTCATGCTGCCTTCGACTCACTGATTTACATCTGCATTTTCACAACTACAACAACCCATAGTGTTGTAGCTTGGTGCACAGAAAGTTCAACACAATTATAGTTTTGCTTTTTTATTATTTTTGTTTTGTTTTATTTTATTTTAATATTCTTTTTTGTTGGTGATAATATCAGTTGCAGCTAAAACAAAGTTGGGATGGCGCGGAAGTGGTCAGACTTGCCCAAATAAAGGCAAAATATTTATCTTACATTTTTTTGCACTTTCAAAACTAAGCCTTGACTAGTTTGAAGTCAAATGTAATTTTTTATGTATTTATTACTTTGGCATGGCTTCAACATGGATCAGTTACTGTACCTTTGCTCTCATTTTGCAAGGAGCTTCGATGCTGAAATTGTTATTTAACAGACACACAGAGTTGTGATTTCACATTCTACCTTCTCTTTGTGTTTGTTTTTGCTCTGCCCTTACACTTGCTTCATGAAATGCACAGAAAACAATTAAAAGTAAAGCTGCTATGATTTGAAACGGCACTGGAAATAGGAAAATAGGCTAACTTTTCATAGGTGGCAAAGAAAAAGTAGCATAAAATGTGACCTAAATAAACAGCCCAACTGTTGCAAACATCCAATGAAAATGTGTTTGTTTTTTTCATGCCATAGACAACGCCTCAGATCCTGGTGTATCTGCTAAACAGATCTGGATTGATGTATGCGAGGAAGCAGATCACCACTGTCTAACGTTCACTGATAATGGCAGCGGGATGACGCCCAATAAACTGCACAAGATGCTCAGGTAAGACACATTCATGCACATCTGCATGGAGTGAACATAAAGAAAACATATTAAAAATGTAATAGCATGTTGCATCAGGGATGTTTTCTTGCACAGAGTCACACACCCTAACACTGCTCCTTTATTTAAACCACAAAGAATGACTCACCAGTATCTCCAAACCACAGTATATTTTAGATGTGTGTCACACACGACACTTCTCCTACACAAGACCTACACATTTCACATAAAAAAGGAAACATGTAGATTAATCAATAACTGATGTAGGTAAATGCTGCATTTCCTACAGTTATAATAATTACATGGGGCGAGGCATGGCTCAGTGGTTGAAGCGGCCGCCCCATGTAGAGGCTGCGGTCCTCGACGCAGGCGCCCCCGGTTTGGATCCCGCGTCGGGCGGACCTTTCCTGCATGTCATTCCCCCTCTCTCTGCCTCCCCCTTTCCTGTCTATCTCACTATATACTATCAAATAAAGGCAAAAAAGACAAAAAAATATATATACTTTAATAATTACAGATTGTGTTTCTGATATACACACACTGTACACACAAATACGCATCCTCATTTCCTCACTCTCCCTTTCATGTTCAGTTTTGGTTTTACAGAAAAAGGGTCCGGCAGGGCCAGTCTGCAGGCCATCGGCGTGTACGGGAACGGTTTCAAGTCGGGCTCCATGCGTCTGGGCCGCGATGCGCTCATTTTCACCAAGAACGGTGGCTGCCAGACTGTAGGAATGCTGTCTCAGACCTACCTGGAAAACATCAAGGCCCAGGCCGTCATCGTCCCCATCGTCCCCTTCAACCAACAAACTAATATCCTTTGCACATGCATGGGAGAGGCTGATATAAGAAGGAGAAAAGAATATATTGTGTGTCCATGTGTGCTTCTTTGTGATAGTGAATAATTGTGTTAAAAATGGTTCTCAAAGAGATAAAGCAGTTTCTACATGCATCTTTGCATCCTGACCTTAACTCGGTGTTACAGTCGCTGGTGGTGACCGAGGACTCCGAGGCGAGTCTGGCAGCCATCCTGCAGCACTCCATCATCAGCTCCCAGGAGCAGATCCATACACACTTTGACTCCATTCACTCCAAAAAAGGCACCAAGATATTAATCTGGAACATCCGCAGGTCAGAATCACACATTCACTCATGTTAAATCGAGGTTGAAGCTTTTTTCACCTGCATGTTCGAATCTTGGTTAAAAAAGTATTTTTTACATTTTGTGAAAAATCATTTCTTGCAGGTTAACCTTCATGACTGTTTGTTTGGTAAATAAAAAGCTATAGCCAGGAGGAGACAGATAGCTTAGCTTAAAGACTGAAAGCACAGTGAAATGCTTCAGAAGCTCTGGAAAAATCTCAAGATAAATACACGTAGCGGCTGTAAAGCTCATCATTTTTACACCTTTTCCTTTGTAGAGTAAACAACCATGATATACAATTTTAAAATATCCCAAATTCATATCATGGATTCTCTTTCAATGCATGTGAAACCTTCTATTAAATTAATGAAACCTTGCAAAATTCTATTAATACTTAAGATATCAATTAAGTTTGGCCCACAGAGCTAAATTTCATAACTTTTTGCCATACTTACGTTTATTTCACGCCTCACAGTGGTTTTCAGTTTTTATGAATCTTTCAAGAAAATCAATGGCATGAACTGAGAGGTCCAAGGTGACGTTATGAACCCATTAGTGAGCTTCAGTGCTGGGAGGCAGACTTTCTGTCACCCCTGCACAGCTCCAGCGTAGCTGCCTTCAGTCTTTATCAAGCTGTCTCCTCAGTGTGGCTTATTGGCACAAGAGCAGCAGTCTTCTTCTCATGCTAACAATTTTTGTGTGAATTTTTGGTTTGAGTTTTTGAATAGGTAGCATAGTTATTGAACGTCGGTATGCAAAGTCAGAGACATGCAAATAGACATCAACAAACACATATGATTTTTTTGTTTAAGCATGTCTCCAGACAAATCCATGCAAAACAGCACACATTCAAATACAAATGAAGAGCAAAGAATATCATGAAGATCAAGTAAAAAATAAATTTTCCCTATGCAATCTGAAAGAAATTTTTCTCAAATGAACTTGCTGCCAGTTTAGTCAGATTCACCTCTGCGTTACTTCCTGTTCTCACAGCAGTCCCCACATTGATCATAATCACCTAATTCTGTGCTGCTCTTATCGAAGGTTAACGTCTCTGGCTATATTCAAATCATGCAGCCAAAATCCTGTGCTGTTTGTGTAGCTGTAAAGAGGACGTTAAGCCACTGCTACACAGACAACATTAGCATTAAAAGCTGTTGATGTACCATCTTACTAATGGCTTCAGGCATTGTTGCACTAACAGGACGATACAATACTCCTTCTGTGTCCGCTTTGTGTCTTCAGGGCAGACTGGACACTACTGTGTGACTCAGTCCCAGAAAGTGACAGGAGCTAATAAGCTAAGCAGCATGCTAACTTCAGAGGAACAGAAAAAGAGAAGCAAAGTGTGAACACTGGTGTTCCTTTTCACAGCTGTCAAAAAACTTAAATTACACATGCAGAGCGTTTCTTCTGGACTAGCAAGTAAACAGCCTGTTGTTAACGTTGACTAAATTTAAAAAAACAGCTCTTTTAAAACAGGAAAATATTCTGCAATTCTGTTGCAACTTGAAGACAGCCTGAGAGTTGGACCACTGCTCCGTTTGATTGATGTGTGCTCTTATCTTGAAGGGCCAAAGATGGCAAGCCGGAGATTGACTTTGGGAGCGACATAACTGACTTCCGTTTGCCAGAGATAGAGATCGAGGAGCTGAAGAAGGGACTGAAATGCAGTGGATACCTGAGAGCTGACCAGAACATCCCCGACATGCACTACAGTCTCAGGGTAAGTCCCTCCCCAGCAAACAGGAGCACTGAATTGGGCTACTGTTAGCGA
This sequence comes from Trachurus japonicus, assembly GCF_045865225.1. Classification (NCBI taxonomy): domain Eukaryota; kingdom Metazoa; phylum Chordata; class Actinopteri; order Carangiformes; family Carangidae; genus Trachurus; species Trachurus japonicus. The sequence goes on along the minus strand of NC_140916.1, from coordinate 17,049,935 downwards.
CAGAGAGAAGGTGTTACTGTTTCTCCATTTATTTTACCAACCAATTAAGGCGTCATTTGTTGCTAGAAATGACCCTAAAGGTGCATAAACAGTCTCAGGTTTCACTCATATTACTGGGTCTTCCTCAGCAGATGGAATATGTTGCTTGTGGAGGAATTAAAGATGGTCATATTTTACGTATTTCTTAGCACCTTTCAACAACTTAAAAGTTAGGATAGAAGTTTTGTTCATGACCTTGGAAACAAACAACCACAAGGTCAATTTAGTAACTGTCCTGGAGCTTTCAGTTGCATCACACCATCTTCGTCAGCAAATAAAGATGCGTACATCGTTCAAAATGAGATTGTCTCTCACCCCTGCACGGCACCCACGCTGTAAGCTGGTAAACAGTGAAAACATTAAGTAGCTGCCCTGTGAATCTCAAACTTTTCCAGAGCTAAGAAAATTACTTTGGCAGAATATTGTTTGGGTTTAATAGTTGTTGTAGTTTAAGAAATGAGAGATTTCTTCTCATTTGACAAGCAGATAAAAAGGTTTTCATCACACAAAACTGAAATTCCGGCTAAAGGGTTAAGGGGCAGTGGTTAAGATCAGGTTGAGATCAGAAGTCAGGCCAAGAGACGCAGTGGTTGCGGTCACAGTTTGGGTAGGCCCCTACATAGCAATGATAGCGTCTCAACAGCCGTGTGGGTGTGTGGGCGGCTGGCTGACTGGGAGTCAATGTGTGTGTGTGCCAGTTTCAAGCTCAAACACAAACCGGAACATCTCGCCACTAACGGAGACATACCTGTGGTTTTATAGTAACACTGCCTCACTTCCATACAGTATTAAAGCCGTGATCATAATGTCATAATAAAATGTGCTAGTGTCAGTGTACTGTACATGTGTCATGGGACACAGGTGGGTCAAGTAAGCATTATGATTACATTTTGCGTTTTAAAATTTGTGTATTTACTGCATACAATATGTACTGATGTGATGTGTGTTGTGCATATTAGTGCATTTAAATCAGGATGCTTGTAGTCGTAAAACCAGAGCTGGACCAATCCATCACGAGCCGAGACAAAATGCCCCCAGAACAAGTTTTTTTAACCAAATTGAACCATACAAAACAAAGCAAATAAAAGAAATCACAGAACACTTCAACTCAAATATAAATGTAGTGACTAGTTTCTGCCATTACTGTGAAACTGTAGAGAGTTGAGGCTTTAACTGAGAGCATAGTTTGTGCAAAAGACGTGAACAGTTTTCTTTTGATGTAATGAAACCAGTGTGTGACCTGAAAGATATACTGAGCCAATGTGTCATATGCTGAAATAAATGAAGTTAATTTAGTGTTTGACTTTTATCCTTTTTTATTTGTCTCTCTGTTCGTCTCAGGCCTACCTTAGCATTTTGTATCTGAAGCCCAGGACACAGATCATACTGAGGGGAAAGAAGATTCTTGCCAGGCTGGTGTCGAAGAGACTGACGCACATCGAGCATGACGTGTACAAACCCCACTTCAGTGTATCCTTTCACCATCCGTGTGTGTGTGTGTGTGTGTGTGTGACAGAAGTGGAAAATGAAAACAAGCGTTACAGCTCGAAACAATATGGGTCTTGTAAATGTCTAGATTGCTGTTTCACTTTCATATTCATGGTTTGTTTACATCCTCTCAATAACTGTTCAGCGTTTGGAGCACTGTGGAACTCAGGTTTAGTTTCTGCTTATTTTTTATTTATTCACCGCTGATATCTTTAAATGGCTAATTATTGACATGAGCTGGCGTGCCATAACCTTGACTGATCTGTCAGAAAGAGAAGGTGAAAGTGACCTTTGGCCTAAATCCGAAAAACAAAGATCACTACGGCATCATGATGTACCACAAGAACCGACTCATTAAAGCTTACGAGAAAGTGGGCTGCCAATTAAAGGTGAAGCAAAAGAAACAATGAGTTTTCATGTTTGTATTAAGAATATGTGGCATGCAGAGTGCTTTCCATCATATTTAATAATGACGAATGCTTGCTTCTTAATAAATCTCACCCTTCACTCTCTACAGGCTTCAGGTCAAAGAGGAGGAGTCGGGGTCATCGGTATCATTGAGTGTAACTTTCTCAAACCTGCTCACAACAAGCAGGATTTTGAGTACACCAAAGAATACAGGTACATCTTAGTATTTGCAAATGGTCTCTTGTACAGAGATGAATGGTCCCCACTCTCTACGGCAAACAAAAGTATGTAGATGGAGTGCATGTCCTTAGCTGACAGCAGATGATTTAAGGCTGCACAGGCAAGTTGCTGTAATTTCTCAGGAGATAGGTTTTACAAAACGTGGGAGAAATGCAGATAAAGAAAATACTCCTTTACCGCAGTCAAGGGCACGGCTCTAACCAGAGCAGCTTATCAACCACTGAGAGGTTAAAATTAGTGCGCATGGACTAGATTCATTTTTTTCAGTTAAAACAGAAGAAGTACAATACATTACAAATAGAATCACACGAAAACTTCCCGCTGCACTTAGCTTGCAGCTAATAACAACATACTGTATTTAAAGCTCATGAGTAAATAGCACCAATGACTCATGCAGCTCTTCCAGGAAGTGAACGCTTCTGTATCGGAGAAGCTGAAATCTTGATCGTGGTCACACTATCTTAAGAGTTTTTTCAGCCGTGCAGTCATGTTTTCTTCAGAAAGATAAAGCTTCAGATAGAAACATTTGCTTATAAACTGTTATTAATCCAGTTGTGTGTGTTGTCTGTTTTTTTTCCCTTTGCTTTCCTGTCAAGACTCACACTCGGTGCTTTGGGCATTAAACTCAATGACTACTGGAGGGAGGTGACGGAGAAGAAGGCCAGAGAGCGCGAGTTTCAGGCTCTAGACAGAGATGAGAATGAAGATAAGAATGATGAGTTAGTGTCAACAAAATTGTGTTCTGTCTTTAAATCTTGATTTCTTCTTCCTCCTTCTCTGGTCCTTCTGGCTCTTTCTGTACCTGAACATGTAAACACCACTGAAAACCGTGACTGAAAACACCAGTTCATGTTATGGATCATTACAGTACCAGATGGAGATCAGCTGATAATTTGCATCTGTCATGTTACAACTTGATCGAACCAAAAGTGAAATTAGAGAGTTGGTTTTTTTTGGCTCTGCCCCAAAGCTTGATACCAGAGAGTGGAGACGCTGCTTCATAAGCTGCTCCTAACAAGAGTAAACGCGCTGGGGACGGGAACCTTTAAAATCAAATTAACTTAATTTATATGGTGTACTGAACTAACTTGTGTACTTATCTTGCATATGAGTGTAAAACAAACACATTTATGAGATAATTTGAGAATTCTTTAAGGGTTATCCTTAATTATCATCAATGATTATTATTATTATTATTTTTATTATTCTGAACAGACTTCCCCTTTAATCTCGACTTCTGCTTAACTGACAGTTTTCTCACGTGTGTATCTGTGTTTGCAGGGGGCCGGTGTGGCTGCAGTGTGAAGAGTGTCTGAAGTGGCGAAGCGTACCTGCAAACCACTACAGTGTAGTTCCTGAAAGCTGGGACTGCAGCCAGCACCCCAATGCACGTTACAGGTGTGATTTTCTAATTATCTATTTCCTGCTTTATCCTCTAGAATAACAGGAACAGTATAACAGCAATACTGGCTCCACCCTCAAATACTGATAAGACATTAACCTAACCCTAATTCTAAAAAACTACAACCAATGCTTCAGAGAATGTAAAGAGGAAGCGTAATGTTGCTATGAACTCAGATGTGCTGTGAGCTAAACATGACCTAAAACCTTTATTAATCTGTATTTATGTACAAATGGTTGATTTTACAGTATTGTCATTGCATCATCAGTTCCTGTTTGTAATGTATTAATGGGAAGAAGGTACATCTTTAAGTGTTAGAAAGCTGGTTGTGTGAAGTGCATGTACTGTATGGAGTGGCTAGAGTGTTTACAGGACAGGAAGTGTCCATAGAAAGAGTTCGCCTCAGTGGACACATATCAGGGCACATACATGTTAGGGTTATATGTTTAAGGACAGATAATTCAGTGTGAATCAAAATAAACAAGCAGGCACAAGACTCAAAATATCTGCATGTGTGTGTGTGTGTGTGTGTGAACAGAGAGTGTGAGGGGCCAGTGTGGGTGAGAGTGTGTTGGCTGCAACAGGAAGGCCCCGAGCTCAACTTAAGCTGTAGGCGAGTTGCTATGCCAAGTCTCTTTGTCTTGCAGAAGCTGCTCTGCACCAGAGGAAGCAGAAGAGGCTGAAGAGTTGCGAACACCAAGTTACCAGAAAAACCACAAGAAACAGTAAATTCCTGACCTTGTCCAACGTCAAGCGTCTGTGTGTGTGTGTGTGTGTGTGTGTGTGTGTGTGTGTGTGTGTGTGTGTGTGTGTGTGTGAGAAAATCTGCATGGACAAACGTTTCGCACTGCTATTCTCTCTGCATGGCTGTGTGTGTGTTGGGGGGGGGGCTCCACGTGTCATTTTGTGGTTTCCATCTGTCAGTTTCATACTCTTATTTCCGGAGGTTCTCTATTCGTCTGTGACTCACTATTAGAAAAAAAACGTTTAGTTTTTTGTTGTGCCTGAGATGAGTCAGTTTTTCAAAACGTGAGGACATGTTAGATTTTATACCAAACACTTGTTTTTTATGTTATTTAAGTTAATGACTTACTGGCAGCTGCAATCATCAAATGTTAGATTAGGTCTGTTAACAGAACTGTATTAATAACGTGTGCATATGTGTGACTGTGGTTGGCCTACTTAACAAAATGTGAGCACTTGTTAGCTACAGTGTTAAGAGCAAAGATACAAACACAGCACATTATTTTCTCATATTTAACATGCTTCCATGTTAAATTTCCATATAAAACACAATTTATATGTTTGCAGAAAATGAAAGAATATCTAACCAATGACATGTGCCAGCATGTTGAAACCTGAATTTTATTTAAATTCTTGAAATGAAACCTCTAAAAGTGATTATCTGCCAATCAAATCTTGAATCTGTTTGGATTTTCCTACAGTGATCTTCACAAAAGCAGAAAACGAGAGAAGGAGGTATGTGAAAAGTTTCTCACACTGAAACTTCGAGCAAACTTTCTCAAATGTACAGTTTTATTATTTACCATTTCTGGACATTTATTTCAAATGTGTTGTGTGTGTGTGTGTGTGTCCCAGGACCAAGGGGCGAAACACCAAATCCTCTCCCGCAGTTCATCAGAGCCGAGCCAGCCCACCTGCCAGCCCACACGCACACGTAATCGATGGCACACAGAGGGAAATACACCTGAACAGGATGATGAGACAGATACAGATCTGTGTGAAGACGATCACGCAGACACGCACTCGAACGACGACGAAAAGACGGAAGATGCGCAATGCACGCCAGAGAAACTACCAGGAAGAGACACGGTCATTAAAGACAATTCGGGAACCACACAGAGACAGGAGCAAGTGGAAAATGAGACCAATTCTCAAACCCTCAACACGGACGCTGAGGCGCCAGAGAGAGAAGAAGAAGAGGCGAGCACAGACGTAATAAGGTGGGTACAGTACTGTATGTCTCTGAGTTCAGACTTGTGAGTAATAATTACAGTGAATCCTTTTAATTCTAAATTTAGATTTCTTTCTAAACTCCCACAAGACACTCCTTGATGAAGCTGTATAGTCATTGAGTGGGGATGCAGATGCTGACAGTTCATTGATATGACTTTCTACATTTCTTTTTTAATACATGAAGGTTCGGTCAGACAGTACTGTTGAAATACTTTAGCTTTGCATGGTATTTGTTCCACAACTGGACTGGTCTGCTTCGGACACTTTGTTATTTGAACTATTGCATGTTTTAATACCCAAACACTGTCATATTTTTCAATGACACAGTTACAGTAAGAATCTATTCCCAGTAACTTTTGAGAAGTCATAATCTTATTTTAAAGAAATGAATTTACAGGGTCCATAAGTGATAATAGAGGTTCCAACTTTGTATAATCACACAGTAACACAAAAAGCACATGAAATGCCTCTTGTGGATTATCAGTGTCAAGGATGTTGGGACAACAAAGATGTTTATTTGAGAATTGCAAGTTCATTTTCACACAGTTGTTGAGCTGGCCTCCCTCTTTGTGCTGAAGGAGTTATCCAGCTAGCCCAAACAATCGAAAAGCCCCAGAAAAGACTTAAGTATGTCTCGACTGTGAAGCTGTAATACAAAATATCCACAAATACAAGTTTTTTAAAGAGACCCCGAGGAGTTTGCGTTTGGTTATGAAAGAGTCTCATATTAATGTGGATGAAACTACATTACCCACACTTGTTAATGGGTCCATTTTCAATAAATATATCGTTTTGTCTTTATAGTTATTTTGATATTATTATTTAGTGGTCGACTCGCCCAGCATTTCCTCCAGCTGGTCATGGGAATAATAATTTTCAATGAGGGCAACACGACACTCCACAATTTGGTGGGTTATAGTGTGGCTGCACCTTAAAACTTAAAGCAGAAGTAAGTGGTCCGGTCGTTTTCGCTAATGCTGCGTTCCAGGCAGGCTTTTGAAATCGTAAATTACAGCTTCAAGTCACAACTTATGACTTTGTAGCGTTTCAGGCAACCCACTCGTGTTTTTCTGACCTGTTTTACCGTTGAAAGTCACTATAACGGCCACTCGTAACTTCCGACCGGTGAACTCGTACCAGATCGAACTGGTACCACTTCACGGTCAGAAAAATACGAGTTTCCTTGAACGCACCATAACAGTCCTCGTCGCTACGTCACCACATTCACGGCGTTCCTTGGCTGCACACACAGCCCTGCATGCCGTTCTCTCTCCTCATTGGATAAAAACTGTAGGATACGATAAATGTTTTCTCTTCGGCTCAGAGCAGAGCAGAGTGACTGACAGACCCGTGTTTCAGTCCAAACACTCTATAAAAGTGATTGCTGTCGGAAGATATAACTATTTAAGACTTATATTAACACAAATATATCACTTACTTCTGCTTTAACTATGACGGTATCTGATCGTATTTGAACCTCCAACTTTCATTCTTGGTGAATAAAAACATTCTTGTCAATCTTGCGCCAGCCCAAGAATTTCACTGTGCACGCGGAGGCTCATGGGAAATGTAGTGTGAAAACACTTTGCTTTCCGAAACTCCTCATAGTCCCTTTAAATGAAGATACACAGAATAATCATGACATGATCACAATGAGTGAGGTAAGTACAGACAACATTGATATGCACAAAAAGAGAAAAAGTGTAGTAGAACACCTCAAATGAATGCACACAACCTTCACTTACAAACTTATAAAACAATTCAATGCCAAAATGAAATCTTCCTACAGCACAAAGAACGGTGTAAATGGTCTGCAGCACCAGCCATGTGCTCTCCTTCTATCAAAACGGAAAGTGAAACTTAAGTAAATGGGAGCTGAGACTGCATTTACCCTGGCTTCCACAGGGGGCAGTATAGCATCAGACAGCTTGGCATTCAGAGGTCATGACAGTTGTGATCTTCAGCAAACTGATAACTTGCATTTGTTCTTTGTAGATTCAAAAGGCGATCCAAACTGATCATTTGCTATGGGAAAAAGAGGCAGTGTGTTCGGGAGGAGCGGCAGCCTGATCCAGACGGTCCTGAGAAACAAACCCACGTGGAGAAGACCAAACAGCCAGACAGCAGCAGCCGAGCAGAGAAACCAGGTGAACCAGTGCAGCCGGCAGCGACAGGCCTCACCTGGTCCCACTCGCTCCCCTCCACCCAGACTGTGATGGTCTCACCGCTGAGCCGAAGCGAGGGGCCGTGGAGCCGAGAGCTGCCCCTCAAGGGGGGTGAGCGGGAGGCCAAAGTGCAGAAGTTGGCTGCGTTGGAGAAAGAGGTTCAGGGGCTACGGAGGTTTCTAGATCTGGAGGTCACGAAGATGTCTCAAGGCACGATGACCGCTGCTGACAGTGGCACAGACGACCCAAAAGATCCAGCAGTATCCACAGCAAGCAGAGAGATTGGCTGCCAGACGGACGTGGCTGAGGTAAACAGAGTTTACACTGTGGAATCATTATTATGGTGACAAAATGAATGAATATTGTAAACTTTTTGCATCTCATATTGTTTGGTGGTTGTGGTTTTTAGTTGATGCTTTTTAATGTTGACAGGGGCATGACTTTGTTTCAATGTCATATTTCGGAAATACGGACATAAATAACTGAAATGACAAAACTGTTGCCGCTTTTACAACAATAGCATCCAAGCAAAATGAAACACATCCAATTCATAATTTACCAGCATTTATTTACTTAAGTTACTATTATTTCTGTTTTATTATTTTTACTGGTTATTTATTCATTTGCCTGATATTATTTTTGGTTAAATTGAAAGCAAAATGCAGCGCCACTGTTTGGCCAATCATCCTGAATTTAGCTTTGGAAACAATTAATAAGATTTGACTGCCAGTAAAAAGTGAGGCAGCTGTATTGGGAAATAATTAGAAAAGATGAAAAAGACCAGAGCTCTCTTAATTACATTATATAATGCATATTAAGTTGTTTGACCGAAACAATCAAACAGGAGTGCAGTGCAATAAGGCTTCATTCTGATTCATCTTAATCTGCTCAGACCATTAAACAAAGATGCATGAACATATAACAGCAAACTCTTAATTAATCTCCCTTCATCTGTGCTTCATCTGCCTTAGAGCTCTGCTTCATCCAGCAGCCCGGCCCTGTCTGGGCTGGTCCAGGTTCAGAGGGCTGTATCTGGACCGAAGGAGCAGCCTGAGCTCAACAGACCGTGGAAGGAGAAAAGTGAAAGTCAGAGCAGGAGCAGAGTCTGTGACAGTGAGGCCTGTGATGACGGCAGGTGCGTACAGTATATTCTGGATAGACATGCACATGTAGTTGCATACTACACAGGCTCAACTAGCTGCTTTGTCTAATTGTACTTGTGCATAATGTTTATTGCTGGGAGAGACTTTGGTTTGTTTACTTGCTGTGAATCAGGTCCTCAAATAAAAGATATGGGCAGAGAGTGGATGCCAGTTTTACACATAATAGTCCACATGAACAAGCAGCTAAAAATGTGAAAAGTTAGATTCACCAAACATGATGAACCAGTACCTCTCAGATATAATCATCTATACGTGCAGTGTCCAGTAGTCTTGGAGAGATTTCCTGTAGTTGGCAGGATGACTTTTATGTGCAAGGTTTGTTTTCACCAGACAGGCCCAAAGTTAAAACCCAAGTTCTGCTATTTTTAGAGATAAAACTAAACGACTCTAGACAGCTTCTGTCTTTATCACCTGATATTTTTACTACTTTCACTTCTCCATGGACACGGAAATCATGTCATTTTAAACTCATTTAGGCTCCTAGCCTTCTCACCTGAGCAACTGACATGTGAAATGTGAAGCTTAATGAAAACAAAACTGTTCTCCAAACAGATCTGTGCAGGAAAATCTGCGAGATATCCGCAACAACGTGGTGGTGCTTCTCACAGCTCTCCTGCCCCAACTGGATCTGGCTGGCATCAGTCTGGAGACCACAGACGTAGACAGCATCCTGCAGCAGATCATAGAGGTCAACTCGCTGAAACTATGATCAGTATTGTTATTGGATCAAGCAGATATCAGTTGGCAAAATCTATATATTTTTAAACTAACCCAAATATAGATTTATAGATGGTAATAATGATCTTTTTATGATCACTTTGTCATTCTCACATTATTGCTCTGGTGCTTGTGCATGAACAAAGTGCAGCAGTGGGACTCATGTTTTACAGGAGGCCTAGGAAGGAAACAGCATCAGTAATGAAAGCTGTTTCCAGTGTTGAGAGGAAGAATTATTCTGTTCAGCTTCCAGAAGAGCCACAAATAATGAGAGGTGTTGTTTTGCATAAGAAGATGTGCTGGAATAGGCCTTATGCAGAGCTCCACTACTTCCTAAACTTAAACAAGCTCCTTTACTTCCTGTCTTACATTATTGGACAAACTGATTAATCCAGGTGTGTCTGACCATTGCTGTGACTACTGAGGTCAGAGTCAGACACACCTGGATTTATCAGTCTGTCCAATAATGTAAGACAGGAAATAAAGGAGCTGGCTAAAGTTCAGGAAGTAGTGGAGCTCTGCATAAGGCCTATTAACTAATTGGAGCCAACTTTGACATCTCAACTTGTAAAAACTGTTTATCTACCGTATATTTAGTTTAACATTTTAGAAGTGTTTCTTATAATAATACATCATGATGCACGCACACACACACACAGACACACACATACTTCGTTGTAGTTCTTTCTATTTCCAGAAAGTTTGCTGTGAGCTTCCCAGTCCCAAATACTGTAGAAATATGAGCCCTTTATTAGTATTAAGTCAAATTTCAATTTATTTTTTATTTTTTATACTTAAAAAATGTGTGATTTGTATGTTCAGCCTCTGTTCTTTGTTTGTTTGTTTGTTTTTACTATTTAAATTACTTTTATACACATGTACTGTACACAATATATTCTGCCGGAGCTCTGGAGGATGTATGTTCCTAGAGTTGTTTGTATTGCATTTTGTAAACGAGACTTTTAACATTTGCATTAAAATACCAAAACCATATATTGTACCTTGCCTCTGAGATGTTATTTTGCCAAAGTCCTGCAGTACCATTCATTTACCACAGGGTGTCAGTGGAACCCAGTAATAATAACATGCCTCTGTCACATTTCTATTTTTTGAAGAGTGCATGGTGAAAAGATTTCAGTTCTAACAGGTGTCAGTTACCTGTAGCTACCGTTAATCAGGTAGCTAATGGATACTGGATCTACTGGGTTTATCCTTCTTGTTCTATGTGATATGCAGGTTATTATGTAATGTACTATATACTTGTCCATTAGCACTCTACCAATCAACCAAAACCTTCTGGAAATGAATTAAACATATGTTAAAAATACACCAAATTGCATGCGTTGGTGTATTTTGAACCTACGTTTGCTGTGACATTGTGACATAATCTATACTAATCTATGTGACAGAGCAAATTATTATATACTGTAATCCCAAATATGCTCCATCGTCAACCCAACTCACATGGGGTTAATACCCGAAAGGATGCCACTTTGTAGTCAGACATAATAAAAAAGATTATAAATTGCTACAACTTGCTTTATTAATCATTCATTTGGATACTTAATTGTGGATCAGCTATAACCAATAGCAGTAGTTTTCAATACTGGCAAATCATGAAATCAAGTATGTAGTGAGTGTAAATATAATCAAGTTGCTAATTGGTGGATTTTTTCACAATCTGGCAACCCAGTATATGTTTTTATTAATAGCTGTACAGTATATAATAGTTTATTTAATAAATGGTTGAGTACCATTTATGAAGGCATGAGTCCTTACAATGGGTGGCATAAGTAACAGTGGTAACCAGCACTGTTGGTATAGTTTATATTACCGGTATTTGGCAAGATTTTATGATGCTTGGTTAATGTGACTATTAACACCTCAGTGAGTCCAATACAAATGTCCTATAATTAAGACTCATCTGGTCTTATCATAGCAGGGCTCGTGCAGTCTCTCACACACATAGGCTACACACAGTTCCCCAACTACCACACGCCCCCGCACGCATACAACAACTTCAGTTTCCCTGTTACTCGTCCTCCCCCTCCTCTCTCCTCTCCTCTCCTCTCCTCCCCACCCCACTCCCCGTCCCTTTAAATGTTCCAGCCCGCAGGAGGAGTGTCAGAGTCGGGGCAGTCTTTGACCGAGGTCACGTTGAACCTCACAGGTGCCCACGCTGCGATGAGACCGACACTTCTGCTGCTGCTGCTGCTCTGCTGCTCCGCCGGGGCAGCAGAGCCGTCTGCCCCCGCTGTTAGAAATTATTATATAGCAGCTGTAGAGATCGGCTGGGACTACATCTACGACGATGCTGACTCCGACCAATGGTGATTCATTATTTGTTTATTTTACTAACTCATTCTTAGAAGTGTCTGCCTTTATAATTCCTGTAAAAAAATAAAAAAAAAAGTAAGTGTTAAACGTTTTCAAAGCTGCTACTGTTAAGGGAATTAAAACAGTGGGTTTGCTTCTAAGAGGTATAGGCCTAAACTTGGCTATTTTAAGGGGTGACACTTATTAAGTGTGTCTTGGTTGTTTTCTTCTAATTTGATTCGGTATAGTTTCACTAACATCTTGTTTTTTTGTTTTGTTTTTCAGGAGGAGTTCCAAAGATATTCCTCAAAAATACATCAAGGCAGTTTACAGGGAGTACACAAATTCCACATTTACTGTCCCCAAACCGAGACCAGCATGGACAGGTAGATCTCCTCCAGTGATGTTTGATGTTTGTTATGACAGGCCTTTTTTTTCCCAAAGCAACCAGTCTTTCTAAATACACAAAACCACATCTTTTAATTCCCACCCATCTATAATCAGAGTAACTCTTAAACCACTTTTATATCCTCTAAAACACATTTCCTTGTCTTAGCCCTTGGGCATATCGGATTTGTGTTTTATTGTATTGTTTAATCCCAAATGTTTCTGCATGTTCTACTGATTTGCAATGTAATATCTGACACTTTCATGATGCTCACTTGAATTCCTCTGTTGTCTTACCTATAGTTTCATTTTTCTTGCACAGTACATTGAAAAGTGCTGCAAAAATTGAGTTAAGCATTATTTTATTTCATGGAAATTGAGTTTTCAGCTCTTTTAAATTCCCAAGTGGTTTTGGAGAGTGGTTGTGTAGACACATCATCTGTTTTCAAACCCAAATAACACAACTTATGAGTTATTAGTACAGTTTCAGAGCACATATCTTTTTCTATTAAAGAAATCTCTGTCCATTGGTTGCAGGTATTCAAGGCCCGGTGATCGTCGCCCAGGCTGGAGACAGGGTGGTGGTCCACTTCAAAAACCTGGCCTCTCAGCCCTTCAGTATCAGTCCTGTGGGGATCACCTACTGGAAACAGTCTGAAGGTAGTGTAAAGTGATTCACAGGGACTGCTGCTGTTCTTTGAACATGATATTTTTAACTTGACGCACTACATCACAAACTGTATGTTAGTCAGCAGCATTCTGTTCTCTGTGGTCAAGCAGTGAGCAAGACCTTGACTCAGCTTTTTGACTCACACTCACTTTTTATGTGAAATCCCTTTTTCATCCTGGATGAGAAAATGGAAAAAAAAAAAAAAACACCAGAATGAATTAAGAGAATTAATGTTTCGCTGTGAATTGGATTCAGGCAACACCTTCAGATATACAGTACACACTCATGTTTTTTGTTTCTAGGCCAAAAGTGAGCACAGAATCAGTTCACTGATAAAGACATGAATGTAGCTCAACATTATGAATGTTTTGATAAAGATACTCAAAGTTAAGTGTAAATGGTGAAGGAATCATCAAGAAAAAAAGGGGGTTACTTGTCAAAAAAGTTCCCTCCTCATTCTTTAGAAATTGCAACAGGCAACGGTTATCATTATCTTGTGTGTGCAGATTCTGTACAGCGTTGTTAGAGCCAAACAGTCGGTCTGCACGGCTCAGGTTTTCTGCATAAAACACATAACAGAAATCTAGTATGGTTAAAATATCTAAATAAAATTAAAACCCCTGATCTGAGTAGCTTTCGAGGATAAATCCCCTCCATGGCAGCCCCTGTATGTCCTAATGCTGCCTTCAGTTCCCATAAACAGCTCACATCTTCCCGTCAGAGGCTTGAGTTTTATGATAATCTCATCATCAAAAGCTGCTTCTGCCATGTCCAGGAATGAGGCTTCACAAAGCAGACTTAATCACATAAACATGAAGCCTAATATTGAGGATGTGTGTGTGTGTGTGTGTGTGTGTGTGTGTGTGTGTGTGTGTGTGTGTGTGTGTGTGTGTGTGTGTGTGTGTGGGCACGTGTCTGATTGAAGTCAGGGTTACACATTAGTAAGATGAGTCAGAGCTTCCTCCTGGATGTGGTTTTCACTTCAGCACAGACTTTTTACTTTACTCCTGAATACAACTTTCTGAAGTAAAACTGCAACTTTAGACATTCCCATATGAAAAACACACCTTTCTTCCATTGTGATGTCATTGATTTGCTGTATTTCTTCTTAAAGATGACCAAATTACATCACTGCGGTGATATTAGTTTTCCTGCCTTCGCCCACCTTTACTGCCGAATAACTCTGGGGAGTCATGCTGTGTCTTTACTTTGCAGGGGCCGGGTATGATGACTCCACGGCCGGTCAGGAGAAGGAGGATGACGCCGTCTATCCGGGTGGATACTATGAGTATGTGTGGGACATCAACCCCAAGGATGGTCCCACGTCCAGTGACCCAGACTGCCTCACCTACTCCTACTCATCCCAGGTGGACACAGTCCGTGATGTCAACTCAGGACTCATCGGCGCCTTGCTCATCTGCAAACCAAGTCAGTATTTAGACGGGATCTGTAGTGGTCTTCTGAGTTAATTTTACTCTTCAACAGCCAGTCCTGTCCAGCCTGTGAAAACTTCCTGGTAGTTCTGGAAAGAGCATGCCAAACTCCTTAAGCATAATGACTTCAGCTTGTACTTCAGCGATAAAAACTTTATTAGAATTCCTGTGGCACAAGATGTGGTTGTAAAATTAAAAAAACTAAACACTGACATTGATTCACCATGGATTGTCAGATGCCTACTGACTGAAGATGAAACTGAGCTTTTGGAAATGTAAGATCCTAAACTAAACTCTGCTGCATTGAATCTGAATCTAAAGCTCTCACCTTTTTATGCCCATTTGTCTCATTTCATCTGTTTGATTCAGAGTTATACAAACATTTTGAACTAGAAAGAAGCTGATAAAAGTGTATCACTTTGCTTGGACCTTGTATAATGTTTCCAGCTGCTGTCAGATCTACATCCATATCACTACGCTCAGACCTTTTCTGAAAAGTGCCATTTAGCTTGATAAGCTTAGCTGTTCTTTCAATCTCAAAATAGCCATATTAGCTTATTGAATAATCTTTGGCTGCACAATGGCATTGCAGTCATGCTCTCACATATTGTTGTTTACACAAAAGATTATTTCTAATACTTGCATTAAATGCATGTTTTCACAGGTGCCTTCACAGATGACAACCTGAGGAAAAATCCAGCGTTTGTGCTGCTGTTTGCTGTGTTTGACGAGACCAAGAGCTGGTTCGGAGAGGTAGGAGAGAGGATGAGCAGAGAGAAGTTCAAGAGGAGCCGAGGCAGGAAGGAATACCACACCATCAATGGATATGTCAACTCCACGTTACCCGGTAATGAACCAGACCGACTGCAGACTGAGAGTCTGTTCCATGAAGTCGTGTTGTAATGTTAAGTGTTGCCCACACCGTGCTCAGTGTATCAGCGGCTAAGTTGTATTTGGTCTGCACAGGAATTTGGCCTCATTTCCGTGTGCGCTCTCTCTCTCTGTTTGTGTGTGTGTGTGTGTGTGTAGGCTTGACAATGTGTCAAGGCCGAAATCATGTGTTTTGGCATATGGTTGGGATGGGAACCGCTCCAGAAATCCACTCCATTCAGTTTCAGGATCACACACTGCAGGTAATTCAGGTTGCCACATACAGTAAACACCAAACCTTAAAATCCAACTTATGGACTAAATCTTAAATACGAAGATTATATATAAAAAAAAAAAAGATTCAGTTAAACAAAATAAAAAATAAATAACCAATGCAATTTGTGTATTATTTTTTATTGGTGCTGTTAATACTTGACAATCAGTGCCTCTTTTTCAAGTTTTGCAGGATTTGTCTTAAACATACTGCATGATATTGTATAAATTACTTGTTTCTGTTAATTTAATTTGCATTTCACAATTAGCAGGTCAGACGATTACAGTACAAAGCAATTTCTGTTTTCTAGTTTTCATTCTTATTATCATGTCCTTTCTCAAGCTGCCTTGACTGAAATTGAATACATTGGCTTTGTTTTTTCAGGTGCTGAACCATCGTAAAGTCACCATGGAGGTGACCCCTATGACCTTCATCACTGCGGAAATGAAACCGTCTACTGTAGGCCGCTTCCTTATCAGTTGTCAGATAAACGCTCACCGCCACGGTAAAGGACAAACATCTGTTGCCATGATAGAAATCATTTTATCATTTTCATCTCTTCAATCTGCATCTTACCTCTGATTCTTGTGCTGTGCTACTGCTGCTCTAACTAGATGGCATGAACGCCATGTTCACGGTGGAGAAGTGCCCCGAACCTGCGCCGGGACCTGACCTGCGCAATGTCAAACACAACACTTACGAGGACTACGACGATGTTAAGAGTTTATTCAATACCATAAGTTTTACGGATTGGAAGCCACAACTTCAAGCGAGATCCAGCAGTGGACAGCGAACCTGGCAGCACTTTATCGCAGCTGAAGAGGTCACCTGGGACTACGCCCCTCATCTCGAACCCACAGCCAGGTAGGAAAGATGGAGGAGGGGAAGGAAGAAGTGGATCGCTTGTTGTTTGATTTAGATTCAAGTAACAGTCTCTTTTTTCTCTCTCGGTTACTTCAGTGTGTTTCGGTCGACGTATTTACCCCCACCCCCTCATCACCTGGACTACAAGTATAAAAAGGTGGTGTATGTAGAATACACCGATGAAACTTTCACAAAGAGGAAAAACCCTGTCAACGATTTGATGGGACCACTTCTGAAAGGAAAAGTCAATGATCAGTTCCATGTGAGTGAGTCATTTATAAAGACAGGATCTGGGAATCTGATTGTTTTGCATGAGAAATACACACACACTTTGTTTGCCTTTCTGTTGATCTTCTATTGATTCGAACTGTGTCTTCAGATCACTTTCAAAAACCTGGCCAGTCATCCTTTCAATATCTACCCCACTGGCCTAACCAAGATCGCTGCACTGCAGGCAACCACGAATGGTAAACTTAAACACAGACCTAACACACCAACCTAAATCAACGCACAAAACTAATGTACTCAGAATTCAAATCAAAAAGATATTTCAACCATCTTAGGTCACTTGTGACATGAAAGAGCAGCATTGTAGCATATAGAATTGCTTGCTATCAAATGAATAGACAATTTTAAGAATTAAAATGAACAAGTTTGTATACATTATCTTTGTGTCCGTTTGTTTTTCACTGCAACACCTCCATCATCAGAACCTGTTCTTCTCTCATCTTGTTGAACAGATGCAGAGAAAGACTTACGCTCCATGGCTGTTCCTCCCAGTGGGACGTTTCGCTATGTTTGGAGATTAACACCAGATGACGGGCCCTTGGAAGGAGACCCCCAGTGTCTGAGCCAGCTGTACCAGAGCACCATCTCACCAGAGAAGGACTTGGCGTCAGGGCTGGTGGGCACCCTGCTCATCTGCAAGTACGAGGCCCTCGACACCAGAGGACGCCTGGTGAGGAACATTTGAATTCAACATAACAAGTTGTATTGTATTGTATTGTATTGTATTGTATTGTATTTTATTTTATTAGCACATGAACGATATACAAAATAGCATATTAAAAAGTGGAACAACAACAAAAAAAAAAACATACAAAGTATACAGTAGATAAAGCAAATGTGCAGGAGAAACCAAAAAAAACCCCTAAGGGCTTGTCAAGTGGTCCATTGTGTGGTGATGTAAAGAAAATATGTGGATTATGCATTGCTCAACTGGGCCAATAGAAAGTGAATTATTTTTTTCTAAAATGAATTTATGCTTGTGCAGTTTTTAAGGTGAATTGGTAAAGTGCGGACCTCTAAATCTAATTGAGAACTGAGAGAAAGTAGACTTGAAAAAAGTGGGATGAAGAGTATTTTTGCTGACCTAGTAACTTAAATGTTGTCTCCACTAATGTAATTTTATATCTTTCTATATCTTTAACTGAATCTCTTGTTCTGTGTAGGTGGGACCAGATAAAGAGTGGAAGTTAATATTTGCTGTATTTGATGAGAACAAAAGTTGGTACTTCAATGAAAACATGCAGAAGTCCACAAAAAAAACCGACACCACCACAGACCCTGAATTCTACAACTCCAATGTCATCTACAGTGAGTTCACCTTGGACTTTAATATGTTTATTAATTATTTACTTCTTCGTAACATTGTCAGTGGAACAATGATCACTTCTAAACACAGTCACATGCAGCGTCTTCCTCTTTCGATAGATAGATACGTTTATTGTCATAGTCATTTCCACAACAACGAAATTAAAAGTGCATCTCCTTTCAGGTGTGAATGGCATCATGTTCAGCGGGCGTCGGTTTGTAATGTGTCAGACCGATGTCACTTTCTGGCACGTGGCCAGTGTGGGAACGCAGAGCGACTTTCTCTCGGTTTACTTCACGGGAAACCTGTTCCAGTATGAAGGCCTCTACAAATCAGTCCTCACCCTCTTCCCAATGACTGGCATGACCATTCCCATGGAGGCTGAGCTGGCAGGTGAGGTCACTAATTCAAGTTTGGGCCATGGAAACCTGTGGCGTTATTGTGTTGTATATACCCAAAGTCCACATTTGTCTTAAGAAAAGCAAATCTCCCTGCACAGCCACAGTTCCTCAGGTGCAGGTGGGTAGCAGGAGTGCGTAAAATCAATAGAAAAAGACGACCACCGCACACTGATAAGACTCTGCTGATATACTTTTCGTCGTCTTTTTCTATTTTCCACATTTGTCTTATTCTATTAACTACAAAAAGCATTATCAGAATGGTTAATCATAAAATGTTCTGGAATAAGATACAACTTTTAGTGGCCTTACATGACAATATACTGTTGATAATTATTTTTTTTGCCTTAAAGGGATAGTTCAACATTTTGGCAAATTGGCCCATTGCCATAATCCCTATAGTCATAGCAGTAGGTTCGTTACCTTTAATTGTCGATGCAAGCTATTTTTAGAACAGCCGAGCCGAGCCGCTGGCTGCTCAGAGCTACGCTACGGAGGCTAATGGGATTTCTTGGTTTCCCTCATCAAACTCATCAAATACACAATTCAACAACTCCAAAACGCTCTGGTGGACAAGTTGTGACCTGCACATTCACCACGCTATGAGATAATAACGGAACGTTACGAGAGTTTTGAGGTAAATGCAGAGACTGCTTGCCGAAAAACTGCCCCCGACGGGAACGCACATCAGCGGTTTTGCATGTATTTACCTCGAAAACAATTCCGTCTCGTAACGTTCCTTTATTATCTCATACAGTAGCGTGGTGAATGTGCAGGTCACAACTTGAACACGAGAGCGTTTTGGAGTTGTTGGATTGTGTATTTGATAAGTTTGGGAGACCAAGAAATCCCATTAGCCTCCGTAGCGTAGGCCACTATGTTCTGATGTCCTATTTCCCAGCAGTGATACACATTAAGGTATTTGGGTATACTACTGGTCGTTCTCCCAGGACCTTGCTGGTGGTTGGGCTTGTGTGAAAAACAATAGCTACGTCATGCTAACTTTGATCCTTTCTCCAAGGTGAGTGGGAGATCAGTGCCTTCGATGGCAGCCTCAAGAGTCGGGGGATGAGCATCCGTTACACTGTTCGTCCTTGCGACAACGGTGACCTGGTTGATCGAGATGGAGTCGAAGACGACATCTCTGACTATATCGATCAGATAGATCTGTCACCGAGGGGCAGAAGACACACAGTCCTGGTTAAGGAGTGCAAGAATGTTACAAATAATAATACTGAAGGGACTGGGGAGGCTGAAGTACAGTCAGTGTGTCAGCTGAAGAGAGTTGCAGTAACATCACTCGGAGGAGAAATCCCACAGGATATACTGGAGGGCATAGAGAGAGAGGAGGAGTTGGCTGCTTCTCAGAGTACAACTGAACCCATAGAAATCCAAGGTGGCAGACAGAAGAGACAGGCGGAGGGAAACTGGACAGATGGACAAATTAGCTCTGGGACAGACATTGGCGGAGAGCCCTTAGAAAACAAGACTGACATCGGCGCAGAGGTGAAGTCTGAGGAGAGGAGTGAAACGAATGGGACCAAAGAGGACATTGAAAAGAGCAACGAGATCTTAGTGGACACTGATCCACTGCTGAAAAAGACGGTGTCAACTGTGGAACCGAGCAATACAGAAAAAATGGATGACAACTTTGTAACACTTGACTACATTCAGTCTGAACCTGATCGACATACAGTGGATATGGACTTGGAGTACAACTACAGTGCTGATGGCAACAATGACACACAGATCGACCTGTCCTTAGAGTATGATGACTACAGTAATCAGGTAATATTTTCCCTGTGTGTCTTATTAATATTATTGTGTACCAGATTGCTGCAACAAACCAAAACTCCTACTCCTCACCTTTAACAATAATCTTTACAGATGAGTGGCACGTCAAATACGTCGGGCTCAGTTTTCGTGGACCCACGCTCTCTGGGCAGGGTCAACCACCACACTTACTACATTGCTGCGGAGGAGATCACCTGGGACTACGGCATCAGAAAACCACATCAGTTCATCAAACCCAAGTATGAATAGTATTCTTTTTTTTCAGCTGTATGCACAGGCCTTTCATATTGTTTGTTAGATAGCTGACACATTGAGAGGTTGAGTTACTTACTAAAGGTAGTGCCAGGAGATGGTTGGATGGTTAGTTTAGCATTAAGACTGCAAGCAGGAGGAAACTGCACTGTTCACTGTTTAAAAAAAAATTATTCATAAATTAAGGCTTTTAAATGTACTGAACTGCAAAGAAGCTATAAGTATGTGTTGCTATGGCTACATCAGAAATGTTAGCATTTCCATTTGCTAATTTACCAGTCTTTAAGAAATGGGAGTACTGTACATCTCACTTCACTCCTTTATTATTGTCCGAGACCTGAAAGCTTGTTGTTTCTATTTCTATCACTTCTATTGTGTTGGGATATACTTTTTTTTTACTTTCTCTATCTCATTTAAAAAGAGAACTAAACCCAAAAACCTGTGCCAATGTTAGCAGGTAGAAGTGGTTACATACTAATGTTAATAAATAAGTAGACTATGGATAATTAAGTGCTACATAGATTGATGAAACGTGGGTCAAGTCTGACAATGCAGAGCTAAGCTTAACAACATGAGACTGAGATATCCTGAAATAATCCCTATCAGATCAGCAGTGTTGACTGAACTCTTCCCTTTAGAGAGGTTCGCCGCGGGATGAGGAAGTTCCTGCCAGAGTATAAGAAGGTGGTGTTCAGAGCCTACACAGGTGAAAACTTCTTAAAGCCTTTGAACAGAGGAGAGCGTGAAGAGCACCTGGGGCTCATGGGACCTTTCATCAGAGCTGAGGTCAACGATCTTGTCACTGTGAGTCATACAGTACTGTATATAACAACTTCTGCTCTCTGCTCAAGATTTTGTTAAAAAAAATCCTACTTTTGAGTGGTGTTTTGATTGGTATCTCTTGGTATCTCCCTGTCTTATTCAAGGTGGTCTTTAAAAACAAGGCCTCCAGGCCTTACTCCTTTCACCTTCATGGAGTCTATGACCGCAGCCAGGGTGCCGGCATGGCCCAAACCCACGCTACCTCTGCTCCACCCGGGGTCCCAGGAGAGCCTGTCGCTCCCAACGAGGCCCGAACCTACAACTGGAGAATAACCAGGAAACAAGGACCAACTGACTCTGAATTCGACTGCAAGACTGGGGCGTATTACTCCACTGTGGACAAGGTCTGTATGGGCCATTGCTATTTCTTTTTAAACATTTACAATTATAAGTGAGACACTAATCACTGCAGCTTTGTTTTTCATTTTAAGAGTGGTTATTATTTAAGTCTGTTTGTAGTTGAGGTCTGTCCCATATTGATTCACAAGCTTCTTTTCAATTATTGAAAAAAAAAAACAACTACTGGCTGTATTTAAATGAAAATGAGAGATCTCATATTTCCTTCTATATTCAGGAGAAGGACCTAAACTCAGGTCTGATCGGTCCTCTGGTCATCTGTAAGCCTGACATCCTCAGGTCTGCACAGAACACACAGCCAGACGTCCAGGAGTTTTCTCTGCTCTTTCACACCTTTGATGAAAATAAAAGCTGGTACATGGAGGAGAATCTGCAACGGCACTGCGCCCCACCATGTCAGGCCAACACCGAAGACCCCTGGTACCACATCAGCAATAAGTTTTCAGGTAGGAGATTGGGTTCATACTAAGTGTCATGTTTTAATTAGCTACTATTTAACTACTCCAGATTTGTTGCATGACACACTTTTTCTATATATCTTCAATAAACACTTGTGGTTTTTCCTTTTTAGCAATTAATGGTTATGTGGCGGAGACACTTCCTGGTCTGTTGGTTGCCCAGCACCAGCGAGTGAGGTGGCACCTGCTGAATGCAGGAAGCGATGGGGAGTACCACGCTGTGCACTTCCACGGTTTGCCCTTCACCATTCATACTGAACAGGAGCACCGTATGGGGGTGTACAATCTCTTCCCTGGTAAATATTATATATATGTTTGAAAACGATTTGTTGCCTCTTCCTGGTTAAGATCTTCCTAAAATTACTCACAGTTTTGTGTATTTTGCTGCTCCCTGTCAACCATTACTTCCTCTGCCCCATCCAGGAGTGTTTGGTACAGTGGAGATGAGACCCCCCACAGTCGGCACATGGCTGGTGGAGTGCACCATAGGAGACTACCAGCTGGCTGGCATGAGAGCTAAACTGCTGGTGTATAATCCACGTAGGTACACAAACATGTCACATATGGGTAGAACATGTTGTTTGTAAGGCAAATAGATTTCTTTTTAGTCATACAAGAGGCTCCGGGAATTAATGTGTCAGTCTGTTCTGCCTGTGAGCAGAGTAAAAGAATCTCACAATGAAGGAATTAAAATAACTCAGTATAGATTTCATTCTCCAGAAGATAAATCCTAATGAAAAAGTGACCCACTGACTATACACTGTAACTTCAAAATTCAATTCAATTCCATCAGCCTCAACTGAACTGAGAATCTGAGGAGCAAACTAACATGTGCTAGTAAGCACACTTTGCAGTATGAGTACTGTAATTTGGTGAGCTACTATGCAAGTGTTTCCATTAGTAATAACTACTTTCTTCTTCAGAATAAGTATTCCTGACATTTCTGACTTGAATGAGAAAGAAACAAAATATTTCAACACTGAGATCTGTATTACATCACAACATATGAAATCTATCAATGGCATTTCCCACACAATGTTTAACTTTCTATTGTAATGAGAAATTCACACATTGCACATGCCATTTCCAGAAATTCGTCATTCTCTACTGTTCAAATGTAGTAAGTCCACAGG
This sequence comes from Trachurus japonicus, assembly GCF_045865225.1. Taxonomy (NCBI): domain Eukaryota; kingdom Metazoa; phylum Chordata; class Actinopteri; order Carangiformes; family Carangidae; genus Trachurus; species Trachurus japonicus. Next base: position 17,026,714 of record NC_140916.1, on the reverse strand, counting down.
AATGGAGATGGGTTTTTTTTTTTTTTTATGATAATTGTGTATACTTGGAAATAAGCTTGGGGTTTTTTTTTCACTGTGACGCAGGGTGTATCTTGCCTCTGGGGATGAAATCGGGAAGGATTGAGGATTCCCAGATCACGGCATCAGATCACATAGGTAACACACTGTTTTTGTAACTTTTTGTAAAGAGTAAACACAACACGAAGACTCTCATTGATGATTATATTTGTGTATCCAGACAACTGGGAGCCCAGGCTGGCAAGGCTGGACCAGTCGGGTTACATCAATGCCTGGATGGGCAGAAACAAGATGTCATGGATTCAGGTTAGACAAGTATTTACACTGCGTTTACTTCAATATGTGGCACTGAATTTAATATATTTTGGCTATATTCTCTTTGAAACATACATGTTTACAACAAAAATATATTAAATGTAAATGTAATGTGTGTTGTGTTAGGTTGACCTCCAGAAGCCCACTCTGCTACATGGTATTCAGACACAGGGAGTGAGATCAAAGCTGAGGGACCACTACATCACGTTCTTCACCGTCTCCTACAGTCTGGACCAGGAAACTTGGACCACTTACAGAGGAAACATCACCAACCCGAACCCTGTATGTATCTCTATGTGATACTGTACCTCAGTGGGATTACGGTTTAATATTTGTCAGTAATAAAATGTTGATTCTTCAGGAAATGAGTTCCTCAGCATTGCAGAGACTGAGCATTGAATACAAATAGTGCAGGGACATACAGTCCCCAGATTACCAGATGAACGGACCATGTGACCACTTATACACACACACATTATATCTCTTATATCTTGAAACGGCTCCAACAATGTGTTTCCTGTGTCAGGAAGATGCAGGCTGCATTCTGTGGAACTCAAAATTCTTAGAAATTCATTCATTCATTCATTCATTCATTCATTCATTCATTCATTCATTCATTCATTCATTCATTATCTACTAGAGCTGATGACTCCATCATTAAAATTCAGTATCCCACACAAATAAGCTTATGATAACCTCACACATAGTTTTGAATTGTTCATTACAAATTCAGTAAACTGTGCATCTTTTGCAGATGCAGCTGTTTGTGACCATGGGATCGTTGGGCAGAGTTCATCATGTTGTTTACTCTTCCTTGTCTCTGGTTTAGGTATTTCGTGGCAACATGGGCAGCTCCAGGGTGAAAACCAACCGCTTTTCTCCCCCATTTGTGGCCCACTACGTCAGGATTCACCCGTTTAACTATGTGCAAAAACCTGCTCTCCGCCTGGAGCTGCTGGGCTGTGACATCAACAGTGAGTTGGACTGTACCAAACAGTGACAGGATTTATGTTAGTTTTCATTTTACATTTTTGGAGAGTGCCGAAAATGACTTTGTGTGTTGTTTGTGTGACCAGGCTGTTCACTCCCTCTCGGGCTTGAGAGGCGTCGAATTAATGACAACAGCCTCAGCGCCTCCTCGTATTATTCAAGTCTGCTGAACAGCTGGGAGCCCAAACTTGCCCGGCTCAATCAGAAAGGGAGAGCCAACGCATGGAGGCCAAAGGTGAGCATAAATACATGAATATATGTAAACCATACATGGACATCCAACTGCTTCACAGGTCGAAGTATCAAAAACAGGTGCTCAGTGGATACGAGGGCACTTGTATTCAGTTTTGTGTTCTCTAAGTCATAACCAAGAAAATCCCAAGGCATTAAAAAGCCTTTAATAAACTGAATGCCTACGCGTTTCATCCTGACACATCAGGATCCAATTGACTTGGATGCTGTTTTTACTGTACAGGATTGTCCGTCGCAAAGGTGACTGACTTTTTTCATTTTTGTGAAAAAGCATTTAATTAATTGGTTGCAATCGGAGTGAGAAGAGGATTTCAAACAATTTTGTAAAAAAAAAAAAAAAAAAATGCTCCAGAATAGCATCCCCAACCTTACCTTTAAAGACTTAAAGACCTTGGGTTTTCTTAGTTGTGATTTAGAGGGCACAAAGTTGAATACAAGTCTCACCATTTTCTTGATTTCAATATAGGGAGAAACTGAACAGTTCCCATGTAGTGAAAAAATGCTTTATACCAGGAAGAAACCTCAAAAGGACCATAAATGGTTTTGTAGCCGGGGAGGTTTTAAATTCTTCATAGTTCCCGTCTGTACCCACACTGCCGCATTTGAAAGTAGCTTCAGGCTTTTCACTGACTTATTGGAACAGCCTGAAAATAAAGAATTTCAGCAGTCAGCCAGTCTAGAGTGACACATGCATGGAGCAAGCTTTTTGAGATGGGATGTTTTGGTTTATTTCTGTCCTAGAGACATTTTTGACACATCTGTCAGAACTTGCCACTTTCTGAAGCACTGGAGGCCAAGGAAATGCCATCTAGAGTAACTATATTAACAAATAATGTATTTCTGAATTATTTAGGAGCGTGTGTGAATTTGATTTAAAAAAAAAAAAAAAAAAGTTGGTCATCCAAGTCTGACGTTTGACTGTAATTGGAAACAGAAAACCTAAGATACCTAAAATGCCTGCATGACAGACAAGAGAAAACAGTTTCAGCTGGTTGTTGATGCTGAGATTTGCAGACACAGAATTTAGATTGTGGTATTTCAGGTCTTAAGGAGAATTTAAGTGAAGCAATTCACTGTTAAAAATAGCCACACTTATTGTTCCCCCTTGTGCATCTCTACATGAGAAACGCAGAGATAGCTCTGCTCTTTGTTTCCTGTGTCACATTGTGTCAAGGACCAACATCATGGATTAGTCGGACTTGTCCCCTCCCTCTAATTCCCCTCTGTCTGTCCTTACATTATTGGGCCTTTCTCTATTTCCTCCTCCTCTCTCGTCTCTAGCTCTGCTTATCGCTTTCACACTTTGCAGCACTGAACTCTAGAGGTGTGATTTGTCCTTCAGTCAAACTGTTGAGCTGTTATTAAAAGTCACACGCCACACAGTATGTAGCACTTATGATTCGTGGACAGGGGTCATACACTTTTGGTCAGCTTTTATCAACATTAGTATAAACAGGAACAAAGCCCTTCTTGTAAATGTGTTCCAGGATACAGATCATAATGGGACCATCTTGATTTACTTTCCCTTGTTTATATTCATGTGAGCGGTTTGACGTTTAAATTTTAAAGTAGAAAAATAAGATGCTTGACTCTCCTCACACTTGGTTTCAGCCCTGACTAATTTTTAATTGTTGGGACGTTTCCTGTAGCCAAGCCACCCCCTCCTTATCTTCCTCAAAATAGAGTGTTTTTGTCGGAAATGATGGATAAAACAATTGGCGTAGAAAAAAAGAGTCTCCACACTACCAGTATGTCTGAGTTTGCCAGATTACATAATAGTAAAACAATGCGCGGCCCAGAAAAACCTAGTTAACAAGTTTCCTAGTCTTCTCAGAGTGATATGGGAGGGGAAGTGATGTGGCGTTCCCTTGCGCCATCTCTGCATCTGTTTCTTTTTCTCCTTTGCTCTGTCTAGTTCGTGCAACAGCTGGCATTAATTTTTCAGTTTCATAAGGTTTTCTCTGTATTTAATAATGCATTACATTTGACTTTTGTTTTTCCTGTCATACTATAATGCACATATGATCATACAGGAGTTTTTTCAGTGACACGAGTCACTGGATTGAAAAAAAATAATGCAGGCTATATACACCTTTCATTTTTACCTTTTGCAATTTAGGTTTTGCAAAATGTGCAAAACAATGTATTCCAACTCCATGGCCTTTGTCATCTTGCGGCTGGAGTGAATCAGTGTTCCTGTTTTGTGACACATTTTGTAACTTGTGTGTTTCATTCTTGTTCATTAACATTTTGCTTTCTAGGGTCTAAAAAACATTTCCTCTGTCCCCACCAGAACAACAACCCCCACGAGTGGCTGCAGGTTGACTTGGGGAATATCAAACGTATCACAGGCGTCATAACCCAAGGAGCAAAATCACTGTTTACCCCAATGATGGTGACAGAGTTCTCCGTCACCGTCAGTCACGATGGACGCTCCTGGAGCAGCGTGTTGGAGGACGACTCCCAGAGGGAACAGGTCGGCCACATGAACATTTGAGCATTTCATCGCTGATATGATCCAGGCTGCTTGAGTAAAAGCTAAATAACTATAGAAGGTCTATAGAAAGACTATGAGAATTGCATTAAGCCTATTTGTTTTTATAGCAATAAATGCTGGTACAATGAATGAAACTAATACAATTTCTAGGTTAAATGTGTAGCATGATGGCTTTGAAAATCCACTTCTGTGGAACTATAATACACAGACCTGCATAAAATATGTATTTTCTATATCTTATCTGCAACCAGTGCCCTTCAGTGTTAATATATTATTCTTCTCTGACTTAACTCCCTTCTTTTCTCTCCATTTTTGTTTATTTCATCCTCAGATCTTCACAGGAAACAACGATCAGGACGAGGAAGCTGTGACAATTTTTGATCCCCCTCTGTTTGGCCGCTACATTCGCATCCACCCGCGCGGCTGGATCAACGACATCGCCCTGCGTCTGGAGGTGCTGGGCTGTGAGACGCAGCAGGTGCTGTGACACCATCATGCAAACTCGGCAAACGGCATTTAGCAGCATTTTCGTAGCAGTGTGTATGTGTATGTGTGAAGTGTCTTAGTTTTATTTTGGAAGTTAACAAGAGATGAGGAATGTTCAATTGTTATGCTGAGCACTTATTAAGTTATATACGTAATAATTATATATTAAGTGTTTGAATTTATATGAGAAAAGCTATTTCTTCTGTTGCCACAACTTTGTTTACATTGTCACCTTCATGCTGGTGTGGTGATTGATTGTTTTACTACTGTTCAGAAGAAAATAAGAATGTTTAAGGTCATGTTAAAATGGATATAATATGTGACTATTTTAAGATATAAATTTTTAAGATAAACAGCTGAGCTACGCAGGATATGCTTTGTGCTAACTGTGCTAACTACGGAGCGAACCTTTTGAATGTAAGCTTGTGTAAATATTTCAGATTCAGAAGAATGTATACAATTTGACTGGTTGTTCTATATCATTTCAGAAAGATTGTATTATTTTTGTGTTGGCTTTATTAGAATTTATATAAACAACAGATTTTAAATTGATTCAGTGGCATTTATTTCTCACTCATGAAGTCTTGCACACAAAAAACAAAAAAAATGTGGATACAATATACAGTATATACAGTTATGTTCATAATAATAGCAGTGTGTTTAAAAAGGTGAGTAAACCTCAAAATTCTTCAAATAAATTGTATTTTAAGGAACACAACTGCATTGGGGACACTGCACATTCTATTTCAAACCAAGAAAATTGGAAAAAGTCATTTAATTTGATAATATTGTACAGAAAGTCAAGAAATATAATGTTCAAAAAAATAGCAGTGTTGACATCTTTTTTTACACGCTTGCTGGTGTGTTTGGGGTCATTGTTTTGTTTGGGGTCATTTCCTCTTCAGTACACGGCAACATGACTACTTCCAGTACTCTGGTGTACTCAGACTGATCCATGATCCCTGGTATGCGATAAATAGGACCAACACCATAGTACGAGAAACATCCCCATATCATGATGCTTGCACCACCATGCTTCACCGTCTTCACTGTGTACTGTGGCTCGAATTCAGTGTTTGCAGGACGTCTGACAAACTGTCTGTGGCCCTTAGACCCAAAAGGAACAATCTTACTCTCATCAGTCCACAAAATATTACGCCATTTCTTTTTAGGCCAGTCAATGTGTTATTTGGCAAATTGTAACCGCTTCATTACATGTATTTTTTTTTAACAATGGGACTTTGCGGGGGCTTCTTGGTGGTAGCTTGGCTTCACATAGACGTTGTCTGATTGTTACAGTACTCACAGGCAATCTTAGATCTTCTTTGATCCTCCTGGAGCTGATCATTGGCTGAGCCTTTGCCATTTTGGTTATTCTCCGATCCATTCGAATAGTCGTTTTTCTTTTTCTTTCTGGCCTTTCTGGTTTTGGCTGCCATTTTAAAGCGTTTGATATCATTTTAGCAGAACAGCCTATCATTTTCTGCACTTCTTTATAGGTTTTCCCCTCTTTTATTAATTTCTTAATCAAAGAATGCTCTTCTTCTTAACAGTGTCTTGAACAACCCATTTTACTCTGTTTTTCAAGGACAAATGCACGGCCAGCATATGCAGCATCAGTTGCCTTGATCCTTGAATAAGGGCCACCTGTTTAACACCTATTTTTTTTTCACATAATCAATGACCTCAATAATTGAACCTGGCACTGCTATTTTTTTGAACACGCCCCTTTCAGTAAATGATTCAGTTTCACAGAATCAGCAGCATGCACGTCATGCCTGTTGGGTCTGTTGGTTTTCTATACCTTTACTAAACCTTCTAGAAAAAGTTGAAAAAAAAAAAGTTGAAATTCTAACAAAATCAGTGATTTATCTTGCAAGTGATGTCGGACTGCTATTATTTTGAACACAACTGTACATGTGTATATGTACATGTATCCACTATTATGAGACGTAATAGTTAAAATTATGCCATCAGCTGGCAGAGAAATATTTTCTCTGCCAGCTGATGGCATAATTTTAACTATTATGTGTTTTTCAAATCTCTCTAAGAAACCAGGTAATATGGTTGGAACATGGTCAGCTTCAAACAATAGCACAAAAGTAAATCCAAAATGTTTCTCGATAGACCTCTTCCTGTTTTGCTCCTTCTTTGCCAGTGCATTATCTCTGTTCTTTCATCTGTCCATTTGACGAACGTCCAAAACGTTCCTGAACTGTTATTTTGACTTATCCACCTCCACTAGCTCCTCCCGGGAGAAACAATGAACAACTTCAGCTCCACCATTGTTCTGTTGCAAGTTAAAATATGCAGCGAGGAAAAACAAGTATGTTTACAGAATAGGATGAAAACCAAGAGGTGACTGGAAGAGTAAGATCAACAAGGTGTGCGTGTGTGTGTGTATGTTCAAGCTGTATATTTTGGGCCTGACTGTGTGAAACTTTAAAACATGATCAGCGTGTTTGTAAGTCCAACCAAGCTTTATCACTTCATTATCAGCTGAGGAAGTTTCCGTGCTGGGGTGTGTGTTTCGTTTGGAGGACAGAGTAGCACCAGACAGGACGCGTGTTGGCAGAGACACAGCAGTAGCACATTATGCCCGGCCGTCACGCTTTATCTCTCTGAAAACAACAACACATGGTCTGTTATCTCAGCACCTGTGATCAGCTCCAAATGAATAATTGTGGGGTTTTGTTTGCAGCGTGTGAAAGGCCCAACAACAACAAATACAAGCCAATCAAATGTAGCAGAGACTGGACAGGAGTGGGCCATGTGACGGCTGACACCTGGTTCAGTCCCATCGAGGTTATGTGTGCTGCCTGGCTGTTGTGTGATGCTCAGTTCTTTGCCCAGAAACAAACAAATAACATTTCAATTTTTTTCCCCTGTACAGTTAATGCTGGATTTTTTTGGGTTTAGGTTATTCTATGTGCCAAATACAGCCCAACTTATTGTTCAGGGTCAGCCATCCTTTACTGTACACAGATATCTATAGAGGTCGGCCCTCAGTTTGCTGGAGAAGCTGTCAGCCAACTCTTTAGGCCTATTTCTTTCCTTTTTTTCCCTCTTTTTTCTTTATTTTGAATATGTAAAACAAAATAAGTAACAATTTCAGTTTGTTCCTTCATATGTAAATAACATAAACAAGTTGAAGTACCCAAAACAACAAAAAACACAAAAGCATAATCATACATATTCGAAAAGGAGTGAGAAGAAGCTGTGCTTATTGAATCCCACCCCTTGTCCACAAATCATAAATAGATCGATTACTTGTCCCACTTCATTAAAGCAGAAGTAAGCGGAACATTTGTGTTAATATAAGTCTTAAATAGTTATATCTTCCAACAGCAATCACTTACATAGAGTGTTTGGTCTGAAACACGGGTCTGTCAGTCATTCTGCTCTGCTGTAAGCCAAGGAGAAAACTTTCCTTGTATCCTACAACCTTTATCCAATGAGGAGAGAGAACGGCATAAAGGGGCGGTCCTCTCTGTGTGTGCAGCCAAGGGATGCGCGAGCATGTGGTGACGTAGGGACGAGGGCGGGGACTGCTAACTCCATCGGCTGACAGGAAGTTAGCCAAAACGATCGGATCGCTTACTTCTGCTTTAATTGTATTTTATTCCATTGTTAGTTTGTTTATAAAAGATGCATCCATTAGTAAATCCATCTGTGGGGAACTTAAAGCCAAAGGCCTGACTTCTGACTGGCCTCCTTTGTGCAAGTTATCCTCTTGTGCTTGTTCAGCAATGAAATTTTCAAGGTGGGGTTGTGGAACTTTTACACACACATATAATAATTAATTTCCCACCATCAAGACAGCCTTTAGTTTCAGTCTGTTCCTGAAAATCAAGGATGCAAAGCCGATTTAAGACAGTTAATCCAACACAGCGAACATCACCTTCATGATTGATTCATCAGTTGAGATTTGACTAATCTTTTTCAGCAGCTTCGAGCTCTGAAAAGAGTCACACATCCTTTAGAATTTTCCTCAGTCCAGGTTTGTGTCTACAAGTTGCTTTCTTGTCCTACCAACTGTCCAAACCCCAAAGCAGTCCACAGAGATGGACAGAGTACTCGACCCGAGTAGCCTACTAAGAGTACAAATACTACTGGTCAAAATTTACTCCGTTACAAGTAAAAGTAGCTCAGTCGACATGTTACTCCAGTAAGAGTAAAAAAGTACATGCTTTTAAATTTACTTTAAGTAAAAGTAAGAGTAAGAGTAAATTTCTTATTTTTCACATAAATTAATTACTATATTTTTTTTCTAAATGAATTTAAGGACCTTTTAACTCTTGTTTCTGAGAATTAACTCTTTGAAACCACCTGCACTGATGTGCTTGCTTTTAGGGGTCAGGGTTTCCTTCTTTGACAAACACAGCTTGTGTCCAATAGTATTTTAGAAAAAAAAAAGTACCTGAAAGTAACAAGTACTTTTCAGCCTTCCTAGAAATTAAAAGTAAAAATATTTGTCTTGGAAATGTATTCAAGTAAGAGTAATACGTACCAAAGAACTCTAATACTCAAGTAAAGTACAAATCCTCTGGATATGTACTTAAGTACAGTAGGTACTCAAGTAAATTTACTCTGTTACTGTCCACCACTGGCAGTCCATTACTTAAACAAACAATGGCAGAAAAGTGTTATATTTTAGAAGGTGGAAGCTGGTAAATCTACATAACATTTCTACAAAACCCACTGTGAATTTTTTTTCTGCAGAAACAGAAAGGAAACATATTCACAGATGATTGGTATGTGAACTACAGATGGAGATATGGACATATTTGTGTTACTGGGCATGCAAGACATGCAATCAACCACAAAGGTCCTTGAAAGGATGATGCACCCCAGCTTCCTCTTTTTTCTTCTCCTTTCAGTTTGCAACAGTCAAGAGGCCCACGCCAAAGTTACGGGATTACAAAATTGGGTTATTTCTGAAAAATACACGATTATCACTTATTATCACTTCATTCTCATTCTTCTCATTCCCATTCTTCATTTTCCTCCAAACATTTTTCGAAGTAATACATATTTTGTATATAAAAGGAATAGCATTAAAAGTAGCCTATTATAAAGTATTTTCATGCTGTTAAATAAATCCAGCCATTCCTTACATCAGATCAGAAATTTCCCCTCAAAATGACAAATGTTGATCTAGGGTTTCAGATTCACTATAGACTTCACAATGACCGTGCTGTGTGTGTTTTACCAGGTGAGCGTCTGCTTCACATTTCCAATGACTCTATCTCATGTTGGCAGAACAGTGAGAGATGGTTCCCATGAAGTGGCAAGAAAGAAAGAAAACAGTGTGGCAGGAAAAATTGGCCACAGCTTTATCGCACTCTTTACATCACTTCCTCTAATGGTTCGATGGTACCCAGAGGCCCCTCGATAGAAGATAAAAACACAGAGACAGAAGAGGAACTTACTGACTTGTTTTTTGTTTTTTCCTTTGAAGAATTTACAACATCTTTGAAAAATTACAACATCAGAATGTGTACATGCTTATCTATAAGTAGCAAAAATACAGAAATATATGCTGTATATACCAGATCATTTACACTACGGTAAGACAACAAGCATTCTTTGTTTTGTTTTGTTTTTCTAAAAAAGAAAAAAACTAAGAAAAAAGACATTCCTTTCCAAAACTGACACTAAAATGTAGGGGAGAACGCTGTAAGATGAGACACAGGGTTAGTTGATACATCACTTGTTTCTAGGAAACCATAAGAAAAATTTAGCATGTGACCAAATACTTAGAATGAAGGCACATGGAGTCTGTGAAGGTAAGAACCACATGGTAAAGTGGTTTAACATTTATGTCTAAAAAAAAACATTTTTCACTCTTGAAAGTAAATTTCGTAAATCACAAGTTTCATGAGAATTGTGTTTAGACCAAAAGAGATAATTATAAATTTGTTTTATACATAAGTATCTATGAGCTATATATTATGAGGTAGTCAACTTAGCATGAAAGTGCACAATTTTAGCTGTGGGGTGTAATAAAGTCAATAAGGTAGCTGTGGGGTAAGTTGTTTTTTTTTTTAGTGCAACCCCTCCAGATTAAATCCTGAATCGTTTTATTAATATTTTGGTCTTAATCATAGAGCACTTTTATACCACTGCACTGAGTTTATTAATCGATATAAACTATTTATAAGTGTTTGGTCTCAAATGGTGTAGGCTTTATCTCTGCAACAAAAACAGAACATGTAACCTGTTGTTCAGTTTCAAACGCAGCAAGTGAAACGTTACAAAACCACATAGTCTCACCTGGGTTGGTTAACTTGTAGGCCTAACATGCCTGGGGTAAAGGATTATGACAGAAACTTCAAATCAATGTCAATTAACATTTTGAACATTTGTGTGTTTGTCTGTGAATATGTGTTGTTATTATAACAAACCAAGTATCTTGTTGTTCTTCTCAAAGTTACAGTTAACGAGTAAAGTAGGCTAAACATTAGCACAGACAAGTAGCATGAAATGTATTCATGCACACTCACAATAAACCAGACACAAGATGGAAGAGTTTAACTATAAAACAGTTCTTACGTCAAAAATATTTCAACATCCACCCTGAGTCACATAAACAATCTTTTCTATGGAATGAATCCTGGGGGGGGGGCTTTTAAACTTCACTGTAAATATTTAAGAATTGTTTAATAATTAGTAGATGTACAACTGTGATACTCATCACTGTTTCCACTGTGATGACGCCAGTTAATGAATGTACAATTTCTCAACCATGAATAGGCTACGGTTGATGCTTCTCAGCTGCAGTGACGACCTGAAAATGTATCATTTAACAATGACTAATTTTCAGCTCTTTTTACTTGTTGGGCATAACAAGCAAAATAAAATACTTGGAGCTTTGGCCAAACTATTGAACCATTTATGAACTAATTTCAGAACAAAAAGATGAATAAAGTTGTCAAAACTAAGTAAATGCACTTTAATAGGCAGGATATCTGTCCACAGCTTTCAATGTCTGATTGCGTGAGGATGTGAGGGGTCTGACCACATCTCCATTAATTACTGAATGTGAAACCACTGACTTCCTCTATTTATTAATTTCTTTCTGAGTTTTCAGGTTAGCCTTGTTAGTGGATTCAATCTCAAACCTTGGTAGACGCCTTCTCTGTTGGGGGCACCTTAGTCCCGATCCTTCATGTTAGGTAAAATGGTTCAGTTTAAGATGTTAGTGAGGGGGGGACCTCTACTGGACAATCCACAGTGTTACATTGCACTAAGCAGTGGCATGGAGACACCTATTGGCAAGCATGTACACACACAGATACATATGGCTCAACCTGTGTTTGTACAATCTGTACTCACCCAATTCAGTCCATTTATTCTAATGTAATTAATTTACAGGCAGCTGTAGGAAGTATATTATACACTTAGCTTCACTCACTTCACTTCTCTTGTTACTTTACTGCAGTGCATTGCACATACAACTCAGGTTGAATTTGATGTATAGGAACTCACCTTTTTAAATTAGCCTTTATTGTCAAGTGCTGATTATTCAGCATTTTGTTAATTGAGCTAATCTTTGAGGATATAGTTTAAAAAGAAAAATAAACAGCGTTATGCTGACCAAAGTTCTCTCTCTCTTTTTTTTTCTTTTTTTTTTTACACATGGTCTGACTTCAATGCACACTTGACATTTGTTTTGAGGCATTTTCTGAATTCTGATCATATTAATAAACCTTTGTTGTAAATGAGCATAACCAGTCTCCTAAAACTTTTTTTAATTTACAACAGCCGCCTTATTAATAACATTTTTTTTATTATGTATTTGTCCCAGTGGCTCATTATTCATTCTTGTACTAATGCTCATTTATCAAAAAGAGAGAATATGGCCTAAAGACTCTGGAGCCAGGCTCAACAAGTGATTTATTCTTTGCCTTGTGACATGTACACAATGGTTCCCTTTATGTATGTAAAGAGCTCAGCTGCATGGAAGTGGTTCAGAGAAGCATGATCTTTACGATTCTGGCATGACTGGCTGCCTGGCTGTGAGATACTGGGGTTAAACAGGGTAATGGAGAGTCAAGAGAGGGCTTAACGCCTGAATAAACACGGCCATGTTGCTGTGGTGATAATGAGCCGGTCACCAGTTTGAAGACACATTCAGTGCGTTTCTTAACAGCAGCAGTGCATTATGTCTTTCTTTTGAATTTGGCCATGTCATTATGTGTTAATCTCCCAACACTGTGTGTGTAAAAAAAAAAAGAAGAAAAAAAAAACCTGAACGCCTTCAGGGTGTCATGTGGAGCAGTCGAGGACTCAAAGCACAAAGCTAACAAAAGAAGTACTGGCAATGACAGCAAGCATTGTTTTTATTACATCTTTATTGTTGGTTTAATAGAAAAAAATGTGCCTCTTTTAATACAGATTCAAAATTACGTTGACAAAAAAAACCCCACAAATATTACATAGATTCTTCTAGCAGCATGAATTAATTTCAGATCTTGTTACGTCACTGGCCTTGTTAGAACTTTTTTGTTTTGTTTTTTGTAAAATGACTAACAGAACAGAAATACATATTTATATTAAAAAAAGGTATAGCCTGTGGTGGGAGGACAGAAGCTCATAGCTTTAAGAAGTGAAGAGAGGCATTAGAGGTTTAACTGCAGCAACCTTTGCTGGAGGTTAGAGAAGGAAAGTTTAGCCGAGCCCTGCACTGAAATAATACTCATATTTCAACATGTAAGGCTGTGGGAAGGCCTGGGCTGAGCGGTGCCCCGGGTCCATACACAAACAAAAATGAGAATATATCAGCTGCAAAGGTTTGAATATTTATGGCTGTGAAAACAACGATGCAGACAGTCCGGATAATGAGACATTTGCATGTACAGACAAGGTTTCTGGAGCATGTGGTCTATACATTATTCACGTGTGTCAGAATGTAAAGGGAAAAAAAAGTTACTACAAAAAAAATCAATGTGATGAATGGTACTGGCAACAGCACAGCTTCATAATATATAGACCTTCACACATTGTTTGTCTGGTTCCAGGCTGAGGGAAAGCAAAGCGATTTAACAGTTAAGTAAAGATTGAGGTCAGAGCTGCGGCACAATGTCACATAGGAGAGCAGAGGAATGAGGCTCAACGCTGCAGTAGTTTGAACTTATTTGAAAGTTAGATAGTTGGGGGGGTTTTTTCAGACCAGGTTGAGATTTCTGGCAGCTGAAAAAATGTAACATGTGACATAAGAGAAAACAAGCTGAAATAGAGTAAACTATTACAATAGTACATAGGAGATAATTAAGATTAATTTGACCTGGTTTACACTTGTTTTGGAAGAATGTAACAACCAAAACTATCACAAGTCCTGGAGCTGTCTCTACTGACTGAATGCCCGTTCGAGGTTCAACCTTGTTTTACCTCAGTTTCTGTCACTGTTACTCTTTTCTTTTCTTTTTTTTTTCCTCCTCTCACAACAGGGTTCTTTTCTTGGCTTTTACCAGGTAAAATCTGGGGGGTTGTTTTCCTGTCAGGTGTACTTCCCTTTCAAGCGATTTTTTTACCTAGTGGCTGACAGAATTGCAAAATGAAAGCAAGGCTTATGCAAAAACCTACACCTATACAGAGATGGTGTCAGCGTTCTGGCCGTCACATCAGGGAAGCAAGCAAGCATTTGCTTCAAAATGACAAGTTACAACAAAACACATTTATCTTTCTACTTTGACGTGAGCCCTTTCTTATCCGTGTGCTGCCTACTGTGCCGAATGTGCTGTAGCTCTGACATGCATTATGTTTGCCACAGACAAGCACCGGGAGATGAAGAAAAGCGAACATAAGAAAAGAAAGACATTTCATGATTGTGACTGCCAGGGAGAACAAGCTGAATAAATTAGTAGTATACAAAAAACAAAGTCTTAAAAACAATACGTAAAAACAAATGTAGTGTTAGTAGTATATAGGTAGCATACAAGGGGCTCTACTGTAGGTTTAACTGTTCCTCAAACTATGACTCTTGAGTGCTACAGGAGCCAAATGCGAACTCAGAGACCTGGTAAACATCCATCGTTTCGAGTTTGACATGTTCAGACCTTAGAGAGTGAAGTGGTCGCAGGAAGTGGACTGTGAGCCCGGGGAATGCTGCATAGATGAGAAGACTTTGGCGAGCCAAACGCTGGCGGAGCAGACACCATGCACACCGTTCAGATGTATTGTATCATTCTTCACACATTCAACTCCTTCACTTCTACGTATTATTTTAAAATCTGAACTAACTCAACAGTTTTTTTTTCCAGTAGTCATCGAATGGTTATCATTATAACATCAACAAATAGAAAGCAATTATTAAAAAACAATAAAACAGTTCATGGTTAATCAAAAACCATTACAAAGTATATGAAGTACATATGTCGATACATGTCACTTTACTCTATTCAAATCTACAGAAGGATAATACAAAGGAGCACTCAGCTGGTTCTGACCAGAATCTGAGTAAGACTGACTGAGGATGCTGTTTAGAAACATCCAGGACCGATAATAACTACACTGAAAGCAAAAAAAACAAAGAAAGAAAAATACAGAATAAAAGTCGCATTAAGATCTGAAAAATTCACTGTAAAGACGTTGAATTTGTCTCAAATCAATAAGGTCTGGTTGTGGTGTATCTGTTCAGTGAATGTAAGGCAGATTTGTTTTGTTTCTACATTGAGGTTAATGCTGTCACTCAAATGCCTTTGTTTTTAGTCCTTCTTCAAAGATGTGTTTTCAGAAATCAACAGTGACCGTAAGTTGCCAGCCGACAAGCTGGCAACATATTCAACACAAAAACATGGAAACAAAATGATCAGTTCACAGTTTAAAAAAGAAAAACTCAAAACAATTCTAGTGAATTTCATCTTTAGACTGACAACGTTCTGTGCATAGAAACACAATCAGCCTTTTGGAGCTGCTGTTAACCAAAAGGCTGAAGTCCTCAAATATGGCTGCCAGAGGGAAAATCCTCTGTCGACTTCTCATTCACTCATTCATTTGCAAATTTTCTGAGACTTTAATAATGACACAGACCTCTAGTTTAGCAGCAGCAAACTAGTGCAACTTGCCAGCGGCACCAAAAACTACACTTCTCACTGGGGCAGTAACAGAATTTGAAGTTAGCGCTGTGCAAACCACCAGAATATCAACTCACATGTCAAGTGTTAGCTATATCATCATCTTTCCATTGAGAATTAAAGTAGTCATCAGCCTTCAGGGTGACGTGTTACTGATATCGCAGGCAGTTCTGCAAGTTTTAGAAAGCATTCCTGCACCCTTATTAATACAAAAATAAAATCTACAACAAATTTCATAGCCATCCATTATTCACTAGGCAAGAAGACATTGATTCTGTTAACTCAAGGGAAAATGTAAAATGTAAATGAGTTATTTATAAGCGATGGAGCTTTTGGAGACTTGCACTATTTTTAATCATATGACTGCGCAGGAGCTTTACGTCCAGGTTCGTGTGGTCTGCAATGTTGTGTGATGACAAATTATGATATTGGTTAGCTTATATAGCTGGTACAAGTCACACTGCCCACAGTTTATGATTGCGCCCCCATCCTTTCTTTTGTTTCTTAGCAGCTGCAACAACCATGCCAACTGAATTTAACACTGCCTCAGTCAAAATAGAGGCCCACGTTTTCGCTTTCAAACATGCTTTTTAACTCCTATATGTCTCCACTGCCAAAGTCCTATAAGTAACAGTATTAGACACTTCCATGTCTGCATTTTTCACTCACAGACGTGGAAAACAGGCTGTGATGGGGAAAGGCTACAGTATTGACCACGAGCACTTTAGTAGGCGGAGGTAACAGAGCACAGGAATGATGAGGATCAAAAGCAACAGGGCAAATGGATATGAAGGCATAACAAAGGGAGAAAGAATAAATCTCAAAACTGATTATGCACCAACTTGTCGTGGGGGATGGAAGCGTGACAAACAGACACTAATGAGATTTGAGAGGAAATAGGGTTCATTGAAAACTGCTGTTTGGCAACTTTGTGGTATGAGACTCAGACTGCAACAACAAAACACGACACAGCATTGTGAAATGGTAAAGTTAATACAGGATGTCAACATGTTCCACTAAACCGCTGAGGATTGATTGATTACTGAGGTATACTGTAGGTGTATGTTTCCTATTCAGACCTGTTCCTATTCCTACTAACATAACCCCTCCCCCCCTAAAAATAACTACACTCAGCAGTGAGGTTTGTGTAGCTTTTAGGCTCTAAAGTGTTGTAACACAGAAACTGGGTACAGGCAGTGAAAGCAACGAGGGGAACTGTCAGAAAGGCATACCACCTTACACACCAGGGTATTTCCTTCCCCCAATCCCCTTTATGCTATTCAGTTCTGTACTCTATATAGCCATCGACTGTAACTCAAACTCTGTTATTGCAGCGCTTCACATCTGCTCATTAAAGTCCATTGTTCAGGAGAACTTGTAATCTACGAGTGCAGAGGTAAGTGGTCCAAATGTTTGTGAAATATAACAGTAACTGCAAACTGTCCTCTTCTCTCTCTCTATCTATCTCAAGGAGGCTGTGATTATGTCATGCTTCATTAATGCTAACACAGTGAGCAAAGCCCCTCATGACGAGACTGAACTAAAGCAGCAAACTGATTCATCTGTGATCTGGCCTGACCAGGGCTCAAGACATTTTGGCAGTTTTTAATCTCAGTAGTCCCCTATTCTCAACCGATTGTAACATAGTAGTTTCATATTATATAACTGCCTTTACTATCAAAATGCGCACACACACACACACACACACACACACACACACACACACATTCACACAAAACGTAACTTTTGTTAATATGACAAAAGTCTATGCTACCAACAGCCGTGAATCTCCCATTGGGACTGCTTGTTTCCAACTCTTTCCTCTAAAGCGAGTATACAGTGTGCACACGCACCACAAAACTATTTGTGAATTATTTGTCAGGAGTCATAACGATCAGTTTATGCAGATTTGTTTCGCACCCTGCTAAAAATTCAAAAGGCCAATCATAACTGTAGAGTTTAATTCTTGGGGGTGCGGGGGCTGAAAGTTAAGGCGGACACTTTACATGCCATGTGATGCAAAGTCACTGACCTATATTAAAACTGTGGGGAAAACAAATCAAACACTTGGGTTCACTGCGTGTTAATCAGTGGAATCAGCAGCTGCCACAGTCACACATCTGTCTCCTATAGAGGGAGGCTGGTAGAGGAGCTGCAGTCGTTTTGCTCAGGTTTGAGAGCCCGGCTGTGCATGCAGTGTGTGGTACAGTGTGCGGTTGAGTTGAGGTGATTGTGTCTGGTGGCTGATCTCTCTCCGGTGACATTTAGAACAGATCCGTGTCTTTCTCTTCGTAGCTGTCACAGCAGAAAACGGTAGAACAGACTAAAGCAAACCTGCAAATCACTCAAGATGAGCTTGTGTTTCTGCTACACAAATGTTGAAAAAAAGGTACTACATAAAGAAATCTATAAATGTATCCCTTCACTAGTTCGTTTTTTTTTATATGCCTCTTTATCTAACAATGTGTTTCTATGGAGTCTAAAAAAACAAAGCAGTCATTTTAGTCACGAATATGACTATGCAATGTGTTTATGACTATAAGTATAAAACTATATATATTTATAATCATAAATGCCGTGAAATCAGAAAATCCCATTAAAATCTCTTAATTTCTTTCCTCTTGGATTGCATTACTACAGAGTCTCCACTGATGAAACAACCCTAGTTGAGACTGTGTTGTGCTTATCCTCCTCAAACATTTCCATCATCCTAACTCAATGTGCCTGCTTTTTTGTCCTCTCTGCGGCCTGTAGCCAGAGTGCCCTATTCAACTTCTCTCCACATGAAAATAACGATCAGCCCAGTGAGGGCTGGGAGGTCCTAAAGGTCAGCCAACTACAGAGCTCAGCTTGGGAGGAGGGCAATCTAGGGATGAGAAAAGGTGCTGGTGGGCTGAATCCCTGAAAAACAAAAAAGAAAGAACACAGAAAAAGGAACGTAAACATAAGGAGAAGCACATGTGTTTACAGATTTCCAGATGCTGATAAATAACATGTGCTTGGCATGTGTAAATGTACGCGAACCTTTGTACGGTGTGACTCAGATGTGTGTCTCTACGTCGGTGTAGCCAGGCAGGATGTCTCCGTTGGAGCAGCTCTTGGGCTCTTCTGCTGGTGGCGAAGAGGGCAACATGTGGGCGGTCGTGGACGTCTCCTCCAGTGACGCCTGGCCTCGCTGGAGCCGGGAGTGTATCAGGGGCACAAAGAAGAGCACCACGGCCCCCACCATAGGAGGCACCCCAGCCAGAGAGAAGGCCACTGTGTAGTCCCCATAGTAATCATGTAGGAGACCTGGGATGAGGAGGCAGGGGGATACATATTCAGTTATTCTGTCTATATAGGAACCGCACTGAAAAACAATATAACAAGGAGTCCCTGGTGGTAAGAAAATTAGAAACTACTCCATACAGACTGTAAACGGAGGGAAACAGCTGGCCTGGCTCTGAATGCACCTATAGCTACACCACAGTGTATTTGTTTGATCTTGCATTTGAACTATTTTAATATATAATTGTACTGTGTATTTTCTGTCTTCATGTCTGTAAACACTGTAGCTACAGTCAGTCAGCACAAGTTCTAGTATCTAGTACATGCAGCAAACCATGTAGAAACAATAGATTGGTTATATCTACAATGTCTATATTTGAATATGTGAGGTAAACCACTTCTTGGCTCTATATCTGTAACATACAGACAGAGATGCATAAGTTTTCTCATCTCTTCATGTCTCATCTTTCTTTCCAAGAGTAAAAGTCAAAGTATTTCACAAAAACGTGAATACACTGTCCCAAAAGAGCAGCTGAAAATCATGTTTTTTGGGTGCCGTGTTGTGGTTTAATGTCTTACTTTGTTGGTGTTATGTAGCAGTGTTTCCAAGTGTGTGTCTGTGCAATAAATTGCTTTAGTTTGTTGGTTACTTTAAAAGAGAAAGTACTTTACGGTCTTTCTATCATAATCTACTAACATAAGTGGCGATGCAAGATATGGTCACAGTAATTCAAACTCTTCATTCATCATCTTTAAAGCAGATATCAGTGGAATGTTTTTGTTAATATAAGTCCTAAATAGTCCTATTTTCCGTCAGCAATCACTTACATGAAGTATTTCAGCCTAAACACGAGTCTCTCCGTCACTCTGCTCTGCTGTAACCCGAGGAGAAAATTTTCCTTGTGGGATACAAGTGTTATCCAATGAGGGGAGAGAACGGCATGAAGGGCTGTGTGTGCAGCCAAGGGATGCGCCTGAATGTGGTGACGTAGCACGAGGACCAATTGATGCCTGACAAGGGCGGGGGCTGCTAACTCATGGTGCGTTCAAGGAAACTCGTACTTTGTGTTTTTCCTTCCTGTGAAGTCATACCAGTTCGATCTGGTACGAGTTCACGGGTCGGAAGTTACGAGTGGCCGTTATAGGGAACTTTCACAGACAACAGGACGGTAAAAACACGAGCTACGGGTTACCTGGAACGCTACCAAGTCGTAGTTGTGACTTGAAGCTGTAACTTACGGTTTCAAAAGCCTGCCTTGAACACAGCATTAGCCGAAACGGCCGTGCCGCTGTTATCTGCTTTAAGTATCTGAAATCATTTGGGTCCATTCTCGCCCCCACACCCCCTGCACCCTGAGGCGTCGTGATACAATAGCAGCAGCAGCAGCAGCAGCAGCAGCAATGAAACCTCACCCTTTCTGTCCTGTGTATATGTGCGGCCTTTATTTATCTATACTGTACATGAGCCAAAGAAAACATGCGATACCTACACCATACAGTAGCGAGAGGGATGTGCACTTACAGTTCATTGTTTCCTGTTACACACAGTACGCACTGTACGTACTGCAGAGAACAATGTATATGTTGACCACAGTGGTAATTGGGCAGTCTATTGGAAGTTTCCTCCGCATCCTAATGGTCTGCATCATGTCAAGAACACATGTTTAATTTACAGATGGTCGTCTGGCACTATATTTAGTCCTAAGGAAAACCATATGCCTATTGAAACCGCTATCCTGTACTTTATGTCTGAATACAGTTCTTTGTATATGGACATAAATACTTCATTCATTTGGATGGTTTGCCCTATATAATGACTTCCCATATGTAGCGGATCCTGTAGATACTGTGAACTGATTACACAGTAGTTACTGAAAAAGATAAGACACCTTTCAGACAACATGAGCAGGGACATGTGGAAAAAGCTAATGCAATTTGTTCTTCTAACTATGCTCCTTAAAGCCCAGTCTGCTCTCTTCTTATAGCTTTTACTGCCTAACTGCAAAACACATACACAGCTATTTTGTGAATATAGTCAATATTAGATAGAAAAGTGAGAAAATAACAGTTTATACTATAGACAATGTATCATATACAGTACTGTAGGGCTTCTGTGTAAAAACAAATAAGTTTTCTGTCAGTCAAATAAGTGAGTATGTATAATAAATGCACTTTAAAACTGAAATCAGTGTTGGTTGTTCTACTAGAAGGTGAACTGAGATACAGCTGTACCGTTTCTTGTATACGATGAAGCCACAAATGGATGGCAGCGTTTTCTTTTTTCGTCATACATTCGTGTTAAGATAATGGTCCCAGTCTGTGTGAGAGCTGAAAGTGGTTGGCAACTGAAAGCACAATGAAGCCTCCTTGAGTCAACAAATTGATGGCCTTCTATACAGCAGGCGGAGGTAGAAGAGACAGGGGAAGTTGATTTCTGAGATCTTACCCTGTACGTATTTTATTTCTCAAGACAAACCCCTGGAGGCCGCCTGCATTTGGCTAAAAGCCCAAACCTCTCTAAATACAATTCACCGTGCAATCTCCGCTGCCAGGTATTTGGCTTACCTGATCCTTACATCTTTTCTCTCCTTACTCAACTTGTTTTGCTCTGTTGCTACCAACATCTTAACATCAGTAAAATAAATCAGATCACTGTGTTCCCTCTGGAATATAATGTATAAATAAGTGCAGTGTTGTGGAAAAACAGGATAGAAAAGAAAGGAGCGTGCTCCTCACCAGCGATGGGTGGACCTGCTGTCATGGGGAGAGCCATGAGGCCGAGGAGGTAGCCTATAGCCTGGGAGGCCTGCATGGGCCCCACTAGCTCAAACGCTATGGGGGCCATTATGGTGAGGAAGCAGCCGTCGCACAGCCCCAGGAACACACACACGACCACCAGCCCCTCAAACACATGGCACTGAGGAATCATGATGGACATCAGGCCCAGAGCCATGAAGGACACCACCTAAAACACACCAGAACAGCTTAGTCAGCTAATTAGCAACCGTTGATATGGAGAACACACTGTATATAAACACCTGCATATAAAAACTGGAAAAAGGTGATAGAATAGGTGGTAGAAAAATACTATAAAAAGTGGGATCTGATGTTGACCTATGTGCTGGAGCCCCTGACTGTAATATTGTAAATTATCAACAATGTTGATATTTTATTTTTCAGATTACAATTGTTGCTGTTTTCCTTTACATTTGTAAAACGTGTGTCGGCAGGGGGGGCTGGTACTACCATTAATTTGTAGTACTATTAAATACAACCATGTAGTATGAGTAATGCAGGAAGGAATATACAACCCAGGAATTTCTACACATCTCTGTCACGTCATCCGCTCTATCGGCTGAGAAGGATATTTATATCTGTACCTTTGAAGTTTTGTTTACTTCTGCAGACGTCTGCCTGCCTGTTCATACAAATCTCAACAGTCACATAATACCGAGCTTTGACTTCATGATTAATGCTGTGAGCAGTGAAGGAGGGCTCTGTTCCTTCACAATGAGACAAAATGTTACCTCAGAATCTTCCATGATTACCATCTTGCACAAGAAATCAACTCTTAAAAATACTGTGAGTGGATGAAAGAAAGAAAGAAACAAGCCTCTCCATTTGCAAAAGACTTCACCACAGCCACTGTGTTTCTTTATTTAAGACAGTGGGAGAGCACCTATTGAGCAGCACATAGAAAACACATTATCCTTTTCAACAGAAAAAAGGCTCTAAACGGGTGTCAGGGCCAAAAGGGCATTGAAGACAAGTATATTTGTGCGTTCATATCACACAGACTTGCACATTTACATATGTATGTTATGTATATTCAAGGTTTTCAGTTAACCTAAGACTAACTGCATCTTTGATCAATCAATGTGCATGTTTATTAACAAGATGCAAAGTGAGTGTGGTGGCTCTGACCAACTCATGTACACAAGCAGGAAATGAAAAAGTCTGTTTGTATGCTCCTCTGAAATTGCTCTGAATACAGCTCCCCCCTTTCCACTTGCACAGAGAGTGAATCTTCCCTGAGCATTATCTAAACCGGTCATTTTTCTAGCAACAAGCAAAACCAGCAGTTTGAGCAAATTAGTATCTGAGTCATGTTTATCTTCAGCCTGATGATAAGACATTAATGACACTGAATCGCTCTGGTAGAAAATAACATTCTAATGTTCATCCACGAGTAAACACTAAATTACCCTTTTAATCAAATAACATTAAACAAATATTGGTTCAGTGCGATAATATATGCACCAGAGGACACAGGGTTTGAAAAAAAAGACACAAATGTTAATAGTTAACTTCAAGTTTTCGAATTCAGGTTAAAGTTTATGTGCAGATGTTTAATTTCCTCACCTGCATGTAGATCTTTTTAAGACCTGGAATGAGGTCACCTATCTTGCCGAAAGCAAGGCGTCCCACCCCGGATGAAGCTCCTATGCACACGAGGAGCACCCATTCCCTCTGGGTGTCCTTGAACCTCGTCTTCGCAAAGTTGATCTGAGGAATAAAAAAGAAAGATGGCCACAGTGCTGTGTGAGATTTGGCTGCTTGTAACAGTGGATAATGTGATTGTGCTGCATGAAGAACAGTCTAGAAGCTGCCAATAATGGATGAGCGAGCAAAGATACCGCACCAGCTTCTTATGCCGTGTGCCTACAAAGTCAATGAACTCAGAAAATGGGTGTGCGTTTGTTTGGTGGAGAGGTGGCATTGTCCATCCATAAACCTCCTAAAGCCCACAGTCTAACAATAACAAAATGTCTTCATCCACAAACCTTTGGAACAGCAGGACAGGAAGACCCAACGCATATAGTTCAGACCCTCCCACTCCCCTCAGCCCTGACCCCCCATTTCAGATCCAAAACATGAAACTGCCTTCTGAAGTCTTTTCCTGAGCATGCTGGTCCTTGTGAAATATTTGCTCTGCTTTGAAGGGCTCTACATTCATCAATGGCCATAGGATAGGCATGTTTAGGGATACAGAGAGGCCATACAGGAGAGGTTTCCTGAGGTGGTTGAGCCAATACAAAGGCCGGGGCTGTGTTTACATCTGGGCCCGGGCCTGAAACAACAGGCCTGACAGAGGGAGGCCGGAGCTGGAACATCCGACATCTGGATAGAGGGAGATCAACTTCACAGCTTCCACGCTGCAGCTTTACACTTCACCCTCATCCTTTTACTATCTCACTATTTCACACCAGAGTTGGTCATGGCTCATGTACTGATTTTGCAAATACGCTCTCACTGGCTTTTGTGCTCTAACCATTACAGACGGCAAAACTATTATGCCCATTCACAGCAAGATAAATAAGGTCTTGTTATTTTATATGTATTGCCAAGCTTCTTTTTTCTTTTCTTTTAACAGAATGGAAAACCGTGTCTCTCTTCACAGCCCCTGGAGGGTTTTGTCTCTGTTTGATCAACAGCAACTGGAAGGATGAGGCCCTGCAGGAGTGTAAGAGCCAAAGTAACAAACTTTGCCAAGCCAAGCCAAGGACAGTGTGTTGCATCATATGAGCATCTAAACAAACTGAAGTGATATTTGCATGTTGTTGCAGCTGAGCGGCTGATTAAGTATTTAGCCTGCGAGCTGATGCTAGCGATGCACTTCCTCTTGAGTTGACACACGCTTGTTTGGTGGCCTGTCCGACATGTCGCAGGACATAGCGTGTGTTCGTGTCATTAAGGCTAATGTGAGGTTGTTGTTTTAAAGTCTGCGGTGCACATTGTGTAACAGGCTGACAGGATGATGACGTTAAAGGGATAGTTCAAAATTTTGGCAAATTCACTTATTGCTATAATCCCTATAGTCATAGGGGTAGGTTCATTATCATTGAGTGATTTCAAAAGTACTTCCGAGTATTTGCTTTGTGTGTCGTAATGTTGCATAATTATATATGATTATATCATAGCATGGGGAATTTGCAGGTCACAACTTGTCCACGAGAGCGTTTTGGAGTTGTTAGATTGTGTATTGGATGAGTTTTAAGGGACAGGTGATTGTACTCTGCTCCGCGGACCTCAAAACAACACATATGGGGCGGTGCGTGGCGCAGTGGTTAAGGCGGCCGCCCCATGTAGAGGCTACAGTCCTCAATGCAGGTGTCCCCGGTTCGAGTCCCGCGTCGGGCGGACCTTTCCTGCATGTCATTCCCCCTCTCTCTGCCTCCCCCTTTCCTGTCTGTCTCACTATAGTATGTGCTGTCAAATAAAGGCAAAAAATATACACGTATCAACAACTAAAGCAATGAACCTATATGACTGACTATGGGTATGGGGATTATGGCAATAGGTGAATTTGCCAAAATGTTGAACTATCCCTTTAACAATTTATGCATGTCTTGAATATGAAGCTCCTTTTTTTTTTACAGATATAACATATAACATGTTAATGCAAAAAAAAAAATAAATAAAATGTGATGGATGACTTTCTCCCTTTTGGGTTCAGATATTTACTTCGAAGAGAACACAGGACGAGTGATTTACAGAGCAGATGTGAACGCTGTAGCAAACACAACCGTGAAATTAACCATTAGAGGACACTTAGCTCTGTCATCAGAAACCTGGCAGCTGATAGTCACCCACAGCCATTATTCTGACAAAACCCCATTATCACACTGATAGGAAGGAGTCAGATCCTCAGCTTACACTGCTAGCTAAGCTCACCACGCTGACATGCATTCAACTGCCCTGCAACCGAGCCCCACGGAAAAAGAATGGCTTCGGACCACCCAAGGGACAACAGCACAGCTCTGACATCAGTCTACCTCCCTCTTCACCTCGCTCCTTTCACCGAGGTTTTTATATCACATAATCATACAACTCGGACTAATCAAAAGTATAAACGTGGTCATATTCATGGAATGGTCCCAGTCATTTAACAAAAAAAAACCTGGGAATGTTATGGTATGTTTTCCATATTAGGTAATGGTTTAGCACAGCCGACATGAATGGAAGACTGTAATGTACACAAAGCTTAGTATCTACATACAATCTTCCATTAACATCCATCAAATATAAACACAATATAACAAGCTGAATTTCCTCTGAAACTAAGACAGAGGGTATAAGACAAGTTAAGCTCCTTTAAGACAGAAACACGCAACATGTATAAGAGTAATTACGCAGTGGTCTTACCAGATGGATATATGGCACAAAGTAACCCAGTACAGCTGTAGCTACTCCAAATGCCCACACTCGGTACGTCACGTTGTGAAACACACGCAGGTTGAAGTATTTCCTGAACCCAGCCAGAGCCCTGCTCCACCTGCTGCCATCCTGAGCGGTGGCTCCCGGCTGGGTCTGGGGTCCTGTAGTGTCTGGACCCATCCCCGGTGGTCCCATGCCTCCTCCGGCAGGCAGCAAAGGTTTGAACGTCAACGCCAGCAGGGCCTGGACCAGCATGAAGAGGCTAAGGATCTGAAAGGTCCTGCTGAGGCCCAGAGGTTCTACCACCTTGTCGAGTAAAACCGGCAGGCCCATAGAGAAGAGGCTGGCACCGGCTGTCACCATGCC
Organism: Trachurus japonicus; assembly: GCF_045865225.1. Classification (NCBI taxonomy): domain Eukaryota; kingdom Metazoa; phylum Chordata; class Actinopteri; order Carangiformes; family Carangidae; genus Trachurus; species Trachurus japonicus. The sequence continues at coordinate 17,000,287 of NC_140916.1, read as the reverse complement.
ATTGGCCAGGCCCAGGCGTCTGCGGAAGTAGTGGCCGAGGATGACCAACGAAGGCTGGAAGGCGAAGGAGGAGCCGCAGCCAAACAGTACGCCATATGTGAAATAACGAAGGCCTAGGGAGCTGAAACGGAGTGAGAAAGGATGAAAAGATAGTGGTGATAAGATGCTGAATAATAGCAGAAATGATGAAATAACTCAATTATTGTAAGAAGCAAACGATCAATAAAGAGACGATTAGATTAGATCATTGATCAGAGGAAGACATGCAACTGCACAAAGTGTGAAAAGAGTTTATGTATATTATATTCTAATTCTAAATGGCGTGTAGTAGTTTTTCTAGTTTAAAAAGTTGTACAGTATTTCTCTACCTTCTTACTTGGTAATTTTCATATTTTCATACAAAATATTGGGGTGATTTGTGTTGGACAAAAAGTCCAAGATAAAATGGGTTTCATTTCCCGCACATGGATTTGGAAATACAGCAGTGATTTGTGAGACAGTTTGAAAATCTCTACTGATCTGCAGCAGATGGATTGTTTTTTTCATCCAGGTGGTTTGAGTCTTTTACTGTGAAAATTCTGGAAATTCCATTAGTACTGGCAGTAAAAAAAAAACCTAAATCTTCTCATTTTATATTGAATGCCAACAGTAGGTCTGTGACTGAAATGTAACATAACACCAGTGGTTCAGAGTGGGTTGGAAACAAGTGAAATCTTCATTGAATGTACAATAACTTACTTTGCAAAGGATGTACTGAGCAACCCTAAAAAAGCCAGCAGCGCTCCACCGACGGCCGTCTTCCTACAGCCAAAGCGGTCGGTGAACATGCTGACCACAGGTGAACAAAGGAAGATCATGCCCATGGCCAAGGCCCCGACCCAGGCTGGAGAGGAAGAGGAGAAGGGAGGAAAATTCATCATCAGTAATACATAGAAATGTTGCGTGTTGTAGCACATAGATCTGGAACAAATACAAGAAAATGTCCTGCTCAAAGTCCATGCAACATGAACTGCAGCGTGGGCTGTTAATCAACATATGAAACATATACAGGATACAATTCTGCACCATAAAACTTACATGAGGACAATGAGGAGAAATAATCTCTTTCCTGCATAGGAACATTACACTGCCTTGTGCAATCTTTCAAGAGTTTCCCTTTCCAGATCGTATGCAGCTGTAGGATTTGACTTTATTACTGATGTAGTGTATACAACACCACTTGAAACTGTAATAAAAACTGTTGTGGAATGAAGATTAGAAGAAAAAAAGGCAATACATTTATATTCTGCACTTATGCAAAAGTGGCTACATTCCTCTTCGTCTTCACTCTTCCTCATAGACGCTTCATTACTCAGGCATAAAAGCCTTGATATCTCTCTGTGACCCTGCACCATCTGATGTGATTTGTTATAAATATAAAACTGTGCTCCATACTGTGTCTTTGCCTGCATCATCTACATCAGACACGTTGTATAAGATGTTCTCATGCTGTATATGCAGATCAACAAGTGGATCAAACTGGAAAGTTCTGGCCTGTGGTGTAATATCCATCCAGTGTTAAAACATAACGAGCCAGAATGATCCGGCAGAGACACTGCGTACCCTGAAGTGCAAACAAACAAATGTCTGGGTCCAGTCTCCTGGGGAGCAAAGGTAGCTTTAATGTCTACCGTGATGTCTGGGCTGTGGGTCACACTGATCTAACAGCTCAGTGAGAATGAGACCAGAGAGAACCATAAACAGACGGATGGACTGATTTACCTATTTTCACACACATACAACAGTCTTTGTTGTGTGGCTTGTCCAAAACATTCTGTACTATGCTGTAGTATATGTTGTGTACATACAGTATATAATGTACACTACAAAGTAGTGTTGTCATACTTTTCGGTACTTTTCCAAATAAAAAGAGAACACAAAAAATGTCATTATTGACTTTATTTTAATAGAAAATCTTAGAACTATAACTATAACATATCAGTAGCTAAATAATCAGTAAATCAATAAACAATCTGCTGCAGGATTAAAATAGAAATTTCATCTGTATTAATCTGAACTAAATTAAATCATTAGTGGTCTGTTTAAAAATGAATATCAACTGCATTATTTGAGGTCTGAAAACACTCAAACACACACCTATTGTTTCCCATATGTAGACCTGTTGTAGACCAATGCGTGGTGCAGCGTCACAGAATCAAGACCAAGCCACAAATTGAATTGATTTTTTTTCCCCCATCAACGCGATATCGTTCCGTTAATTAATCTCTGCGTAACGCTCTTTGGCTGTTCACGCTCACACAGAGAGAGAGAATACATGTCTGATCCGCGGTTAAAAACGAAACTTATCAACCAGCAGTGTTTGCATTAATTAACGAGTATGTGGCGGCCGTTGTTATGCCGAGAAGTGCCTGCTTGCCGAGATCTGCACGCCGCACAACAAATGTGGAACTGGATCATTCATTACGGGGACGGGGATGCAGTATTCGGCACAGCAGTTTTTGGACCTGCCGAGATTTGCATCCCCTGGCTGTTTTAGCCAATTACACTACTTGCTACATGTATGAAATGCATGTTCATATGTATAAACACCTAAACCGTACAATATGCGTAACCCCAGCTGAGCAGGCACTTCTCGGCATGTGTTGAAAAGTGCCTGCTGGCCGAGATCTGCATGTCGCTCGTGGAATGCCAGGGGATGCAAATCTCGGTAGGTCCAAAAACAGCTGTGCCGAATACTGCATCCCCCATGTGTTTCACTGCAGATACCTGGTGGTCAGATGGGGTTATGCACATTGTATTTAGGGGTGTTTATGCATATGAACATGAATTGCGTAGCAGTGTATTTGGCTAAAACAGCCAGGGGATGCAAATCTTGGCAGGTCCAAAAACAGCTGTGCCGAATACTGCATCCCCGTCCCCGTAATGAATGATCCAGTTCCACATTTGTTGTGCGGCGTGCAGATCTCGGCAAGCAGGCACTTCTTGGCATAACACGGTCCCATCTAAGCGCAGTATAGTACCTTTTTAAACGCCTCAGTACCCCGGTACCACTTTAGTACCGGTATACCGAACAACCCTACTGCAAAGTCTTATTCTACGTCGGGTGGGGCTGCAACTCCGTGCTCCTATTATCCAAACTAAACAAGAGAACAAGTTCTGCTACTGAACGTGTACTTCATGAACTCCCAGTGACTTTCTCTAGAAAATATTTTATCTTGAGGCAACAGAAAACACTTCATTGATAAAAGCATATAGCCTCCCTGCACATGTTGGCCTAAACATCATACAACAAAAAACACACATACAACTGAGGGTAAAATCAGTAGCAATGCTGCATGAGATCAGATTAACCTACTTTGCTTTGTAAGCCAGAGACTCGGGGTTTGGCTTCCAATAAGCACCTTACCATTACAATTGCACCACATTGCACCACTGATCTAGAGAGCTAAGAACCACTTTCTTAAGGGACTCAGTATCCTTTAAACTAGCAATCTGTTTTTTTATCTAACAAACCCTGGGAGGAATTAGACTCTTCAGCTGCTAAATACCTCACTTTGTTCGCCAGATGATCGCTAACTTTGACCGTCTGCTATTTGGTGCTGGGCAGGTAGTGTGCAGAGTTTTTATTTCTTACTCAAAACAGCTACCTGCTGTGGCTGAAAATGATCCTTATGAGAACCTATGAGTGTTTCTAAACTGCAAAGTGGTGCTAGTAAGAGGAACTGCAGAGTTAAATCCTTTCTCTGTTGGTTCACTTTTACAAATGATTTTTCATATCACACGCCTGATTCATTGTCAATATAAAAAAGTGGATAATAGCAGCTGTACAGTATAATGATCGAATCTTTAACAGTTCAACAACTGACCGCTGAGCAACAAGGGGACAAAAACATGTTCTGCAGTGCAACACATTTAATCGGTTTAGCTCTTACTTCATATTTGCCCTGAGGCTCAACATATGTCTTTGCAGTGTGGAAATACCAAGGTGAAACCTCAATGGAAAACATAACTCTGCTCTGAATGCATATCCCTGACCCTACAGGAAGGTTTGGTTGATGGTGGTATCAAGGGAAAAGGCCATAAACGACCTCCATGATTAGTGGTGGTGTCCACATGCAGTGGTGGGATCCACAAGAATAGCCTCCAGCTTTGGCAGTGTGTGCATGAATATATGGTACACCGTCAAAAATGAAACGTACAGCCATAAAACTTCATGACATACCATGTGTGCATTGCTCTAAAAAGTTAATCACCATAAAACCTGCTCAGCTCAAAAAGCTCTGACAGAATTGGGTTGACTTTAGTTAGGTTTTTGCAGTCCTCTGGTGCCTGGAATCTCAGAAAATTGATGGCCACAGCGAGCTTCTGGGATCACTTGTATTTCCCCAGCTTCTCATATTCCTTCTTAGTGGAAAATACATATGTCCGTGTGAGGGAGTAAATAACTGGCAGCACTAACGCTTATCACCAAAGATGGAGAAAAATAATAACATTAAACCAAGGCTGTTAGTTCACCTTTGTGGTCTCACCCTGGCGTAATGTATTGTTACAGGACGACTGTGGACCACTGGGAGATATTGTACAGTACTGGAAGGAAGTAGCAAAGGGCAGGCAGCATATTATTAAGGACTTGGAACACTTCAATAAGCACAAGGATTAATTTCAAGAAGCTTTTCTTATAACCCCTTTGCCCAGCTTCAATGAGACCTAATGGGGGCAGCAATCCTAAGTGACGGCTGTTATATTATGTAATTTCTTTGTCCCAAGCGAAGCCTGCATCCACAGGTTCTTGGCTGGACTGCTGTGGAGAAAATTACAGCTCCTGGGGTAAACTGTGCAACGTGCCGCCTTTTGTTTAGAAAAAAAAAAAAAAATCAAAGCATGTTGTCTACAACAAACAAGTTCTAATGTACAATCAAAGGCTAACAAAACTGCACACCCATGTATTTTTCCTCCACTCTCTTTTCTGGCCAATCCGATTACCGAACCCCTATTTGCCCCCCTGGCCTGGCACAAGGAAAGGTCTGTGAAAAGACTGAGAGGAGTGTACTCATTAGATACAATTAAGTCTGAACACTTTCAAACAAAAGAAAAAGAACACAGCGAGAGAGAGAGAGTGTGTGTGTTTGTGTGTGTGTGTGTGTGTGTGTAGTGGGGGGGGTTAAAAACAATCCCTCTCCATTAAGTGATGGATGCAATCTGACAGCAAGAGACAGACAGAGACTTTATATGTCCTATCCGTACATTGCTGGAACAAATCATGTCTTGCGGCAGAGAAGCGCTGTTGTATTTTTAAAGAGGTAGCTGCATTAAATGCACCGAGAGGTTAACTGAGGTCAGTTTGTGTGGCTTCTATAGGAAGTACAGGCTATATTGTGGTTATCTTTGTTTTGTGTAGACCATACAAATTTGTATAATATGCAAATTATGTCTTTTGATACATGTTTGATCCTGTGGATATTTTGACTAGTTGACTAGATCAACATGGGTCATATATTCTCACAGTTACCTCGCATGCCAAACCAGCTTTGTTATCGCCAGGCACGTGCGCGAGGGAGGGGCATCAGTCATCTGTATTATAAGATGACTGACGAAGTGGAGTGAACATCTGTGTGTGTGTGTGTGTGTGTGCTTTTGTGACTGCGACACACCTGTACCCTATAAGCTATAGCTGCCAACTAAGGGGAAAAAGTATCAGGCTTCTTGTTTCTGTGTCTCTAATGGTCCTTTTTCATGAGCGTGGCTCAGCACGGCTCGACTTGGTTTTTTTGCTTTTCCACTAGCCCCTAGTACCTGGTACTTTTTTGGTAACGTCTCTGTCCGGGTTCCAAGCGAGCCGAGGCGATACTAAAACGTGACATCAGCCGGCTGCCTTCCACTGATTGGCCAGAGCGTCGTCAATGGAAGAGTTGCGAGTGCGACGCCCGACACAAATCAACTGCTGTGTGGAAAACCGAGAGCACTTGCCCCTCCAAAGGTCTCTGCGTGGGCTTGGCTATCGCTGTGTGAGTACACCAACGCTGAGTCATCCATGTCACTCAGGTCTTCTCACGGCATTTAAAACTGACATCTGTGACGGAACAATTACCTCAACATTGCACATTAGACACTGAGATCACAAAGACCGCTTCATTTTTTACTAGTTGCTCGTACAGCGCACTAATTTGGAGAATGTGTTGGCACAATACTGCGGGACATTGATTTCAAATGAAGCAGTGAAGCTATGGTTCCAATTTTGAGCTTTTATTTGAGTGTGTTAATGTTCACATCTGATCATCCGTATACTGTGGCTATTTAGCCCCTCAGACAGCAAGTGAAGCAGGAAGCACTTTCAAAGAAAACTGTTTACAGTTTGCTCTGTGGATTATCCTGAGTAACAAAGACATTGTTCCTGCCAAGACGTGTCACTGCCGACCTTTTCACATGATTTCAACGCTTTGAGCAGTACTAACAAAACGTTTTTCACCTCCAGTGTATTGGGTGGCAGCAGATACACATACTATCTGCACATTTGGGTAAATAAAATCTGCAATGATGGACACCACTGCTCTAACAGTTAAAAGAAAACAACATGTTTTTTCAACCTATTTATTCAACCTTTTAAAGCTGAAAGAAATCCGTATAATCATTGTGTCATTTGAAATCCAATGTGGCAAAACAATCAAAAACAAATGAAGGTCCAAATGGTTTCTGGCCATGAAACCATTTCCCACAGACACACAGAGGAAATATTCTATCTGCTAAACAATGCAACATAATATTGTGTGTAAAACTGTCCAGGGTACTCAGAGTTACAATAACAATAGCCTTACGTACTTTGGCAACACTGGCGGAAACACGAAGGTACAATACCATTCGCAAAACCTGGTACGGAAGCCCATTCCCTCAAGGCTACATGAAATGTCCTTAGCAGGTCCTTGGAGTGGACAATGTCCTGTTTTATCACATAATGATAACAGCAACTGGAAAACACACTTTCTTATGGTCAACAGTGTACACTAGCCAACAAAAGTTAGCTTTAAAATCATTAACAAGTAAGCAGGCAGCACAGTGTGTGTCTTCACACCATCACCAACATAACCAAGTACAGCCATGTAAGACTTGTTTACCAGTGAAGAAGCCAGTATATATTTCCAGTGAATCCTCACTTTTCTGTTTATTTCAGCTAGTTTTAGCAGTGGGCGAGTATGTGTGACGTTCACTTCTGATACGATTTCTATTTGCATTTTCACCTGCTGGAAAACTGCCTATGCATGAATGATTAAACTTAATTGATCCACTTTCAACAAAAAACAGTTCACCCCTATGTTGTGCTTCTGTAAGTACCTGCTGCTTGTGTGTGGTGCCTTTAGAGACTGACCCGAACCCATTCCCCCTGCCCTCTGGAATGCCAAAAATGCCAACCTGGGATTTCCAGCTACCCTGGAGAAAACTGGGGCAGCAGAGCTACAGTGTAGGGACTCTGCAGAAAACAGAATTATGTTAACGACTTAAGAAGTTTGCCTGAGACAGCATGGACACTGAGATGATATTTGGCTTTTGAGAAATGTTGCTGTTGAGATATGATATTTTGTCTTTTTTTCAGCATTGAAAACTGCAATTATACTTTGTTAAACTGTTCATTTAAAGGCTGCAGGGATACGCAATAACAGCTAATTTTATATGAATATTAGTCACTTGTGTTCCAGTTGAACCTGTTTTTCAAATTCCTGACACTACTCCCCTTGAGTTCATGGGTATCTGTAAAATATTGCTTACTGACAACTTTAAAACATAAAAGTTTAAAAGTAGTATTAGTAACGATTGCCAAGTCAAATAACAAAGAGACAATGTTACACAAAAGCAAACACACAACACGATATCCAAAGACAGACTTTTGCAATTTTGGAAACGTTCATGAACACATCAGCAGTCTCTGCCTAGTTTCACTTGTTTGTTAACAGTCACTATGAGCTATTCTAAAATGAGTGTGTGTGGATGTGTCAAACATTTGGTGTTAAAAAGCTGGTTTCCAATGTGCAAAGTGTGTGAGGCTGTTTGAGGTACGTTCATATCATTTATGCATCATCAGTGTCTTTCCAATTTCAAATTTAATACTGTAGGGAACTCTCTTAATGCCAAAATGCTGCTGTCAGAATGATTTACTGTCTTTACACTCAAGACTGAAGTTAGAGTGGAAAATGACTCCTTAACTGATGGAGCAGTGTCTCTAATGGAGCCGGAGTTTCAACACTTTTTTCCTTAATGTGTTTGAACAGGGCACCAAATTTCTCTATGCAAGAAGAGAGTAAAGTTGACCTTGCTGAGTAATTTCAACAACAAAGCTCTACATTTATACACAAAGCGTTTGGATGAGCCTTTGTCTCATTACAGTGTCTCTACTGTTTCACACTAGTGGCATATAGATAGGGATCAATGAAAAATTAATCACTCCCTCACTTAGTCCCTTTCTTCTGCCCCTTCACATGCATTCCCAGTTTTGCAAACTGCAGAGACAGCGCTGCAGTGAGAGCCTCACTCCCACGCTCACCCCGCCCATGTTCAGTCACACATCACCTCACAAGGGGCTCACTCCCCACTGACTGTAAAAGCACCAGGATTTCTTTCCGGTTTGAGACTGTAAAAGACTGCTGCTGTGTTGGATACTTGAACTCAGCACACACACCTTGACATATCAGAATTTTTACACGTGACCAATGGGCAATCATCAATCAAGCAAAACAACACCATCTGCAACTCATGATCCTCTCACCTCTCCTCCATTGTTTTCTTTCTCCCCACCTTGTTACTCCTTAGCTATTTTGAAAACCTCTTGTTTACCCCGTAAGGCTTCATAAATACTGAGTATAATCAAGCTATGTACAAAGATCTAATGGTAATCTCTAATCAAGATTTAATCACACCCCAGTCGTTCCTTGTCATCTTCTCGCCTTATGGCCCTGTGTTCTTTTTGTTTTGTAGTTGTTGTTGTTGTTGTTGTTGTTGTTTGGGTTTTTTTGCTCTGTTTTGCTTGTAGTGAAGCACTCGTGACGTTTAGGATGTTCTTTGCATGTCAGTTTAACTTTTGTTGACTGCAGCCTCTTAGGCTGAATAGTTCAAAAGGAGCCTTTACAACTGTGACTATTGGAGCTAAGCTGTTCCCCTCTTTCCTCTGTTGCTGAGAGGGAAAGGTCAGGACTCAACCGACTCGCTTAATCCTTTCACATATGAGAACAAACCAAGAATTACAGCCAAGGAACGGCTGGGGATGAAATCCTCATCAACAAGCCAAAAAAAAAAAAAAAGTACCTAGATAGCAACTGTCCTCTGTTGTTTGCAACGTATAGATTACCTCTGGTTTCACATGACTCTTGAAAAACATCTATCATAGTGTATGTACAGTAGTGCATCCTCGCAGGCACAAAATGTTCATGGTTCCCAAGCTTTCTACCAACCAAACATGAACGTAATGTGATGCCTTGTCACATTGCCCGCAGATACAGCAATGTCCTCAACTTAAATTAAAGAGGACAAGGTGCAAGATACCATTAAACATGTTCAACTTACATAAATGAGCCTGATTAACCTCCCCATGTAACTGTCTTCACCCTGATAATAATAAAGGTTTAACTTTGTTTCCAGGGAACAGTCTTAGAACCATAATCACTTCCCACACCCTGATCTTAACCTGGTAAATCTTGGGACTTCACAGGAAGTTCAGAAAAAATACCCACTCCTGTTACATGCTACTTGCCACCCTCAAAAAACATTTCTTTCCACTCAGATGTGGAGAGACAAATATATGGCTTTGAGCTCCCGTTTGATCAGGAGTAGCAGTTTGCCCGAGGAGAGGGTCCGTCTCATTCCCCAAATAATTATTCATTTAGTGATTACTCCAGGCTAAAACAACACTATGAAGATACCAGACCTCTGGAGACCCAGGCCTATAAAGTGACCCAGTGACAAGAGCAAGAAAATGACAGCAAGAAAATTTCCTTTATCAGGAGACCAATTCATCTAAATAAATCATGACTGAACTGCCCAATTCCTTTATAATGACATCAGTGATTTCTACATGATACATTTCTTTGTCTGCTTTCCATCTCGCCTCCCCTGTTACTCTTAAATCACACTCAAGTCTGAAGCATCCAGGAAATAAAGAGAAATGACTTGAACATACACCAGCAAAAAAAGCCCATGACATAATCCTCAGGAAAATGATTTAAAGTGAACAATGTAGGGAAACAGAGGAGTGAACACTGGCCTTATTCTGGTCATGTACGTCAGAGTCAGTGGTAAACAGCATCTTTATTGTGAATATCAGTTAGCCTACTGGAATTAAATTATCACTAAGTCTTTTAACTTTTTTTTTTTTTTTTATTCCATATGCGGCAGAAATGACTCTGGTTTGAATCGACAGGTTCTTTTTTCATTCCCCAGTTTGATGAGGTTATCCTTGTCACACTTAATCAGGACAGTATGCTTACAGGTTTACAGGCTGTACAAATATCTACAGTGCATGTTCTATCTGTTTCTATGTGGCCAGCGTTCAGCCTGTCAGGGAGAGGGGCAAATCAAAGGGGCATTTGTAACAAATTAAAAAGGATTTGCAGCAGCTGGTTACAATGGTGTTATAGTGAATAATGGGTACACTGTTGGTCAGTTGAAAGCTAGTTAATCATTGAACATGATGGTTTTCTCCTCACATGCAGCTCAAACAAGAAATAAGGGGGCATTCACAGAGAGCATGAACGCTCAAGAAAAAATAATAATGCAGCTACATGCATTGCAAAGGCTCACATGTAATTTGATACTATGGTTGGAGTGCCACTTTAAGTGCAGGGGAAACTCACATGAACCCTGAGCTGACCCACATCTTTTTTAGAATCATGTATAGGTGTATAATGACACAGTATAGCAGCCTATACATCATGCTGCTATTACACTGTTGCTACTGACTTAAAGATGCCATCTGTTTTGTCATGCTGGTGGTCTTGTCACCCACTCACCATATTTTAATTCATCATTAATTGTAAACAAAGTGTGCACCCAGGACAACATGTACCCTGTGAGTTGATGTTTTGCGTCCAGTTCACCTCGGCAGACAGTTTAAAGGCAGTTATGGTACTCACCCACTTTGAACTGAGTCGTCTTGTCCCCCCCTTGGTCTGCATGCTCCTCTGCCAGCATCGAGTGCAGGATGCCGAAAGAGTTTTGGATCCCGAAAATCGACCCATTGCACCAGGTCGCAGCGAGAACCACCAGCCAGCCAAACCCTCCTTCGGGTGGGACGAATCCGGCACCGTGGCCGGCGGGCTGCTTCACCTGCACCCCCGCCTCGGAATCAGAGGACGGCTTGTTGCAAGTACCGGCCTCGATCAGCTGCACGGTGCTGTCCTCCTGCACGATTTTGCTCTCGCTGCCCGCCGCCTGATCATCCTTGCTCCTGTCGGCTTCTTGTGGAGCATCTCTCTGCTGCTGCTGCTGCTGCTGCTGCTGCTGCTGCTGCTGCTGCTGCTGCTGCTCCATCTGGGGATCTGCAGCCGGCTGCTCCAGCTCCGTCCGGCTGGGCGGCTGTGCTTGATTGTCTACCCCGTTGATCCCCATGCTGTCTGGTCCGGTGGCGAGGTTAGTGTGAGCTCTTGGCGCACATGCATGAGATATAGGTCACTGACATAAGAGCGCCGATTTGAGAGACAATTTCGATTGGCTACCTGTTAAAATGTGTAAGGACCCGCGGTTCTTTGCTGACAGCCGAGCCTCACACGCTGCTCGTAGCCCGGGTCTCAGCGTCAACGTCAGCGAATGAACTCCTCCAACCTGCGGACGTTAAATGTGTCATTCTGCTCGGAGGTATGTCTTTTTCCAGGAATTAGCAGGCACCGCCTATTTCTCCTTTTAATGTGAGCCCGTGTTTTTAGGAACAGCCTATAGGGACTAACACCATGTATTTACTTTTGTTGGCTTCCCTGCTCGGTGCCAAATGCGGATCACCAACCTGTGAAAACGTCCGTTGAGCCTCGACACCGTATCCTCCAGTCACGCCGTCCGCATACCGCCCGCAACATCCCGCGGTCGCTAATGAACTAATCATGCGCTTCTCCTCTCTCATCTGATGTCTTTCCACGGCGTGAATGTGGGGAAAAAAGGTAGGCCCGTGCGGGTGCCGGGAGGCTGTCTCGGATCCCAAGTGTCAACACAACTACGGCCGTCATTCAAGCGCACTCCCCCGCCTCCTCTCCCCGGCAGATGGTCGGTCGGAGCCAATAGCGGAGCTTCAGAGCAGTGAGAGTACAGCGGTGGGACGAGTCTAGCGCTCGGGTCTAATCGTTACTCACCGTAAAGACCCGAGTGACTCTCGGACCACTGGTCTGGTCGTGGCACCGTAACCATAGACATATAAACCGTAACCGTCGGCCGTTACTCGTGTATGTATTGTTCGGTCACCAAACGAGGGGTCTAATGAGCTAATATGCTAGCATGTCGTTAGCTTCACTCCACTCACTGTTGTCATGGAGCGACATGGTTCTGTCGTTGAAGACATCTCCACACTTTGCATTGAAACCTCTTGTCTTCTATCAGTAGCCTACTGAGGTTTAGACACTGCCGTTGGACTAGGGGTGTAATAACGAATTATTAATTAGACATTAACAGTGCAAATTATGGAGCAAATGAATTGTTGTAGCGTGTTTTAATGGTTTCCTTCCCCATGTACAGCTACCAGGCGACTAATATTTCCTGTACAGCCTACTTCCAGGTTCCTGCCGATTTCTGATCTGACTTTAGTTTTTTTTAAAAGAAGGTAAACAAATGGAAAGTAAGTAACTTAAATACTCTATATGTGTCTGGGGTATTTCCAGTTTGTGTGACTTTACTGTACTTATCTGCATAAAGGACAATGTGTTGCTTTCTCCACTGCAACTACTTGACTACTAAAAGCAAAACAGTGGTGTGAATATTCGTAAATGAAAGTAAAAGTAGAACTCACTAAAGCATGATGCAGGAAGCATGGGACCACTTTTATGTGATGTATTGTAAAGATGATAAATAAACTGACAATGGGCAATAACAGATAGGCCTATAGTTTAAAATTATATTATATTTATTATTATATTTTTTAATTATAGTTTTAAATTAAAATGTTAACTTGTAATTGATTGCCGGTGGGAGTAAAATGTAAAGAAAGAATGTTAAAAAAGCACTCCAGGTGTTAGATGCAAGGTAGGCCTAGTTGAGTAACATATTACCCTCTGAAATGAAAGTATAAAGAAGTAGTACCCGACTGTACTCAAATATACTCTTTGATTAAATGTATCCTCATCTGTTTTATCAGTTTTTATTCCTACTCCAGCACAGACAAAAATGGTCCGAATTCAGGCTAGAATGACTATTTTGTTTCTGAACATGTAGGGCAAGTGCACATGTTTTTCTAAACGAAGCTGCTCTGCCTCAACTGATTCATCCTTATATGAGTTGGAGAGGAGTCAGGGCAGAGATAATTAAAAGGAAAGAATTTCACACTTGAGCAGTGTTTTCAAGTGAGTGAGCAACAAAACGACCTGCTTGAGCAAAGACTACATGACATTCCCCTAAGTACGACCTAAGTGTGCCATGTTAAGGTTAAAACAACAAGACAAAAATGTTTTAACCACAACATTTCAATCTAACACTGACATGAGTCATCCAAAGGTGAAATCAAATCAAGTCATCCAATTAACCCTAACCCAAGTCCATTATATTCAAATAGATAAACCGAAGGAGGCAAGGCCCACTGTTTTAATAATAAAGAGTTTTTCCAAAATCAGGTGCTTGAAAAAAGGCTACAATGACAAGTATTTACCACTAAGAGGAGCTACAACCCTATTTAAGGCATTGTTCAGTATAGCAGGCACATGAGCAAGGCTGGAGATTACCCAATAGTTACATTTAATCCTACAGATGCACTCCCTAATATGTTCAAGGTTTAATTTGTTTATGAACAACATCACAGAGATCACAGCACTCACATTAAATTCAACTGACTACTGACAACCTAAAAAACAAAGAATAGATTTTTTTTTTTTAAACACTTTATTTCACAGTAGGATTATATTATACATATTCTAGTTTTTAACTATTGATTAAAAATCACTTCAAACCATAGCATGGAAGACCAAACATCTGGACAGGAAGCCTTACCCTTCTGCTGCATTTAATTTAGCTTAACAGGCCTTAATCTATCCGATTTCTGTTGCTTTGTGTACAACTCCAGACAGTGCCCTTATTCTCCTATAATGGTGCCCCAGGTGGTAAACCAGTTGTTGCTGTGCCAGCAAGTGACTGAGCTAAGAAGAACAATTCAAACTCATTAATGCACAGCTCCATATAAAGTAATTTAAATTTGTTGTGGCTCACTGACAATAACAACCAGAATCATGGAGTATACACTGTAAATGCTGACCAGAAGGCAAGCAACCGTTAAGTGCTACGTGGTGTGCCCAGCATTCAGATTTTCCATTCACTCCTTGTACGTGTTGTGTAATCTATTTGAGACGTGAGACGCATTTTGTTGTTCATCAGAAAACATCTGAGGTATGTCACCATGTGATGTCTGTGTTTATTGTATAGAAGCACCACTTGACCCAGTCAAAAGAAATACTCTCTTCAATGTTTTAGGAGGACACACCAATTAAGCATCTGCTTCCTGACAATTTTACCATCTATGGATTTCAGTTCTTCACCATCACACGCCTGTTTCCAATTAGCCCCTTGAGGCACAGACTGCAAAAGACTGTATGGCCCATTCTAGCTAGGGGTAAAAATAGCTGTTCACACAACTTCTAAGAGTCTGGTTACAAGACTACCCCAGGATTCCTTTTGAATGAAATGGGGGGTCAAAGTAGGATATAGCTAATGGTTGTGCTTCCTGTTTAAATTGGAATACTTTAAATCCTCAGAGAAGTGTGGGTAGCAGAGGGAATAAGCATCTGAGAGGGGCCCACACATGTCTGAGTCTGAGAAATGGAGGCTGAATTCGTGGGTGAGTATGGCAGTTAAATGTTAAAACAGAGGAGGGGGAATTCCTGCCTTATATGACTCTTATTTCATTGAGCTAAGAGACAAAAGTAGCTATTTAGTTTCAGTAAGAGTTTACACTGCTGTTGCGAAACTGTGCCACGGTCTACAATCAAAAGATGGTGGTGGCGTTATTCAGTCAGGTTGTCTAATTCCTGTCCAGCCACATGCTCAAACATGCTGTGATGATGGGAGCGGGAATCTGCTCTGGCGGCATAGTCATTATCTCGAGTATAGTATGAGTCACACAGCTTCCTTTATTCCTCTGGGGCCTTAGGAGTACAATATTTTTAAAACGTCAGCATACGGGGGGACTTTCAATGGCAGCAGAAAATAATACCATATGACGAGCCTCCTTTGCAATGTCGCCCACTTTTAAGTAAACTATTGGAAAGGGCAATGCAAGCACTATGATGTAATATATCAGGGCATGTTTGAAACTGAGGACAAAACAGTGAATTATATCAGTGGTATAATCTGCATAGTTACCATATGTGCCTGCCCCCTTTACCATGCTTAGTTTCATGTGAGCAATGAGTCTATTTGTCCTAGAATGACCCAGAGTGTACAGCTGCCCATTAGTCAGTGAGTTCCTATAAGACTGCATACATACCTATATATATACAGTATGTATGACATAACAGAATGGGAATGTAAGTCGTATGAAGTATCTTACAGCCTGTCACATACTACACAAAAAGTCTGGACGTGGATTCATGAATTCTTAGAGCCAAAGGACCAGAGAGGAGGAACAATACAGTTTATTTGAAAAGGAGGCTAGAGATAAGCTGAGTATTTCACACAGTTGTCTGTTTGCCTTGTCCTCTTTCCTTATTTGAACAAAAAAGGAGCTCTTTTGTACTCTGATGTAATCCCGCCTACACAGCACGTCAGCAGACAACCATACAGTATGACTACTTATATTAAATTCTGTTCATTCACAAAAGCAAGGTGAGATTGTTCAGAATTGAGGCATTTCTTACTTTCATAAATCCAAAAGTGTGATACGACTGGACAGTTTGAGGTTACAGTGCCTCATGGGACTGTGTAATGAAATACCAAAGAACTGCTACTGTACTGGAATGTGTGAACGTGAACGATACTGTGAATGAGGTTGTACTCAGAGTTACAGGAGACAGATTGTCTTATTCAGGAATGAATCATTAAATCTGCGATAAGTCACGAACCTGTACAGTACCACCTATAGTCCCAGACAGGGTGTTGAAACGTATCCAGTCCTGACCTGGACAGGGGGACAGACAAGGTGGAGGAGATGGTTGTCTCATTCAGTCAAAACAATCTGAAACTAAAGAGATGAGGGTAGACTTCAGTAGAAGCCCCTTTCTCTCTGTCACCCACTTACATACTTGACTACACTTTTTTGAATTTTCTACTGAGCATTGCATTATAACTAGTTTAAATACATATCCTTGGTTCCTATACAGTTTAACTGTTAACAACCATACACGCAGACTTGCAGTCGCCTATTGGCAGGCTTTGTATTGACTACCAACCAAACATAAAGTCTAGTCATACCAGCAGCTCTGATAGAGTATAAACACAGTGCATTTAGATGAATGCTAACATCCCACAGTGACAGTCTTAACCCGCTGATGTTAATAATGTGTTCACTATGTTCTCAAACGTACCCATTGTGTTAGCATGGTGACACTATCTAAGTAGAACTTAATGCACAGGACAACTCAGGCTGGGGGGGATGTCATTCATTTTACATGTATTTTGCCACAGATGTTTTAAATAAACTTAAGTTTTGACCCGACTGCATGAATCAATGTCTGTGTCAGATCTTTTATCAATTCATCCAGTAGTTAAGTAATTCCTCCTGCGGCGCGGGAATCATTTCTCTAAGGAAAGATAATCATGCAGTCATTCTTTCAACATTATGCTGTTCTCTTTCAGCCTGGTTCTCCACCACAAAGACAACCATTGAACCAAGAGCAAGATTAACAGAGTTCAGAAGATCCATGGCACTCTTCCCACTTTGACTCACCATTAATCAAATAACATAGCCAATATGTTTCACGTTCTCTCTTCAACACTTACTGATCTATTGGCAAGACACAACACAAGATCAAAATATGTAATTAGGTCACTTATTCCTGCACTGGTTTACGAAAACAACTGTCCAGTTTAAAATGTTAATTGCAAGGTAATGGTCACTTCATTGTGGAACTAGAGGAAAAGTCAGGAGCTATGTGTTATGCTCTGGAATATCAATGTGTGTGCCAAACTCTGTGGTTATCCATTAAATAGTTGTGGAGATACTTAATTTAATAAAGAGGTCCCAGGTGGTGGATGGACCAACCAAAAGCTACACATAATCCCAAAATGAACAATTTTTAAAACATCCTGAGAAATGTTATGGTCCCTGATGACCGAAATGGGCAAGTACAAGTAGCCTATGTTGTTATCTTTTGGGTGCTCCCATGAGTAGTTGCCATATATTTGATTTGGCAGAGATTGTACACTGGGTGCCCTTCTTGACACAAATTGGTTTGGGGAAAGTTTGGTATCAAACCATCGACCAAGTGAATGTCAGCCAACAGGGTCTACCACACCCACCCCTTAGCTTCATGTGATCAGTGAGAGACCATAATCTGCCACAGGAGGGATGATTGTACTTTTCCATATTGGTACATCTTCTCAATGTCTTGCTCAAAGCAACCACCCAGCTCTATGTGTCATAGCCCAGAGAAAATATCATTTGAATATAACATCATACGTATGCCAGCACATGCAAAGAACTCCAAGGTTGTACCTGATGTTTCTCACCTCAGGCACCACCTTTTTCAGAGCATTTCCACATGGTAAATGTCAGAGAACTTCGGATTCTTCCTCTGAGGCAGTGAACTGCAAATTTAACAATGAAGCAAAGGGTTTGTTTCTTCTTCACAATTATATCCCAGATGCTCCCTTTAAGCAAACACACGTTACAGATTTAGTACATTTAGTACAGTTCATGAGATGGAATCCAGATGTGAAACGTGTTTACCGAAGAGCAAAATTCAGTTGAAGAGCTGCTCGAAATAGTTTGTTATTCTCTTTCAATGTGTTTTGCATGTTTGCACATCAGACAAGACACATTTTGCATGTGTTATCAAAAACTACAGAGCCTTCCCCCCGGCTATCCACTAAAGTTGAGTGAGACCAGTGTTTGTGTGACCCTTTCTGTCATTTTGGTTTTGGTCATATTCTGTCTTAGTCTGTACATCTCCCACAATTATGCATGTAATGGACAATTTCCTAAATCTGCACTCTATATTTTCTCCTGGTTGATGTAAGTTTCCTACATAAAACTACAGTACATAAAACAGCAGATAAATCTGTACTCCTCTCTTCAGTGTTTATTCTTATCTCAATAATTTATTGTGTCTTCCCACTAAACCCTTACCCTGTGAACACAGTACATCATTTGCCTTTGTATGAGGTTGATTTATATTTATATGAGGTTGAAGTGCAACTTCTCAAAACCTAATTTTGCTTTAGGGTTGCACCCTCTTACTTGGTAAGAAGCAAAGTCCCTGCATATGTGCTTAACAATAAACAGATCCAAAGGAATTTATTATGAGAAAAAAAAAAGCAGAAGTTGTTGGGACTTGGTTGAGATTTTGTTTGTGTAATCCTTTGGGTTTTGTAACTCAAGAGAAAAAGAGGCCCCAGTCAGTATTTTTCCTCTCATCTCTTCAATGCGGGCACTTGGAATAAGAAAGAACGCGCCCACTTTGCCAGCTTCACCCCATAAAAGGACGAGAAAAGAGAACGCTTTTATCGTTGTACTCCAGCTTGTCACAATGGTGGCTGCAAGGCGGTGGAGGGGCCCTATGATAAACACAACTGCATGCATTCTTCACCCCCCGCTCTCAAAGGGGACACATAAACACACAAAAGCGACCTCATGTCCTGTTCATTCCACAAGAACACCTGCAGAGCATGTGGGCGCGTTTAGCTCTTAAAAAGTCATCAAAAACAGACAGTTACACCTACAAGTTACACAAACACATACTGCAACAAGCACAAGCCTGCCTCCAAAATTAATATGCAGAGAAGCAGGCATGACCACACACACATTTCAACACATTTTTATCGCAAGAATTCCTTAACAAAGACTAATATGCGTAAAGATGGCTGGTTGGAAGCCCTGTTGAGAGAGACGAGAAGGAGGCGAGAAGTGAAAAAAGACAGAGTATGAAAGAGTGAAGAGGGGAGGGAGAGGCACTGAGCGGAGAAAAGGAGGGGGTGTTGAGGAGGAGGAGGAGAGTCTGAGGGGAGCAACTTAAGACGGTGAAATCTGAAGAGTGAGTGAGCACACGGCCAGAGCAGACTGACTGGAAACAACAGAGACTTCAAACACTTTAAGACTTGAAATATCCATTCATCATCATCATCAGTCAGGTACAGTAAAACTTTGCGAACACTTTTCTTTGTTTTGCTTTAGTTTTCATTCACTTTATCCATGCTGTGATTTGTGTGTTGACCAGACACAAACCACTGGAACGCTGACATGTTTATCCTTAGAGATTCAGTCATCCGTATCAGCATTTTAGGGCATGAGGGGGAAAAAACTGATTGGAGTTATTTTAAAATCAACCAGAGGGTAAACTGAAACCATCTTATTTCTGATTGAGCTCTGGGTTCCCACAGAACTCATCTGGCTCGTTGCCAGGAGAAAATGATGAAAGTGCTGATGGGGTCACCCCAATAGTTGTATCTTTTCTTCCACTCAGCATTTATTTATCTAAAGCTGTTTATAGGATGGAAACCAAAACACTATAAATGTTTGATTATACATGGAGATGTTTCTGAGCCATGAAGTATGGTGAAATAGCATCCTAGTGACTTAAATCTGGCAAAATACCTTGCATCTATTTCCACTTTCAACAACCTTTTTGTTTTTCTCTTCTTTGACATATCCGAATAAAAGGGAGGAAATATTTACCTCATGTGCCATGGATTACTGCTCTTTTGCTGCAGTGACTAAGTCCTTAATCATGTCAGCTATCAGCAGTTCATTTCGGTTTTTGTTTCAACCTTTGTGACTGATTTTTAACAGCTACAGCTCCATGTGAGACACAATCATTTTGTTGTTATCATTATTTCTTCTCAGTGAATGGATGAACTTTGTGTTAACAGTGTTAGTGATTTGTTTATTTCTGTGTTATTCCTTCACTCATTTCGTCACCAATTCTTGTGGAGTTGTAGTAAAAAAGCAACTGGACTTCTTCTTTTTTCCTACAACTCCTCAAGGATAAGATGACCTGGATGACTGAGACATAGACATATTTGTCACCACTATTTTTAGGTAGTAGTACAGTAGCAGTAAGTCTTTTTCATCTGTTCTTTCTGTCTGTAGGGATGGCCTCACTGTGCAAGAACCTGGTTGCACTTCTTCTTTTTCTAATTGCCTCACCACTTCTCAACAACCACCACTTCATTCAAGCTGCTTCTACTTCTCCTACCATCACTCTTCCACGAATCATATTCATTAAAGGCGTGGGCTCAAATGATGATGATGGCGAAGATGACAGCTTTGGTGGCCGCATCTCCCCTACTCCCGAAGTGCTGTCTCGTGTGATTGTTCCCAGTGAGATCTGCAAAATCAACCCCTGCCTGGAGAATCAGGAGCCCTGTGAGCAGATTTCAGCACGGACCAAGTGCCTCTGTCCAGGGATCAGTGGGGCTGATCTGCCTCCTCGTCCACCAGACATCCAAGCACTGCTGCCAATCACTGAGGGGGATAACAAAGGGAAGGTAGAGGTGCAGTGGTGTGCACCATCCTCTGTTGTTTCTGGATACAGAGTAATGTTGGAGGATGAAGATATATTCTTTGACTTTGGAGATGCTCAGCGGCGAGGTTTGGTGGGATCTTTGGAAGTTGGGACCAGGGTGTGTGTGGAAGCGGTAAACAAAGCAGGACGCAGCACCCCCGCCTGTAAGCGGTACGACGCACCTAAATCTCCTGAAAATCTGCTTGCCTGGGTCATAGGTGGAGGAGTTGCCCTCCTGCTACTTATCATCATAGCAGCTGTGTTACTGTGGAAATATAAAGTATGTCGAAAAGGAAAGGAAGACTCTGCTGATGGACTCGGGAACCCTTCTTACAGCACGGAGGGAACTCTGTAATCCAGACAGTGCAGCATGGACAAACCAACCCTGTTACAGGCCCCCTGAGATAGAGGGGTTGGCACAGTGGGGTGATCACGAACAAAAGCCAAACAGTTCTGGGGTGGTCTTGTGATTCATTATAGAATGACAAAGTTGTTTACATTCCTGTTTCAGGAGTGGATATGTGACCAGATTGGGAGAGGGTGTAATGTTTTGGGAAAAATACAAACAATAGGCTAGTTCATTGTGTTGTTTTCTCTCTTTTTTTTTTTTTTTTGATTAATACTACAGGTTTATTTGCTGGCAAATTGTCCTCTGTAGGTTTAATTGTAGTGAATTCAATTGTAAATATTGTTTTTAGGATGTAGTTACTGATTTAAACTTTTGTAATAAACTAACAATTATTTTAATAAAAAAATGTCCCATGGGTGATTTTTATTTATTTATTTTTCATTTTCGCTTTCGCTCAAAAGGTTTTGCATAGGCCTAGATTGTTTTTAACATAGAAATGGGAGACAAATTAAAGAAAAAGGATGATGGCAAACCGGCAGATCAGTTTAATGAGAAGTCTGGGCTGTGAATCTCTGAAACAGACAAGCTGCAAAATACTTTGAAAAACTGCTCAAGTAAAGGTAAACACAAAAAGGTAACCCTAATTGTTTACTTCACCTCTGTTTAATTCAAGTGATTATAGTATAGCCTATTTTCAAAACAATTAGGCTAATGGCATCTTTGGAGGCATCCTCACTTAACTTTTAGTGCCAGTTATTACAGTAATGTGCCAATGAAAGTTCTACTTTTTACTCGTGTACACTTTTATATGCATTTTTTTTCATTGCAATATAGTTATTGTTATTTAAGTGAAGCATCCACCTCTACA
Organism: Trachurus japonicus; assembly: GCF_045865225.1. Lineage (NCBI taxonomy): Eukaryota > Metazoa > Chordata > Actinopteri > Carangiformes > Carangidae > Trachurus > Trachurus japonicus. The sequence continues at coordinate 16,978,251 of NC_140916.1, read as the reverse complement.
ATACCTTCTCTGGAGGGGGGTCTGGCGAGCGAGACTACCCACAACTACTTTTAAAGACTTTTATTTTGAAAGTCTTGAAACGACACCGCAAGAAGGTTATCTAATTGGCTAGTGTCTAAAGTCAGTCAAGCTAAGCCCCGCCTTCCCCCCACATCTAAGCCAATAACGTGCCTCCGTACAATATGAGGAAGACGGTTCTGTTCATGCTCTCGTCTCTTCAAACGTACAGTAGGATGGCGAGCACAGGTGAGTCCCTTTTCCAACCTGTCTGGCTTAGATAAAAATGATTTAACCAACTGTACTCTATTTGAATCTCCTGAACAACTTTATAAATCCTTCATTTTGGAAAAGAAACCTGTGTTGCGTTAAGTGGTGATTCAGCACTTCAGTTGAGTTAATGAATAAACAACAATCCTTGCTAAAGTGGCATTGCTACTATTTGTGTCAACGATTGTGATTGCTTCTGTAACTATCTCACCAATTTGATACATATTGAGAAAGAAAGCAAGAAAACCATTAATTCTGGTAAGATATTGAGGTTTTCCTCGCCAGTTATAAATATGACAGACTCGGAATGACTCAGCAGACACTAAAAAAGTTTTCGATAAGGTCAATCCGGGAAGCACAAGTGCCCTCAGAAAATGCAGCCAGGTTTCCTAAGCAACAGACAACCACTTCCAGTAGCTGACTCCTACACTAAAGTGATAAACCTGATAAGTGTGCATACCGTAACCTGCTTTATCAAAGGCAATGGGCTCAATGTACCTTACTCCTAATTCTTTTACCCACACACACACACAGGCACTGGTACACTGATAAGAAACAGTACAAGTGCCAACATGAGGGAGCAATCTTCAGGAAAGGAATGCAGCCCCGAAGATGGAGAGGATGTCATGGTTTTTATTATATGTATTATTATTATCATCATCATCACCCTCTTGTCCTGGTCCCAGATCTCTATTTGCATCAAATGTTTGATCAAATCCCCAAGGTAGTGCTTGGTATCCGTCCCCTTGACAACTGTGAACTGGGTTGGAAAAACTATTCCCTAGAGTTGTGTGACGGCTGGTGCCTCAGAAAACATTGCACAGACTGAGGGAGGACTGGATCATTCCACTAAATTCGGCTTGCAAATGTCCTGCAGTCCGTCAAGAAACTGAAATTGCAAAGAGGCTGATTTCAACAACAGGACAATGATCCAAAGCAGATGTGAAAAGTCCAGTGTGAACTACTTGCCCTCACAGTCTTCTGACCTGAACCTCACTGAAAATCCGTGGGTAGATTGCAAACATGCTGTGTGTGAAAAACAGTGTAAAAACATCTGAGAGTGTGAAGTGATCAGCTGAAGAGTCAGTGAAAATTCAAGAAATATCAAGAATATTAAGAATTTCAGCTGCTACAAAAGTAAGCTGTTATCTGTCAAATAGGGAACTACTACATCAGGTGGCCAAACCTTTACACATGCCACAATTAAACAAATTTACATGGGAAAAAAAGTGACACCCCATTAACAGTCAGAGACGAGTAAATGTTTTTATATCCGTCACTGCAGGAGTTGAATGAATTAGTTATTTATTGTACAGCTGTACACTTTATCACCATCTGTATAACCCATTATGTTCTTTATTATTGCTTTGCCACTAAAAACAGACTCAGTAGTAATAATAATGATAATAAAAAATCTGACTTTTCCTTACAATATTAACATAGTAGTCCTTTGTGGCCAAATAAGAATTCAATTGAACATGGTGTGTGTTTCCAACTGTGTAAGACTGCACAACTTTGTATCATTTTGGAGAAAAAAACTTGTGTCGAGTTCCCACTAAGTGGTTATTAACGCTTGTTTAGTAAATGAATAAACAACAATCATTGCTAAAGTCAAGTGGCATTACTACGATTTATACTGTGTGTTGAGTTCGTGTCAACAGTGTGTCATTTTGTAACTATCTCACCAAGCAATCTCATGGAAGTTTTCAACATGACACCTCAGACTTCCCTAGCCTTCAATGTGCTGTGTCCTCTGTCATCACCAGCTACGAAGGAAATCTCCCTTGGGGAACTGAAAGCACTTCTGGGAAAAAGCCAGAATCTCCTCCTGGTTGATGTTCGCAGTAAAGAGGAAGTGGATAAAGGACAGATTCCTGGATCCATTCACATCCCAGGTGAGCGTCTTTTTAATTTCACAAAATCTCCATTAAGTGAAATAGAACGGCTGAAATTCACACTGTGTTAACCACTGTCTCATTCTGAGCACTGATTTTCCCTTTTCCCCTCATTTTTTTCCTATTAGGTACGGAAGCATATTGCATTCACTTGAATTAAAAAAAAAACAAAACAGTTTTTTCTGAGTAATTTATTTTTTTGGTCTGTTTTTCGAGGTAATTATTTCTGTGTTTCTGAGTAATTTATTCCTTGGTTTGTTTTTTTGAATATTTTTTTCCGACTAATTTTTTCCCCTGTTTTTCTGACTAATTATTTTCTGTTGTTCGGGGTAATTTTTTTCTGACTTAATAGATCTGTGATGAAGTGGAGGCTTGACTGCAGCGGTTAAACGTTACTTGCAGGTGGGAGCTTCTCACGGGATTTTGAAATCTCGTTAAGTCAGAAAAAAATAGTCAGAAAAACAGAAATAATTACCCTGAAAAACAAACCAAAAAATAAATTACTCAAGTGAATGCAATACACTTCCGTACTATTAGGATACACTCAGACCAAAGTTCTTTTGAAGGTGTTGTTGTGTAGCCTTGAAAAAGCATTTACTTGAGTGAAAGCACTGTCTGGTTCTTCTAATCCCATTTCTCAGTTGCTGTCTGTTGTATGTCCATCATCTGCTCAATCTCAAAAATGCTTCTTTGCTTCCTCCCTTTGTATCATTCAGTTGACACAGTAGAAGCTGCGTTTGCAAAGGAGCCAGAAGAATTCAAGGCCACGTATGGAGTAACCAAGCCAGCGCTGGATGCTCCAGAGCTGGTGTTTCACTGCCAGATGGGCAGGCGAGGGGGAGTGGCCACAAGCAAGGCCCATGAGCTGGGATTCATGAAGTAAATACTATTTATAATACACACAGATTCACAGACCATCTTGCTTTTATCTATCACATTTATAGCCCTAACTCTGATGTAATAAGTAACTATGTTATGTCTCTCTTGTGTTTCAGTGCACGCAATTATGTTGGTGGATACAAGGAGTGGTCCGAGAAAGAGGGGAAGTGATTAGTGCTGAAGGAAAGTCTCATGTAAATGTACAGATGGGTGACAAGTTAATGGAATAATCCACATGCAGTGTCGTGGTGAGGTGTTGCTCCACCTTGAACCTCCTTTAAATGCTTCATTGCTTCCCTGTCATGTGTTTTCCAAGTCTCTAAAGTTCACGCAACATTTGACCAAAAGATAATGTCTTGGGAGAATATTATTCTCCAATGTGATTTTTTGATGGTGGTTTCCCATAGATTATTTGTTGAGTTGTAACATGGAGACTGACTATGAGGGCCATTAGCGATGGGTTGACTTGGCCTCATTGAAGCATTAAGGCTTTCAAACCAACTGTGTCGACTTGGGACACATAAAAATACCACAACACATTTTCAAACCCAATGAGTCCTTGTTCCCCATATGGAGGCATTGGTGTTCATCATGATTGCACTCATTCATTTCTCCATGTTTTTCCTTTATTTTCTCACCAATCTGTACATCTAAGTATTGATTGTGAAAGCTTGATAGACAAACTTGAGAAACATTTTGCTCTTGTATTTGTTATCTTTTGATACTGTTTTGTTTTAACAGAGCGCACAATGTACAAATGAATTCAAATAAAACAATACGTTATTTAAATCTATTTGAGTGGATCCATTTATTAGTGCAAAACTAGAAAAAACACTTCTTCCTTGGCAAAAAGACGTACACAGCAATAGCATCAAATAAAGGACTAACATCAAAGCTTCAGAAAAATGGTGCTTCAGTTATAACCAATATGGAACAGGGAATAGTTTGTTTTTTTATTCTTTCATAGTCCAGGATTTTTGTCCCAACAGACTTGATAAGACTTAATAGTGCGCAAGAATTTAGCATATCATCTTACTATTTATTTTAATGGACAAAAAGGTAACGTGTGGTCAAACACTGGGGTTTTCTCCGCCAAGCTTAATATCCAGCAGTGTGTCCCAAAACAATAATATTAGACCATAAGATTTTACCCTGTAGTTATTATATCTCTAATTACTTTTGTTGTTATTACTGGGGTGTGGACCCCAGGAAGAGTCGAATAAAATAAACAAATAAACATTACGATAAAATTCGCTACAACTAACCAGCTGAATTAATAAATAAAGCCTTTTTTAAGCTCAGAAACATTTACTGAATGTTTTTACTGTGGACTTGTATCTTAAATAATTACAAAATCCTACCTTATTACAATAATCAAGTCAGGGTAATTTCCTCCTAATTAATAGATTAGCTATTTCATAAAGTGTGCTGCAAATTCTTGTCACACTGCCTATATTATTGTTATTCACCTGGCAGCTTTTGGCTACAAACATTTAGAGCTCATAAAATGCAATAAACTGAAGGAAAAAAGAGCTGAAATGATAAAGAGTAAATTAATTGGCGATTATTGTATATTGGTCATTTGTGAATATAAACAAAAAATTTTAATAATTAAAAAAAAAAAAATATATATATATATATATATATAGAAAGAAAGGACTAAAGGTAACACGAAGAGCACTCTTCAGTCACTCACTTTGGAACTAGCCTAAAATAAAACAATAGGCCTACTTAATCAATGGGGGAAAAAACACTAGCTCAAACTCAATTATAACAGTAAAATACAACTTTTTTACTTTGATTATGAATCATTGCTTTTCACTGTATTGATATTCACAAACCCCATTTTATACATCTACAGTTGTTTTACACATTTAATTAGGCCTAAATGCAGATTACAGCGACATACTCACACTCTACATACAGATTATTTGTAATTGAGTATTTAGGCTATATATAATGTGCTATTGGAATTTCATTTAGGTTTTTATTTACATTTACAGTATTTTAAAGTGCTTCACAGGACTGGTGTAGTGAGTGACTTTACTCACTGTGATAATCGATGCAGAGGGATTTCAGGTGTCGGTAACTCTAGTGGAGGGAAACAACACAATCTGTAACTCATCATCATCATCATCATCCAGTGTTGTTGAGTCAGGACACAAAAATGCTCAGAGACATTCAGCAGGTAATGTTTTAAATTAGCCACCAACGATGTTGTTTACAAGCCCAGCACAGTTTGTAAATGTTTGTGAAGTGTTGAGCAAGCGGCCATGTCCGGTTTGAAGAAGCTAACTAGCACAGCAACTCGCAGCGTTAGCCTCCTGAGCTAACATGTCCGTGTCTGTTAACGTAGTGCTGTCATTTTACTACCTCCGCAGGTTTTGAGGCTGGTCATGCTGATGGGGAAGCAGAGACAGCAGCAGCGTGGGTTTCAGAGGACAGGAGGGCTGCTGGTCCTCCTGTGGACCGACACCACAGCCTCGGTCCGGAGTGTGTACTGCACCGGTGAGACTCAGCCCCCCACCCCGGGTAACCCCACCAGGAGGGCGGGTAACCCCACAGTGAGGGCGGCTCCACGGGGTCAGAGGGGCAGGTGGAGGTCGACCCGGAGCTAACGTAGAAATGTTACTAAAGGGTTTGATTAGTATTATTATAAATATATAGGGGGGGAAACCTCAAACACTGAAACGTTTATTGTTTTTATAAAAGTATTGTTGTAGTTTTTGTCTTGACGTTACATTAGCACGGCCGACTGTCACGTGTGCAGGCCTGGATTCATACACACATCACAGATTATTAAAAGATATTATAAAGTCATATTCATTTACATTTACAACTACGTTAGTCTTGGATATACAAAAATAGTAGTAAAGAATAATTCAACCTTAAAGGGGGAAGTTTCAGCCTTTGTAAGGGGCCAGACATTTGTCTGGGCTGAATTTTAATGAGGGGTCTCCGTTGGCCGTATGGAGCTGGAAGTAAGCTATGGTTAAATCAATGGCATGCACAGGTAATTATGTAGGAACTAGCTGTAAATGAATATGAGTTTTCATAAAAAATTCTACCAGATGAGCTGAAAGCAGTTGTGCACATACACATATGTTTAATTCTTGATTCTTGATTATTTTATTGTGCATTTTATCTAGTCTAAATTAATTTGCATTGGTTTGAGACTGCACTACAGAAAAAGAGTCGAAGATTAGCTAAAAACTTGAACTGAGAACTAAAAACAAAATACTAGGCCCAGTCGACTTGATTCAATTGCCTAGAGATGCCTTTGTCCTTGACGAATGAGAATTTAGACAGACATGTCCCCATTGTAAAGCTGTTATAGGACCAGGTACAACACAAAGACAAGAATAGTTGTTACCAAACACTCCACCTTTGTTGTGCAGTTGCAGGTGCTGGTCCCTGGTGTGCAGGAATTGAAATAGATGCACTCCAACCTGGTACGTATGGACACATATGCTCACATCAGCTTCTGTATCAAAACATAACCACTTTTCTTTTGCCACATTAGTCCTCACAGATTTGAATGAGAGCTTTTTTCCCTGTGTGTGGCCGTGTCCGGAGCCTGACCCTGAGGAGCTGTGTGCCTTCACCGATGTCTACGGTCCCCTCAGATTACTCCTGTCCTTTCAGGTACAAACAAAGGTCATGCTTGACAAACATTACATATTTAATTTCCTTTCAAATGTTGTTAATGATCCAAGTGAGGCCTTGAGTGACATGTTATTTTTTCACACTGTACAGATGAAAGATGCAAGACTCCTTAATCCAGAGTGGCAAGCTCATATAGAAGCATTCCTACGTCTATTCAGTTTGGCTAATGCAAAGGTATCAAAGGATCTGTTTATCTATCCACATCTGTGTGCAAAAATATGACTTTTATTCATTGTATTGCAGAAATATGACTTTTTAAAATTTGTTTTTTAACAGATTAAAACCCACCTCAAATTCAAATACAACCAGAAGACCCTTCAACAAGAATTCAGGTGTGACTGCAACAATTTTATTGAATTTTAATTATTAATATTAAAAGATCCCATAATAAAGCATCTTACATTAAAACTGTTTGTATGAAATGTATATTATAATGTGACCTGCGCTATCACTGTGCATTACTCAGTTTTATAAAGTAATATAAGAATATCAAAGACAAGATTTGTGTCATACACAGACTTGGAGTGGAGTTAGATTTTAATAGCACTAGGCAACATGTCTAGTTTTAAGAGTTACAGTATGTTGTTTTTTATGAGACCAAAAACAAATCTCCACATCGTGGACAAATAAAACTAACTAACTAACATCATAAAAGCCACAAAGATCAAAGAGAAAGTTAATAAATTCAAATGATTAGTGAGAATGTCAGTCTCTGTTTTCATTAAGTACTAACATTGTTTTCCTGTTCTTGCAGAGTGAAAATCAAAAGTACAGTTGCACAACCAGACCACCCATCATTGATCTTGGATGTCACTTGTAATACACAGTCAGTAATTAAAACTGTTGTTTGTGTTGCCTTCCTTTTAGGAGAGAAATTACAGATGTTTTACCCTTGTATATCAATGCTATCAACACTGTGTGCATGCTTTTAATCTGCAAAAATTGATTCTCTCTCTCGCAGGCCTCCAGAGTGTGTAAAGACAGGATGCTGGTGTCTAGGAGGACATCCTGTCCTTGGAGACAGATTGCCACTAAGTATCCCACCACACACCATGACTCGAGGCCTGTTCGGTGAGCTCAGCATTCAGCCTGTCACACTTCTTCGGCCCTGTGTGCTGCAGTACCCCAATCTGGCAACCCAGCTCACCCACATACAAGTATCCTTTTCTGATCGTCTTCGTTCTAGTGGTGACGGTCCTGAACAGCATCTCTAGTCAGACTTGTAAACATTGCTCAGTACGGTGGCCTCTGGGCTGCGTCTCTGCTTGTAGCAGATGGCGTGGCTCAGATTGTCCCTCAGGAGCTTGACCTCCAGTCCGCACTGGGACGGTTTGCAGCTGAGTGTGCAAACAGAGATGAGGGCCAGCACCTCCAAATCCAGGGCCTTACTACACTGCCGGATAGAAAAGAGGCTTGCTCCCTTCGGATTTGGACTGAATCATTTCACTATGTGAAGAAGTTCAAGTATTTTGGAGTCTTGTCTCTTTAGTGGTTGAGGGTAAGGAGGGCCGAGTTATGCATACAATAGTGGTTAGTCAGATGTCAAGTGTTTTGTAGCTGTTTTGGACTTTGAAAAACAATGACATAATTAGAAGCCAGACAGAGATTGTGGAGATACAGTACTGTTAAAGTGAGGGCACAACTGTGCACATTTTCAAATAATCATGGTTTCACCTGGTTTTCAACACAGAAAGTGCCACAGAACCCATGAAAGAAGTAAAGTGTACTGGCAGCTTTATATGTGTATCAACAGGCAGATTGGCACATAGCAGTAATGTGAACATCTTTCTGGGCTGTGGTGGTGATGAGGCGTTGTCAAGGCAAAAAAATCTTGATTTACTCGCCAAAAGTATTGGAGCCATCAGTTTGGTCATGAGGTTTGGTTAGCGGCCACTGTTGCTTTGTGTTGACTGCGTGGAGGTGGTCCAGGCATCTGATCTAGATTAGTCTTCCTTGACTTCTCATGCCTCCAGGTGTTGGTTTACAGCCCCAGTAATGTTCCTGTTCCAGGCCCCTCCACCTTCCTCCAGAACATCCCCGCTCATCTGGACTGTCAGGAGTTGACCCTGCGTGGCCTCCGCTGCTCCTCCTTCAAAGGTAGACGACGGCCACAGATAAAACACACACCAATAAAGGCCAGTTTTATTGGACAGGGAATAAATTTAACCTTGTGTAGGTCCAAAGTCCGGGACAGTTAATCCTGCTTTTTAAAGGGTAATTTAGCACTTATCTCAAGGAAATTTAAATCGAATGCAACTGGACTTGGTTATTTGTCCAGTTGCATTTGATTTAAAATTCCTTGAGATAACTATGACCAGGACAAATGAGAATATTCACAGGCTAATTTAGCACTTGATATTTGGATGAGTTAATTCTTGACTGTGAGATTTGAGATGAGGCCTGAGAGTAATTGAAACCACCTGTGTTTATTTGTGAGAGACTATGCACACAACCACAGCCTGGGGCTGCCTGTAAAACCTTTAATGAATCACAAAAAGCCAATAATTTGAATCAGAGGAATAAAACAAGACCAAACAATGGAAGTAGGAAAAAAGAACACAGGCTGAACCACAATAACAAAACTCTTAAAGTGACAGCGCTTGAAGAGAACGGACTGCAAGGTTTCCCAGCTGTGTGATTGTCCTTGTGCTTTATAAACCTGTTTCCTGTGAATTATGTACATATGTGGATAATTCACATTAGTGGTCTTGATTTGGATGCAAGAAGCACCGTACAGTAGCATGCATGCATGTTGCAAAAATGTCTTCGAATGTTTTAGAGGGGAATTTGGGGTGGAGAAGTTTACCATATGTTTGGCTTTTACAAAGGAGGCTCTGGTTCCCATCTAGTTTTATACAAGACATGAGTGGTTAAATCTGTCCTATTTAGTGTTGAACCTAATCTATCCCAGGCCTAAACTAAATGGGTTTGGTTTCAAGTGAGAGTGAGGTAGTAGAATGATGCCTTTGTTGTTATAAAATATTGAGCTAAAAGCTAATTGTACAAAGTACTGCAAAAAATGAAATATTGACTCAGTGGTAATAGTTGCTTTAGTTAATCAGTTAACCAAATGCAAATATTGTCACAATCCATCCAATAGTTGTTCAGGCATGTCATCAAAAACAAAAAAAACATGGCACAAGAGGAGAAAAGGATGACCAAAGGAATTAGGACTCATCCTCTGGGGAATCACAAATGTGAACTTTGATAGGGATGATAGGGTCACTAGGACAAACATGGGTATGGAGCAAGTCATCCTCTGGGGAGAGTATGAATGTAGAAAATGTCCGGGGAATCTATAGAATAGTAGTGGAGGTATTTCCATCCACAGTAGCCAAGGCCACCACGAAGGCTAAAAATGTAAAATGTTATTTGCTGATACAAATTGTTTGCATATATTAAATGTGAGTTGTAATCAATAGTGTGTTTCCAGATAACAGTCAGATCTGAAGCCTTATCACAGGTTTCATTTTAGCCCTAGAGAAACACAAGATTTTCTTCAGGCCGTCAGTCCAGGTAATTCAAGACTGGGGTAAATCTGAGAGTCAGGCTACTCTAAGTCATGAGAGGTTACAATGACATGATGCAACCCAGTGTCAAGTGGTGTAACCAGTATTTTTTCCATAAAAATCAGACTACATACAGGAAAATAAATCTGGACTCAAATGTAATACAATTCATTTTTGCAATGCAACACTATGTTTCTTGACAAATTTTACATAATTTGTCACAATATTTAGAGAAAAGACAGTGTTTTTAGAATAGGTCCTGCTCAGTATTGCCGAAATGCATTAACATTTAAATATAGTAATACAGCAAAAAAAGAAATAAAATTTAGGCTAACACTTTCAGAAGAAAGTATATTTTTATAAGCACGCTTAAATCCACTGTAGGTAGATAAATATCTAATATTTATAATTATTTTGTGGTTATACCATTTGACATTTTCAGGGGCATTCATCTTAGTTTTGTTAAAAAAAGGTTCAAAATTCAAATGACATAAAACCAACATAATTACGAAATGCACATTCAAACAAATCTGATGCATGCCAGTAAAACAATTTTTAAAGATATTTCTGAATTGCTCATCTTTCCAATCCTTATTTGTCACTGACTCTTAAACTGATTTACTGTACAGAGGCACTTGAATCTGGAATCAGTGTTTACTCATCGCCAAATGATGCATGACACAAACAATAGGATGAGATGTAGTGCATTATTACGTGTTGGTCATATGGTAAACCTAAAAAGTGTCTCTTTTCTCAGAAACTGCTGTTGCATAATGTTATTTCTTCTCTCACAGATTACACAGTGAATCAGAACCACAAGCAAAACCACACATCTACAGTAATCAAGCGTATTCATTCACAACACATGATAAAATGAAGGAAGGAGTAGTTTAGTCAGCCAAAATCTGAGGCTGTGAAAGAGGATATTCTACCATGAACATGTATGTTGGTGAAGTTTTGTTTAATTCAGTATGGAAATCAAAACTAGAAGTGTAAAATGTTACGACATAACCTGCCTCACAAAACCCCAAACCAAAGGTGTGTCTTCCATTTGCTCTAATTTTACCAACCAGTGTTGACTTGCAATATTTTATACTGCCTCATCACTAATAACTGTGTTGTTTTTCCATTTCCTCCTGCAGATCTTGCCCTCAGCGGTGGCACTGTGTATAAAGTGGAGGAAAACTCAGAGGAAGAGTCAAGTCTTCCCACAATGAAGCAGACTCTCCTGCTTTTCCTCTTCCTGCAGCACAGTGACCCCTTCGTCTCCCAGGTCTCTGATCTCATGGGTAAGAGACATCATGTAGAATAATTGGTTGCAGATAGCCTGTCCTCATTTTTTCCTACTACATCTGAGCACAAGAATAAGGTTCTGTTTAGGCTGGAGTGGTAAAAGGAGTATCTGTGACCGTCCTACAGCCACAGAGGCGCTGATAGAGCTCCACCTGGAGGATATTCTGAGCAACAACAGACAGGCAGTCTCAGCAGCCCTACAGACTGAGCTGAAGAAAACACTAAAAGACCAAAATAGCAGAAAAAAGGCAAGTCTGAAAAACAAATGAAAAACTGACTGGCCTCTAAATCTTCATATAATAGTACATAATAATAATAATAGTATAATACAAAATGGTCAATTCATTGATGAAGTTGTTAATCAAAAGAAAATGCTTAGCATTTACTGACAACATCCCCTTGTTATTTATTATAAATTAAATATATTTGGTTTTGTACTGGTGGTTAGTCTAAACAAACAATAATATGATGTCACTGTGGGTTCTGTGAGATTGTTTTGGTTATTTTCACATTTTATTAATCAAATGAATAATGAAATCAATGATTTACTGAAGAAAGTGTGAGTGAGTGTTTGGGTTTTCTGTGTGACATGAAAGGACCAGGAGAAGATGAGTTCAGCCGCTGATGTGATTCTCAGTTCATCCATCAGTATCGTGAGCTGCAGCAGCAACATGGCCTTCAGACAGGCCTGTCTGAACAGCATGAAGGTTTGAAAAAAAGAAAAAGAAAAATGTCATGCAGATATTGCATTATATAATTTACACTTTCAAATCTTGTTCAGGAAGAAGACACAAAGCAAAGTTATTAGCAGCTACACTGCAAATACACTCGTTACATACAAAGGTTAACAAGTTTCCCTGTTGCTCTTGTGACAAATATCAGGTATTGTTACATAATGCATGTGTTTATCAGGTGCATGACACTCGTGAACTGTCAGCCTCGCTCTGTGAATCCCTGAGGAGGGTGACATCATGGAAATTCACTCCCAGGGGCAAGTGCCACTCAGTTCAGGTGAGTTGACGGTTGATGTCGGTTCCACCATCACCAACCAGTTACTATAGCAACACTTCATAACTGATTTTGAACCGTAATTTAACATCACGTCATTGCATCCACAGACGAAAGGACATCCTGAGCATGATGAGGCCACCAGAACCGAAATCTGAGTCTGCGTTTTTCTACCATGAGTTTTGCACCAGTTGAAACCTGTTAATGAAGTTAACACTGGGAGTGTGTGGCAGGGGTGCATGTTGTAAATGTGCTGCTAATGGCTAAGACAGTTATTTACTTAACCTTTAATTTAAAGCACACGCACTGTCGTTTTTATAGATTCTGTGTTTTTTTTAACAGTTGTAAGACAGAAAATGTTTCAGAAGAGCTTGTTTGTTCACTATAATGTAAATTTCTGATCTGAAATAATCTTTTGTTAGTGCTTAATCTTCAATGCACCCTTAAATAAACAGAATGGTACAATAACATGGGCGTGGGTGTGTACACTCTGACTGGCATGTAATGCTGCGTTAAATACAATACCAAATCTTCATCATGCTTGTTGAACAGGGAAAACCAGATTAGTGAAACCGAGAGGGAGATTGGGCGGTAAATTTCTCTCACAGTGACCACTAGGTGGCAATAGAGGCTTTTATTTTGTAGCTAACTTCCGGTTGTTATTGTTGCTATGTGACGGAAGTTCCGGCCGCCAAGAGCGACAGCGCTTTTTCGCGGTAAAATGAAACGAACTGGTCTGGTTTATTCTTAGTTTTCACATCTTTGACCAAGTAAGTCGGCACCAACTGCTGTGTGTGGTGTTTAGAAACCGCATCGTTGAGAGAATTCAATCGTCGTCCTTGTTATGAAGCGAGAGCAAAGCTAACGTAGTTAGCACTGGACCTTCAGGCGTTTTAATCTCCATTATTTACAGCACAGTGCGGTGAGTACGGTATACAACACAACGTTACAGCCATGGCAGCAGTAACGACAGAAAGCGTGAAAGAAGAGCTGGACATGTTCGGTATAGCCTTCAAGGAGGACTCCGTCATCGACAAGAGTAAGTAGCTAACATGGGCTAACTTTTATGTGAGTGTTGTGGTGCGTTTAATAGTTAAGATGTTGAGTTTCATCTGCGGTGGCGTGTAAGGTTACCCCGGATTTTGTTGGACTTCCTGTCATCTGTGCTTCATCCCATAACATAACAATAACTAAAACATTTTCTGTATGTTGCACTTCACTCAAATTATTTCCAAGAAAAGTGAAAACAGGATAGAAAGTAAAGAAGTGTAAGTGAGCGTCATAAAGACAGTGTAAAAACATCTTAAATCAGCATTTTCTAAATGAACAACATCTGATTAAATTTAATATGTAAAGATATTAACAAGAAATACAGAGACTAGCAGACTTCGCACAGCAACTATGCAACCTGCAATCCTCAGAAGTCACTGTTGCAGTGTCATAATTATATTCCCTCTTGTGTATTTGATGCTTGCTTTACCTTCACCTGCTCTCTCTTCTTTTCTTTCCCTCCTCCGCCTCCTCCGTCCATCAGTGGTGGAGCAGTGTATTTGCAACAGGATACCAGCAGACAGGATTGTGTTGGAGTGGATGGCCTACAGCAGCACGAAAAATGGATTGAAACTCACCTTGGACAACTTGGAGCAATTTGAACACGAGGTGACAGGTTCATGTTATATTTTTCCAGTCTTTAAAGTAACCATTTATTTCCGATTGTACCTTTTGTGTGTGCCTGAAGTGGTTAGAACTTAAAAGGAAAACAATTTACAGTCTGTGTCTTCCTTGCAGGCGTTGAACAAGAAGAATAAGCCGAGCTCCAAAAGAGAAGATACTCATAACAGAAACAGAGACATCAACGATCTGCGGGACTTGTATCCTTCACAGTAAACTCTCATAACAAAAACACTCTTCACTATGTAACACTATCAGCGTGTTACAGACCCTAACATCATCTCTTCAGAATCAAAGCTGAGGAAGAGGAGGACGATCTATTAGATTCCTACTCCACACCTGCAAAGGTAAAACTCATCCTATCCACTTATGTCTGATCTTCATGCTCATGTTTTCTGTATTTAGAAATATTCCATTAGATATTTCTCTGTATTTTCTGTTCTCACCATATTTGTTTCCGCCTGCACAGGGCTCTCAGAAACGAGCACTGACCACCCCCGAACACCCTCGCTCAAAGAGGAGTGCGGCTCTGCTGACCAGCCCGGGCCTGTTTCTCTCTCCTGCCAGCTTCTCCCCAAGGTATTCAGCATCAGCAACCAAATTCCCACAAACATATTGTGTTTCTAGCTCTAAAATGTGGTCCACTGTTACGCTGAAACAACGTGGAAAAGAGTTATTCAACTGGGCTTGATTTTGTTCTCTATTTCCCAGGAAGAGTAAACTTTTTGTATCACCTTCCAAAACACATCTGCAAATTAAATGACCACAAGTTAGCTAATAAATATAAGAAGCCAAAAAGTCTTTAACTTAACCCAATCTTGGCTCCATGAAACCAAAATAGAAAATGTGAATTGCTTGATAAAATAGAGAATTTGTTGCACATGACCTCACTCTGCTCCTTCTGCCCTCTGTCTCTCTGCAGTGCAACTCCTTCCCAGAAGTACAGCCAGCGAGGAGGGAAAGGGGAGGTGGTGGTTACGTTTGGGGCGGTGCAGGGCACCCGCTGGGTGGGCCGGAGGGCTGCAGGTGTCGGCGTCCAGCTGGACCTGCTGGAAGCTCCTGAAGACTCCCTCCGCTCCAGCTACAAGTACATGTTCCAGAGGCTGCGAGACATTCGAAACGGTACGAAGCTGTGCAGATTTCCTCAAGGTTATCAGGTCGTCAGACATATTGACGCTCGCTGTTCGTCCACATCAAATGCTCACCATATGTATAGTTGTAAAAACATGCACATAAGTAACTCTCATCAGTCAAACGGAGACAGTAGAAATGCCTGGAGCCCTTAACACAGATTTTTGCATCTTCCCTCCGCAGTGTTGACAGATAAGATCGAGGAGCTGGGAGAAAGCCTCAAGTCTCACTTCAGCATCGAAGAGTTTTCTCCCGTTTCTCTGCCTGCACAGGTACAGATGTTTTTTGTTGTGGACTTCTGCAAACTCAGAACAGTTTAAAACTGTGGTTTCCAAAGGTTTTGAATAGATATCTGGATGTCTTTGTATAACTGTTACCTGACCACTCAGGTTGTTGTGTGTCTGTTTGTCCACCTGTAGGACAGTGTAACGGTGCTGGGACAGGTGTGCTGCGACAGTAACGGCAAACTGAACGCACAGTCGGTTCTGCTGGAGGCGGGACCAGAGCAGGGCGGTCAGCAAGTACCTGTTGACCTATCAGAGCTCAAAGAGTACTCACTGTTTCCTGGTCAGGTGAGCACCGGGACACATGTTGGCTCTGCTGGGATTGTCTTTTTTTTTTTTTCCCCCACTAAGAAATGCATCCACCTCTGTAGCTCTATGCTGCTATTATTACACACATCATCAGTCACTAGTCACTAGATTGTAATGCACACACTAAGCGGTGGTTTCTCCTTTGCCTGTGCACTGAAGTCTGTGTGCAGCAGGTTATACGTCCACCAAGAGTAACAGAGCATGCCAAGGACCTGGGCCGGAGACTCGCCCAGTGTCTGACCGAGAACTCTGACACAAACGACAACGCTTAGGAATTAACAACTGCCTTCCTGCGATGGATAAGACACAGAGACACTGTCCTCTGTTTTACAGGTGGTGGTGATGGAGGGAATGAACACAACAGGAAGGAAGCTGATGGCTTCCAAACTCTGTGAGGTCAGTTTAAGTTAATAAAACTGGACACATAAGAGAGTCAACAATGAGTCACACTTACTTCAAATGGCAAAAATTCAAAGTGACTTAAAGGACAATTCCAGGCGAATTCAACTCGGGGGTGTATTTTCCTATCATTTTAGGTCTAAAAGAATGAATCTGAAGATTTTCAGTTTAATCGCTCCTGTTTTGCGGTAGTTGCGTCTGTCCCCGCATCGCCACGGCAGCACTGAATGGGAGTGGATGTAAGTTCCCTGTTTAGGCTGTTTCCAGCCCTCAAAGCCGCAATTTTTTTCCACAGACAGCGTCAGATGGCGACTGCACCGAGAAGTTTATTTACTTCAAGCAAGCCGACATGTTTGTAAAAGTCGATCTAATTCAAAGTCTCCCGGAGTCTCGCGCGAGACCCAGTTGCCGTGCTGGTGTGTTCAGGTGCAGTGGGAAAAGCTACCGTTTGTGTCATAAACACAGGAATATCAACGCTTGACTTGCTTCAAGTAAAAAAAACTTATCAGCGCATGTTTAAGTAGCCATCTGACGCTGTCTGTGGAAAAAAATGTACACTTAAAGCAAGTAAAGAGTTGATATTCCTGTGTTTATGACACAAGCGGTAGCTCGTACTGCGCCTGAATACACCAGCACTGCAACTTCGGGCTCGCGCGAGACTCCGGGAGACTTTGAATTAGATCGACTTTTACAAACATGTCGGCTTGCTTGAAGTAAATAAACTTCTCGGTGCATGTTTGAGTAGCCATCTGACGCTGTCTGTGGAAAAAAATTGCAGATTTGAGGGCTGGAAACAGCCTAAACAGCAGAACTTACATCCACTCCCATTCATTGCTGCCGTGGCGATGCGGGGACAGACGCAGCTACCGCAAAACAGGAGCGATTAAACTGAAAATCTTCAGATTCATTCTTTTAGACCTAAAATGATATGAAAATACACCCCCGAGTTGAATTCGCCTGGAATTGTCCTTTAAAGCCTGTTTTAATCTTCTGTTAATAATCTTGTTTCTTGTATTTTATTATATTTTTTAGAGTGTCCCTCTTCCTTTCTACACTTCAGAGGTGAAAATGGAGGCAGATGAAGGTCAGGAACAATGTGGGATTAAACAGCATCATACAGGAATCACTGTAAACTGTAATCAAAACACACTGCTCATCTAATGCATTTGCAGAGCCGTTGAACGTGCTGGTGGCCTGTGGACCGTTCACCCCATCGGACAGTCTGAACTTTGACCCTCTGCTGGACCTGATCAGTGTCATCGTCAGGGACCGTCCTGATGTCTGCATACTGGTGCAGTAACTTTTGTTGTTATAAATATAAACTATAATCCAGATCCAGATGTGCCTGTGTCTGGATGCACATTTTATAATTACACAATCCTTATTTTATTCAGTGTTGTGAGTTTTCAAATTCTTCCTCTTTTTCACCAGCTCGGCCCATTTGTGGATTCCAAACATGAACAGATTGAGGTGGGTTTACCAGTGCACATGACCAGTTTATCTATATTCTCATATTTTGTTTTTTAGAATTTATTTGAAATTCACATCCAAAATATAGAATTATTAATCCCTCTTTATCAACATGATGATTTATTTTCTAATCATTCCTTTGAGCTGTGATTCATTTATATATTTGACTTTGTTTTAAATGAAGACATGTGATCCTTTTATTTTCTGTTTCCTCTGACAGAAAGCTCAGGTGACTGAGACCTTTGAAGCCATTTTCGCAAGATGTATTGAAAGCATCGTGGATGGCACCAGAAGGTTTGCATGTCTCACAACTACCCAGTCACTGATTCCAGTATTTCATTTCCTTAAGACCTTAAAAAGCACCATTTCCCCTCACGTGCACCTTAACCTTTCTGTTTTAAAATCCATAATGTTTTCTTCTGTGCAGTGTCGGCTGTCGTCTAGTGTTTGTGCCCTCGCAGAGAGACATCCACCACCATTTCATCTACCCACAGCCTCCCTTCAACCTGCCAAACCTCAGCAAGGACCAGGTCAGACACTAAACAAGCCGACTTTAGAATTTTACATGCAAACTACAAGTAGTTCAGCATCTCACTACAATTTCTACTCATCTTTTCACAGCGCGTCACCCTGGTCCCCGACCCCTGCACCCTGCTGATCGACGGTGTGACCTTTGGTTTGACCTCCACTGACATTTTGTTCCACATGGGCGCGGAGGAGATCAGCTGGTGAGGAAGAAGACTTGGTGCTGCAATTTGTAATCTCCACACACCCTCATCCAGCAGTGGAGCACAAGAAGGGAACAAACAGTTTCACATGTGTCTTGGAAAACCTGGCAAATGAAGTGCTGACACCCACTTGTGACATTCAGATCAACACTGAACATGATTTCAAGCCACAACTACTTTCTATATTTGAAGCTGTAGTTGCATTGCACTGATGAATATGTTTAAAGAATGAATGAATTTTATTTGTGTCATAAACCAATTAAGGTGCCCACCAGCCTATAAGGGCTTACAAGACACAGATTTCCTACTCATAGCCAGCAAACACAATCAGCAGAGTAAACCAAACCACATAGATTTTACATTTCAAGTAGAATTCACACAAATAATTCACTCTTTTGTAATTTCCAAGCACTTTTTTATGAAAGTAGCTACAGTAAAGACCTCTTCTCTGAAAAACCATTCCAACTTAACCTCATCATCATCAGTCCAAAACAACTCAGGCTTCACACTCTGCATTTTCTGAAATAACAACTGCCTGGCTTTGCCATATAATGGAAAATGAAACAAGAAATGAAGTTCACCCTCAATCACATTTAGATTGCAGACAGTACACAGTCTTCCCTCCTCAGGTACAGAGTTAAACCGACCTACTTCTATTGCCAGACGGAGAATCCCAGACCTCAACTGAGCACATAGAGATCTTCTAGATGCAGTCGCTGTAGAGTTTTGTGTAAAAACGTGTTGTTGGTTTGTGTTGCAGTGGAACTGGATCAGACAGATTTTCACGGATACTGAAACACATCCTGACCCAGAGGAGGTAGGAGTCCCGGAAGAGCTTCTCTGTTCTTTGTATTTCCGAGGCTGACCAACATTAACGCGACCTGTGTTTTCTGTGTTATCGTGAAGTTACTACCCACTGTACCCGCCTGTGGAGGAGGTCAACATGGACTATGAGAAGTTTCAGAGCTTCGGTCAGCTGCCGCTCACCCCAGATGTTCTCATCATTCCCTCTGAGCTGCGCTACTTCGTAAAGGTGCGGATGCCTTAATATCAAAAAATGTTTTGTCTCTTTCAATATGTGTTGCACCGAATATCAACCTGTATGTTTTATTGATTATTCCTTAAATCCTCATCTCCACCTGTCCTCAGGATGTGGTTGGCTGCGTCTGTGTCAATCCCGGACGACTGACCAAAGGCCAGGTGGGCGGGACGTACGGCAGACTGCTCATTCAGCGCAGCGCTGTGACAGAGGACGGGAAGAGAGTGAGCCCCTGCTCGGCTGCTCAGGTGGTGAAAATCTGAACAGTAACAAAGACTTTAAATTCTCAGCATCACCCACAAATGACTTGGTTTAACCGGGACCAGTTTGCCAGCAGCTTTCCACGCTGCAGCCTCCAGACACTCGGATGTAAAATATGTAAAAGACAGAATTTGACTCATGTGCTGTTGAAACCTTTTCACCCACTGGTTTATTTTCATACGACAAAACATATTGGGGTTGTACTGTCCTCTCTGGAGGAATATCAGTCACTCAGATACTCGGATCTCTTTTCAATAAATTATTGTCACACTTTGTACTTTATTTTGTATTTTCTACTTCTTCAAATACTATTAACCTGTGGTCTCCATTGTATGGAGAAAAAAAACCTATAAATTGTCACCAAAAAAAAGGAGTAAATGATATGTAAGAGATGTAATTAAATGTACTGATATTGCTCATGATTTTTAATGAAAGCATTTAGATTCATCTCTCTGGCTGTTTTGCCTTTTTTTCTTTTAAATTGAACAAAAAGGACAAAGAACAGTAATAAACAAAGATCGAATTGAACACAAACCAAATAACAAGCACAAACACACAGCATCACCAAATCAATCAGGCTTGTCAACCTAAATAAACCATTAAAAAAAGGCAAAATAGAAGCTGATTTTGTATTACACAATAAACCTCAGAAATAAGATTTTTTTTTTTATGTAAATGAAAAATAAAGCTGGTCTAATATTCTCTGACTGAGGTAGGTTATTGTCCCTTATCGCCAGGGTTCATCCGTAAAAACAACACATCAGTCATAAAAGTCGTCAAACTCATCTGAGTCGCTCTGGTGATCTGTCTTTGTCGAGTTGTCCAGCTCCACCTGGAAAGCCTCGACCTTGTCACAAGTTGCTGGAAAACAAATTGAAACAGAATCAGAAAGTTTTATGTTGCGGTATTATATCCAAGTTTTTCACATTTATTTACATATCTTGTGCTCGTGATGGCTGTTTGCTGCTGTACCTTCAGGTTTGTCGTCGGCTTTCAGCTCCTTTTCTCTGAAAACACACGTGGTTAAAAATACGTGAGAGGAGAAAAGATGCAGCTGTGTTTTGTCGCCATGCGGGAAATGAAAACTGTACTCACTCTTTCTTCTTGGTTTGTTCTTGAGGTGCGAGGAGTTCCTCGATATCATCCTCCTCGCTAAACCTGATGGACTCCTCGTCGTTGTCTGAGGATCCAGTTTTACTCCCTCTCCGCTCTTCCTCCTCGTCTTCAGCTGCCTCCTCAGGAATAATGTGAATCTTTTTCAATCTGATAAAAAAAAAGAATATTTCATATTCAGTTAAGAATCAGACATTTGTACAGAAGCTCATCTTATTTCCCGATCATCTCACCTGGTTTCTTGCGGTGAGATGATACTGTCCTCTGAATCTCTCTCCTCCTCTTCTACTTCATTGCTCCTCTGCTCTTCTTCCTCTTCTTCCTCCTCTTCCTCCTCACCCTCTCCATCCTCCTCTTCAGCAGACCCCCCCTTATCCTCCCCCTTCTTGTTCTCATCTTCTTCACTCTCTTCCTCTTCATCCTCAGAAGTGGCAGAACTCTGTGTTCTGTTCCCGCCATCTTCATCCTTCAAATCCCCATCTTCTTCATCTCCTTCATCCTCCAGCTCTTCCTCTGCTCCTGTCTCCTCCTCCTCCTCCTCTTCATCTGCTGTGTTCTTTCTGGCAGAAACATCACCATCGTCTTCCTCCACATTTCTCTCCTCTTGCTCTTCATTTCTCTGACTGTTTTCTTTTTCCTCATCATCATTACCATCGTCTCCTTCTCCAATATCTTCAAGCTCCTCTTCCTCGTTCTTTTCTTCGTCATTGCTTTCTTCGGCACTTATGCTCCTCTCTTGATTTTCTATATCTGTATCTCCATTTTCAACCTCTGCACTGACACTTTTTGACTCCTCTTCCTCTCCGCGGCTGTCCGATTTGTCATCAGGATTTCCTTTCATTACATTTTCACTCCTAGATCCATTGATTCGATTCGCCGACTCTTCACTAGTGGACTCGCTCTCTTCGTTGTGACTCCCAGAGCCACCACCCTTTTTCCGGCTCCTTCCATTCGCCACCTCCTCCATCCTTGGTAATCCAGCAGCAAATCCTCCACTCCTCGTCCTTGTTCTCCTGCTGCCGCTCGTGCTGCGCTGCTCTGTTGAGGTGTCGCTGTCTGAGTTTTGGGCCACAGCAACTCCAGCAATAACAATTGCACTGGAGCAAACTGATGATGACCTTGAAAGAGGAGTCAACAAAACACTCAGTACAGAGAAAGGTAAAATGATGGTAGAAATTACAGTACAGTAGCATCAGTATGAGACTTTGAAATAATAATAATGTGGAAAAGTTGTGCTGTACTTCACATTAAAGTAGAAATACAAAGGTAAAGGAAATAAAAAAAATGTACCAAAGATGATACTGCAGGACTCCAGACTAACTTTCAGTGGCCGAGCCTAACCAGAAAGATTTAGGGTCTCACACTGTAAATCAACATGCAAAGTAAATATTCACATTTCCTTTTCATTCATGATCCTCACACACATTGGCCCTTCCACGTATCACCAGTGTTAAAAACCAAAACAACGGCAATTTACTGGTTGCACGTGCGCAAGTAGATGCAATTTTTACTTGTCTCAAATTTTGGGGACAAAATGCCCCATTTAGGGGCAGTCTGGAGCCCGGTACTGTAGAATAGGCCTGTCAGTGTTGTGTAAAATATTGAACAGTTAAGTCCAATAAAAGACAGAGAATTATCAAATAACGATTAAAGCTATATAAATACTAGGTGAACATATTCTATGCAACTTTGCTCTTATAGGTCAATTCACATCTGTCACTCTCCATCTGAGCTTTGCACGTCATAAAACACGTGCGTTGAGTGCTGCGTGGGTGTGGAAAATCACTTCAACCTCTGCTGCTCTTCAGTGTAGGGATCCAATTACATACATTTACATTTTTTTCACATCACCTCCTATAATTAAGAACACTTTGAACCAGATTTTTAAACATCACTTCCAGGGTTAATTAACATTAACATTAATTATTGTTTATGTATTAACATCAAATTGGCACTTTAACAGTGGGAGATGAGGAAAAGCCTGACCACTTATGAATCCACCATAGTGTGTCATGTTACAATATTTCCTGTAATAAATGTAGTTTAGTATAAATAGCATTAAATATAAGTGTACAAACATCTTAATGGGTGTACTTAGTCTCCATCACTGATTAGAGATGAACATAGATCAGTGGTTCCCTACCTTGGTGATTGGACCTAAGGTCACAAGATTAACCCAGAAGGCATTAAGAAAAAAAAAAGCTTAATGTAGTATCTGCCACAATATGTGTAAATGTTTTCTTTTCTCTAGTCTATATACTGTATATATAAGACACACACACAAATCTTCTTAAAACCATTGAAATGTGACAAGATGCGTGTGGAAACCCGAGGAAAGTAAACAGGTAAGAGCTGACAGGCAGATAAAAGATAAGATAATAAATGTCCTTACTCCTGAGAGCTGCTCCTGTCTCTGTCTGAGGAGGTCCGCTGTGTTTTTCCTCTCTTCTCCTTCTTCTTCGTCTTCTCTCTGCTCGCCAGGCTGGAGTCCCTGCCGCTCTCGCTGCTCTCTGTGTGGCCGTTGGACAGACGAACTGCACGCACATTACAGATACATCTACTCTTTAAAAAAAACACTATAGTCCACACATGCTGTATACATAGATACACTGACATGAAACAGGCGCTTGCTTTCTGTTAAATCTCTTCTCCCCACCTGGTTTGATGTCCAGCTCTTGTGATAAACGGCTGCTCCTGCTCCCACCACCTCTCTCTCTCTTTGAGCTCGATACTCTGCTTGTCTCTCCGTCCGCCCCCCTCCCGTGATGAGGAGGCTCCTCGGTGTAGAGCTGACCCCACAGAGCCCCGGAGGCCGAGGGTATCGCAGCAGCACCTGTAGGCCAGATCCAGGGGTAGTTGGGCTGAGGAGAAGCCCAGCCTGCTGGATCGTGTCCGGGCCAGGGGTAACGATGACTGGATGAGGAGGCAAGTTGTTGTTGGAGCTGGAACTGATGAGGATGTGGGAAGATGGAGGGTGGTGGGAGATAAGATGGGGGGGCATGAGAGGAGCCTTGAGGTTGAGAGGGCACTCTGATAGGAAACCTAGATGCAGGGTGGGTGAGCCAGGACGACTGCACGTAGGGGGGCTGAGAGGAGACACCTTGGCTGTAGTGGCTGTTTTGGTAGTTCTCTTGAGGTGCAGACACTTTCTGAGGCTTTTTGGCAAGACCTACAAATATACACAATCTGAATGTGAGTGAACATGAAGGTAAAGGAAGTCTGCTGTGCGATGCTATGAGTAAAAGTGACAGTAGCATTTCTTAAACTGGGTGAGGAGGTGAACAAACCTTGTGAGAGTGAAGGTTGATCTGCAGAGGACTTAGTCATTTGTTCTTGTTCTGTATTGTTTAAACATGATCTCACGTACTCCTCCATCCTCTGTTGAAGAAACGAAGCCTGTTTCACACTGATTCAGCTTCATAAACATTTCAAGATGGTTCACCTTTAGATAGAGTGTAGAATTTAAAGAAAAGCTGCTGCTGCTGCTGCTGCTGCTGCTGCTGCTGCATACCTTCCTCTGAGCAGCCTGCGTTTTCTCCCTGAGTTGCTGCCGCCAGCGGGGGGCGCTCTCCTCCAGATACCTCTCATATTCCATCTGCAGGGGCCAAAGGTTAAGACAAAGGTTGAGCACAAGGATCTTCCCAAAAGGAAAACAGTAGTGACTGTTAAAAACCAACATAGACTTCAGGGTCTCTTTCCACAGCATCTTCCTAAATTCTTCTTGTCCTGTGTGTGTGTGTGCTTTGTGCGTATTTGTGTGTATTTGTGTGTATATGTGCACCCTGATCGTCTTCATGGCAGCGTTGCGGGCCACCATCTCTCTCAGTGTGTCCTGGGCTTTCTCAAACTGCTGCAGGAGCTGCCTGTTGTGTTGCTGCGCAGTGAGCTCTCTCTCCTTCAGCTCCTGCCAGCGCTGCTGCAGGTGCATCACTCTGCTGCAGGAAACACACACACACACACAGATACATTTACACTGAATTAACACATTAATGTTTAATGAAAATATTTTTAAGTTAAGAACCATGTGCACCTTATTTAAGTAGGAAGTAGGAAATTGCACATATTTCCTGTATTTTGATAGAGGAGTTGATAAAACCTAACATGCATTTTCATAGTGGACATGGTGTTTTGTGTTCTCCACCACATCCTCAGTCAAAAACAAGTGCAATGCAACAATCTTGTGTTGTGTTTTTGGCTGTGTACTTACAGATGTTGGTGACTCTGCTGAGTTGAAAAGTCAGTTTGCATCAGCGATGGTTTGTGGACACTGTAAAAGATGGAGACGTCACACCACGCTACAGTACAACATCATAGTAAGCCATACCAAACACACACTCACAAACACACGCAACAAAGAGTTCACAGTACTAAACTTTCAAGTTTCCAAACAAAAACCCATGTATTACTGTCATTTTTGTTGGAGATGATGATCCGTGTGTTTGCTGGATTTAGCATTTTGAAGAGAAAAAGTCCAACATGACCACCACTCCCTGACTCCAGGGCAGCATCCAAGAATCTTACCTGTTCTTTAGATTATGCGGCTTTTGTTTTGTGAAAGTATTTCTGTCTGTGCTGGTCATATGTCCAAGAGACAGTAAATTCTCCTTCGGTGCAGCCATGACTGCAGGCTTTCAGTGAGTGCAGAGATTATCGGGGATTAAGGTCTACCCTCTTGGGGGGGAGGGACCAGAAACATGCTGCCAATCCCCACATGGGTACAGTGATGGGGTTAAAGAGTAGTGACAGCTTTTTCTTTGTTTTTTTTAGTGCTGCACATGTAATCAAATTATTAAATCATCCACTTACATTCAGTATAGTTCTGTACTTGAAAGATTGACAATCATCAATATGGAATTTGTGATGCTTGGACTGAAACTTGTGATTATTACTAAGTATATTGATTATATAATTTCTTGTGGACTGTTTGTCTTGTACTGCCTGTTAGAGGAGGTGTTGATACTTCCTGCTGGATGGTAAAAAGGAGAAGAGGCTGTGGGCAAATGCTGAGTGGTCCCACCCAGGCAGCAATGGGTTATGATGACTTGTGCCCTTCTGGTGCCCTTTTATTTTGTATCTAGATATAAAAGACTTGGGTATTTATATTTATAATTCAAATATCTTTTGCTTAAGTATGGCACTTAATATACAGGTGCATCTCAATAAATAAGAATATCATGGAAGTGTCAATTTCCAGTAGTTCAAGTCAAATAACCCCAACCATGTATTGAGTGTGCATATAGAGGGACATCATTTTCAGAGGGCCAACATTTCCATATTAAAAAATGCTTTTTTAATTGGTCTTTTTTTGAGAGAGATACTGAGTTTTAGGTCTTCATTAAATGTAAGCCATACTCATTACAAAAAAGAAATTAAATAAATAAGGACATGAAATGTTTCATCCTGTGTGTAATGGATCTATAATGTATTAGTTTCACTTTTTGAATTAAATTAATGACATAATCTTTTCCATGATACTCCAATTTATTGAGATGCACACGTAGCCTCAATGTAGCCTACTCTGTATCTTTGGTCGCAGCATTAGTGACGTTTCCAGCGGAACCACAGTGTCTTGTAGCAGCACGGAAGTATTTTTGTGTGACTCCTGGAAGCAGAAGCTCGATGCCGTCGTGGTAAAAAGAGGTTTTTTATGGAGAAACTGCGTCACATTTCAACCCCCATATTGCACTATATTGTCTTAATTAAGATGATATAGTTGTTGTCGCCTTAGTTAAAATACTAAAGGTGTGGTTATTCAGCAAACTAAGCCAACCTACGGTTATTTTTAACGGTGCGTCTGTGAAATCCGTCCCCCCCACTAACCACACCGTTTCCAGCTGTGGTTCAAACATCCCCGAGAGGGAGACGAGCTGGAAACATGACGAGCTTTGCCAGCAAAGCGTTTTGTAGGGTGGAGAAGCTGTGCCGCCATCTCCCCGTGGCCCTCAACACCTTCCTGGTGTTCTCCATCACCGGGGAGGTGAGCTACCTGGTGCTGGTGGAGGCTCCGCTGGAGGCGCAGCAGCAGAAGACGCAGTGGTCGGCCTGGTGGAAGGTGGTGCACCTGCTGGCCCAGTACTTCATGCTGGGCAACATCTGCTGGAACGCGCTGCTCTTCGTCAGGACCAGCCCCAGCATCAAGGGCGTGTTCCTGGGGGGAGAGGTGGTGGGCCAGGGCTGGAGGTAAGAAGGAGCAAACAACCTCCACAGCCGTGTTTGTTAGGTGAGAGTGGGGTAAGATGAGCCACTTTTTTTATATTTAGGATCACTACATCGATTACATCATTACAACAAATTCACTTTCGAGGGTGGAAACAAGTTTTTTGCGACACAAATATCTAAACCACTTTACCCAAGTGGGTCTTACCTTCACAGAATCCATGAAATGATGCCTTCCTCCTAAATATCTGGTCACATGTTCAGTTTTCCTCATGGTTTTCAAGCAACAAAGGGTGACTCAACTTGCCCCTATGCTCAGCTTACCCCAGTCTCTCCTACCCTACATGACCAAAAAGTGATGGTGGACACACACTTTTTTTACTCACTCTTGTGAACTCCACATCATTGCCAGATTTCACAAATGTTTTCCTGGATCTGCAGCCAGGCTCCAAAATATTTGGATAAACCCTCCCGAAAGTCCAAGTCATGAATGTTTAAAGGTGAAATAGCCTTTCAAGGCTCCAGACTGCACCTAAATGAGGGCATTTCACCCCTAATATTTGAGACAGTCAAGTGCGAATAAATTTGCAGGTTTTTTTTGTAACACTGGTACTACCTCATGATGTGCAATTTCATATTATGGTGGTTTGTTTTCTTTTAATCTATTCCTACTCTTAATATTTAAATAGGAATTCCGTATGTATTGTGTTTATGTGTATTCTGCTGTTTTTATTATTATTTAATTCCCTTTGAGTGCACCTTAGAGCAGCTGCTTTTAAAAATTTTGTTGTACAGGTTGTCAGGCCAATGTGTGTGAGGATCATGAATGAAAAGGAAATGTAAATATTTGCTGCAAGTCGATTTACAGTGTGCTCTCCTAAAATTTTAAGTTAGGGGCCACTGTGCTCTGAGTAAAACAAGTTGGTCTGGAGCCCTGCCTTTCTCAACAACTCCCACTGAGTGGTGTTTATTGTAAGATTTATAAAGTCTCTTTAAAATATGACATACTTTAAATTATTAATGTAACCAGAGCAAATAAACGTCTCTGCCGTTCCACAAATGCAACCTGTAACCGTTTTGTTTATGTGACAGTAGATGTTGGTATTGTCCTTTTCCTTACACAGGTACTGTTATACATGCGAGACACACACTCCTCCTCGCTGCTCCCACTGCTACGACTGCAAGGTGTGTGTGCTGCGGCGGGATCACCACTGCGTCTTCTTCGGCCAGTGCGTGGGCTTCCGTAACTACCGCTACTTCCTGAGCTGCTTGTTGTTCATGTGGTCCGGGCTGCTGTACGCCACGCTGATGAACGCCGAGGTCTTCATCGTCATCCTGAAGGAGGGGGTGACTGTGCATAGCGTCCTGCTGCTGCTCATACCATGGATCATGCTGGTTTCAGGTACAATCTGCTGTCTCACACGTTGGTTGCCCCCATTTCCTGCATATATCTATATATTTTTATAGCCTCAGTAGCACACTATACACAGACCTACAAACCTTTATGAATTCACAGTGCTTTTAAAGCAGAGTATGGTCCAAAAATATTATATTTACAATTATATAAAATCAAGAAAAGCTCTAAATCAGAGCAGTCGGTTCAGGCAAACCCTACTGGGGATTAATAAAGTATTGTGATTCTGAAATGTCTCCAAAAGATTCAATCAATTAGTTGTCAAAACAGTTGCTAATTAATTATCTGGGGCTCATCAAATTAAGTCTTCAGCCCTAGTTTTACATTTCTCTTAAAATCAGACAATGTGTCTCCTCTCTGTCCCAGGTTTCTTTGGACAGACTGTTTTTGTTAAATAAAATAAAAAATAGAGATAGAATAATTTGAGCACTTCTAAAACTCTGTATTTTAAACATGCTATCAGATACACACATTTGCTGACGTATTACAGACATGCCCTTTGCCTCATGCTGCTGACTTCTGCTCTATTTGCTCTATTTTAATCTGCTAGAAATCACTTGAGAGAGAGCTCTGGTCCTAATGTCCCATTAATCCACCACATTGTTCCACAGGGATCAGCAGTTGAACTCAATGACTCTTGACACAAAAAGATGGCACCTCTTACTGTCAGGGATATTGTACTCTTGTATTTAATTTAATTTAATTTAATAAACATTGAAGGTTACTTTTTCTGAAGCCGGAGTGTTTTGACCGACTGTGTCCCTCCTCCGTTTCCCAGGCCAGGTCTCAGCTCGTGCCTTCGCCTTCGCCTTCATTGCTGACACATGCGTGGTCGGCTTTCTGCTGGTGTCCGCCTTCTTCTTCTTCCATCTCTTCCTGCTCTTTCGGGGACAGACCACGAGGGAGTGGTACTCGACCCGCCGGCCGTACAGCCTGGGACTCCTGGGTAACATGCGCCACACCCTAGGACTTTACTGGTATATTGGCTGGCTCTGCCCACTCATCCCATCACCGCTGCCTGGGGATGGTATAACTTTCCAGGTCACAGGATCACTGGAGCCGACTCGGTAATGGGCTGCGTCTCATTATGGGCTGTGTCTTTGCTGTAGTGGTGATGGTTAATGTTATCAGGGAGCAGCAGATCACCTCAGTTGGAGAGGAAGTAGCTTAGGATGGGAAGAAGCTTGAATGGTGTGTGGATGGTAAAGGTTTTAATAGGTATAACTGTCGACCTTGTGTCTTCTTCTCATCCTTCACTTGGGCTGAGGAAGAAATCGTGGGCCTACTTCGGAAGATACATTAACCTTGATCTAAAGGTAATCTGTCCACTCACTGAGGCTGGCCTCAGGTCATTACCAGAGATATGAGCAGTGGTACTTTGGAGTACTCAGCACTAAAATATATATGTAAAGAACACTGAAATGAGAATGTATTTTAATGATAGTGGAAATGTACCATTTTAAATGTGCTTAAGGGAAACTCATGACAGCTGATGATGATTTCTGGGTAGTTATCCCCTGAAATGAACGAGATGCCTAAATTTGAAGGTTGAATAAACTTGGCTTGCACTGTTCCTGGAAAAAAAAAAACGTAGGTTTATTAAATACACCACTATTAGCTTCCTATCTGTGCGTATACCTTCCATCACAACTGAGTTTATTACACAACATTTTACTGGGTATTATTTCACCACATGGGACAATGAGAGCAATTACAGGGGAATCACAAGCATGTCTTAAGATCTGCAGGACAACGTATGTGTTTGGGAACAATCAAAAGAAATTGTACGTGGTGTAAAATTGTTTGGTTTCAGTTTACAGACTAATGTCGGGCCATACAGTGAATGCAGTATTTGAAATCTACGAAAAATAATTTCTTTTGTGTTCCTGTATCTCTTTCTGCTGGGTTTCTTTCTTTCTTTCTTTTTTAACTACCGGTATATGTTATTTTGTCACTTTTTTGGACTCACAACTAGGAAACCTTCTTTGATTTACTAATTGTATCAAGAACACGGTTATGTCCTACAGCACTTGATGCTCACTTAACTTTTGTTGCCTCATTTTAACACTCCAGCCACTTACCCAGTCCCGTTTACCACAGGTGCTCTTACAGAAAATATTGTTAGTTGTTTTTGTTAAATATATGCATGTCTGCCTACTTTCTTTTTTCCTGCTATTCCATATGGTTCGCACCATTTGATTCTCTTTTTGCCATTTCAGAGTGATGAGGTTAAGTTCAATGTTCACTCTTTTAAAAAAAAAAGTTCAATGATTTTGTATTTTGTACGCTGAACATTTGTGTGGTGTAATGTGTTGTGATAATTAAATATGAGTTTGAAAATAGTTTCCTGCAGCTGAAATTATTTCATTCAAAAAACAATTAAGTTTATTCATCCATATTAATTTTTATTGTAAATAAAATATTATAAATGTGATTAACCAGATTTTGGACCCATCTCATGAACAGGGACATTACGGTATTATGCACTGTTCAACTGTTCATCACAACTACCAGTTCCCTAGCAACCGGTCACCAAGGTCTCCTGCGTTTGGCGCAGCTGCATCTAGTTTAGCTGCTCCTCCTGATTAGTTTACATTTTCTTACTGGTAAGGCATTTTCTTGTCTGTTTAACGTGGGGAAAACATTATCAGAGTATTGCCATTATGGTGTGTGTAACTTAAAAAATATATATATAAAGTTGAGAACTAATCTGTCAAAGGTTCAGTTGCGTTGCGTGAAGTTAGCTAACTGGAAACGTTAGCTGTCAATATAGCATTATCATGTGGCGAAGTTGATTGAAAAGATGTTTGAATGGTGTCGATAACTAGTCTTGAAATACATAACACCGACTTTGTTTCCTATATAACCGAGTAAATGTGTCAAAGACACGTTAAATACTATATTATATCATGTTTTTTTGTTGTTGTTTTGTTTTGTTTTTTCAATTTATAAAAAGGAAAAAAAAATCAAACCGAGTTGGAGGATAGTTACCTTGTTTGAAATACTTTTTTTCTCTCTTTTCTTTTCTTGGTAGCACTGTGTACTGTGTTTGGTCTACTGTGATGAAATCAAATAATTTTGCACATATCATTGCATTGTATTATCTATGCAAAGCGTTTTCATAATTAACACATTATGTTGTACCAGGTACATCAACTCTTTTTTCTCTACGAGTTTTCATGCAGAGCATCAACACTTTTTCTTTTTTAAATGGATCAAGATTAGACATGAAGAATGTGTCCTAAAAGCTGTGTCTCATAATGCCTAATGGGAATTTTCCTTATATATGTTATATGTTGCACACAAGCAGGAATAAGAAGTAAACAAGCAGGATGGATGTCACAGAGGAAAATATGTGAGTGATGTTCACTGAACAAAGCCACACACAGAAAAAAGCTGGTTGGTTAAGTTTTGTAGTGGCAGCGTATAAAGATTTGTCTGTGTTTGTTGTGCATATCTGTCCATGGATGTAGAACACCAAAGGAGATGCTTGAGAAAATAGCTGAGCTGGATTACAGTCAAAACCAGCTGAAGGAGCTGAACGCTGAGATGAGGCGCTGGCTGGATGTTGCAGATGATGATATGGCGACGCTGCGCTCAGAGAACACAGCCCTCAGAAAACAAGTCAAAACGTAAGTCACACATTGTGGTCTTTATTCATTAGTAGAAAGGTTCCTGTATGGTCCAACTTTCAAACTTTCAAACTTTCAAGCCTTAACAAAGGCTATTTTAAACATTCATGAATTGGACTTTAGGGAGGGTTTTCCAAATATTTTGGTTTGAAAACCATAAGGAAAATTGGACATGTGACCAAATATTTAGGAGGAAGGCATCATTTCATCATTTCATTCATCATTTCGTCTGTGAAGGTAAGAACCACATGGGTGAAGTGAGACGTTTTTGTCAAAAACAACATTTTTCACTCTAGAAAGTGAATTCAGTGTAATGATGTAATCGATGTAGTGATCCTAAATATGAAAAGTGGCTCATCTTACCCCACTCTCCACTAAATCATTAGGTTTATAGCTTTTTATCTTTGCCTAATTGTAACCCCTTGATTATTCCTGCTGTCTTGTATTTTTGTGTGCAGCTTGGAAAAGACCATCAGTGACACAAAGCAGGTTGAAGCAGAACCCAGCAGGACACTCCTAATCTATGACCTTGATATGAAGAAATGCCGTGATGAAAAGATTCGGAAGTTGGTGGGTAAACAGGATTGTAACTGTTCTGCAGTTGGTGATGTTACTCAGCTGTTAAAGTTAGTTAAGTTCAAGAAATTACATAACATAAACTAACCTGTCAAACATGTGGCATGTTATTATATACAGTACATTGGCACAATACCCAGCTCTGTTCCTAGTTGTTCATCCGTGCCTCACCAGACTCAAAGCTGCCAGTACCTTGAGCAAACACTTAAATGATTTTTATCATTTTTCAGTAACCATCACCTTGTCCTTGGTGAAAGATTTGATGGAAAAAAGGCAATTTCTCCAGAAGATTTTGTAGTTGAGAACTCTCGCAGATTGCAAATTTGTTGATACAGTAACGCTATGCAGGCTACATTACAACTATCTTGTGGAGGTTTGGCAAAGTAGGGAATTTATGTTATTGTTTCCTCCACAGCTTGATATTTTATATGCAATTTAAGACTAGTTGTGAGACTGATTAACATTTGCATTTATCTAACTGCCCTGGTTTGTCAGAAGGGGACGTTATATAATGGATTTCATCTGAATCACAGCTCAGCTCTGCCACCACAGTGCTCACAGAGAGTACAAGATCTAAATGAAACATCACATACACACATCTCTCTGGTAGACAAACAAGTAAACATAGGCTGATGGTTTGTGCAACAAATGGCCCCTGGACAGATGAGTCTTCATATTATTTTGTTTTTGTGCAGGAGGAGGAATCCACCATAATGAAGGAGCAAAATAAGAAACTAACTGCAGAGGTATAGTCTATGTTACTTTTCACACAGTATTTTTAACCCATTATCAGTCAGTATACTACATTTAAAAGTAGTATAGAAATTTTAAAACACTTTCCACATTTAATTTATTTTTCAGCTCAAGGACATCCAGCAAGAGAGAGAACAGGACAAATTCAGCTTGAGCAAGTTCAAGGTTACTCTTCATGTCCTGGAGGTAACACCATTGATTCAACTTGGAGACATTCGGTTGCATTTCTCTCTCCATGTATTCCTCTGTTAGTCATTTTACATAGTCAACCGGCTCCTAATGTCTCGTGTTGCTTTAGTCTGGCATGGAGGAGGCTCAGTTAGGACTGCTGCATAGGGATGAAGTCATTCATCAGGTAGGAACAGAGACATTAGCATAAGACAGAGACTGAGCAAAAGACTTTCCAACACATCTAGATCCTTTTCTTTTGAAGTCACCATGAGTTTATGAAAAGTTTTTTTTTAATGTGTCATTATTTTATCATTACTTTTTAAAATGCAAATGTGTTTTATGATAGAAAAACCTGCAGCTCAAGCACTCAGAGGAAACAGTTGAAGAGTGTTCTGTGATCATCAAGGTAAAGTTGTTCTCATCCAATGCTATTCATTTAAGAAATTTAAAGACAAGTCAAACAACATGTTTTTGTTTATAGTTTATCATATAATTCCATCTTGCAAGCTGTTATTTGAAACATGGCGTTGTCTCTTAAAAGCTTTGAAATGTTGTCAGATTTATGTGCAGTGCAGGAGAACACCTCCATCACTAGTTATTGATCGCTGTCAGATGTTTTGTTTTCTCTGCTCCAGGATCTCAGGCTGACAAATCAGGAGCTGAGGGAACAGTTGGAGAACAGACAAGATGAAGACCTACTGTAACCCTGACACACAAAATCCTCTTGCTTTAAATGAATATAATGATGCACAGTGAGTCATCTCACACTGGACTGTGTCTGCTTTTGGTTTCCAGCTCTTTGATGGAAAAAAAGGGAGGAACGCTCAGTCCCCCCCTGTCACTTGCAGATGAAATTAAGCTGCTGGCTCCTTCAGATGAAGAGAAAACCAGCGTGTCTGACTGGAAACATCAAAGCAATGTATGAATTTTCTCTCTTATTCTCTTAGAAAATGTAAAACCAAGACATTTATGACCTTTTGATTGTTATTTTAATTCCACAAGTGACCACTAGAGTGTGCTACCACGAGGACCACACAGGGAAGCTTTATTACTGATATAGAAATAAGGATGAATGATGTCTGGCACTGTGTCTACAGGAGGACACTGAAGAGGAGGAGGAGGAGGAGGAGGAGGAAGAGGAGGAGGAGGAGGAGGAGGAGGAGGAGCTGCTGCTTAAACCACGAAGTCTCACAGTAGAGCATCAGAACAAACACACAAGGTATTTTAGTTTATGATGAATGAAAGGGGGGATATGTGGGGACTTTTCTCTGTTAAAAAGGGGCAGTATTCCTGTATCATATTTACGCACTTTTCTTCTTTCTTCACTTGTCACTGTCCCTCTGGCGTCTCTCTTGTCTAAGGTGTGAAGGCGTCTTGGAGACAGCCGTCCAGAGAGCAGGATTATATGTGATGTGCATCTTCATTGTCCTTATTTTTCTCTTTATGGCGGGAAACATTGCAGGGTTCTGCTCTTCCCTTTCCATCAGCAACTTGTGGACCCATGTACATCAATTGTTACAGCCGTACTGCAGAGTGCACTACGGTGCCCTACCCCCTATTTGACCCCTTATGAACTAAAGTCTATTCTTCTGTTTCTGCTTAAACCTCTAAAAAAAAGAAAAAAAAAACTAGATTCGGTTTCTTAATAAAACATCCAAAGTAGCTTTTGACAGAATACATTCTGATGGATGATTGGAGAAACAGCATAAATAAAATGTAATGCTGAATACAGTTTAGCTGCTTTGGTTTCAGAGTTGTGTTGTTGTTTACACTACCACATGGTCATGGCTTACTGTGACACTGTAACAGTCATCTACCATTATTAGTAATGCCTGTGCTTTTCCTACAATAGTCAACATGTCTGGTTTTTCTTTCTAAGCATCGACACTTTTTCAATGAAATATTCAAATTGATATTGGTGAAACTCAAACTTAGCAAAATTAGGAAATGTTTTACTTCAAACTTTATACCACAAGTAAAAATCTGACTTGCTTGCCTATCAAATGCAGATGAAGGGTTTTGTATAAAAATTCTGAATCGGAAAACGATGATGATATAGCCTATGCAAATAGATCGACAAACTAATTTCCGTAAAAGCAACATAAACCATGACAAATCTTAGGAGAAGCTCAAGTCCAAAGCTGTGAAAAGGTCCAGTATTAATGACTTTGAAACACTGAACAGATTTTATTTTCGGGTACACGCGGTTAACCCCTTAGATTCATCTACATTTCTCCGCTGTGTTACATACATCATGTATGTATCAGTCTGTGTCCATACTGTAGCCCACCTCTTCCATGGCTGCCCATGCTGCCAGCCTCGTCTCCAGTCGCCCCACCCAGCTGAAGGCGGCGCGCCCTGGTGGTCTTGTCTGTGACTCCAGGAAAACACCCCCCTCCCAGACGGAGAGATTCATCAACTGGGGATCAGATTGGGGGGCAGGAGGGATGTGTGGACGGTCTGAGCCGAGGGCTAGTGTTGTCTAGGTGCTGACTGATGTTCGTTATTTTTCATCTGTGGGTGCTGAGGCTTGTGGACGTGGATGCTGCGTTGGTTGGCGCTGAGTGAATGAGTGACTAACTGACACACTGGTACTGAGATGCTGATGACAGGCCGAGCTTTTTTTACGTACGGTCCTGCTGTGTGGTGGATGGAGACCAGAGCCCGGACAGCTGAAAGGCATTAAATCAGGAAACTAGAGCAACAGGCTGGGTTGCTCCAGTCTGTAAATAAAGGGAGAGAACCGGCGAAGCGAAGAAGGCAGAGCGACAGCGGCGACATGTTCTGAGTGGAGAGCCGGCGAGTGGCTGCGGCTGGCGGCATGAAGGCGCCGAGGAGACCGAGGCAGACGCGGCTCCTCCCGCGTTTCTGCGTATGTGGAGTCGGTCTGCTCGCAGCCGCCTGGATCTTTCACCTCAATGATGTTACAGGTGCGTCTCTGAAGAAAAAATACATAAACTCACTATTTTATTGCTATTAAACCCATTACTTACATGTTGTTTATAACTATGCACATCATCAAAACAATACCTAAATTATGCAGGCTATTGCGATAGTGGAGGATTGTAACCCCAAATGAACACTTTTGCTATAAGCATATATTGTTATGTAAATTTCATAAACCTACTGATATACAATAGAATAACAATTTTATCATCAGCAAATCTATTAATATTTCATTTCCTTTTTTAAGGCTCCCATGGACCCACTGTGGATCATGACATCTTGTCCAAGAGAGAGTTCATCCAGCAAAAAGAATACAACAACCAGAATGACACTGTTTCTACATCTGGTGAGACATACCATGTGATTTTATTATGTGTGTATGAAACAGGGGAGAGATTGTTTATTCTGTTTTATCCACATAAAATATATAAATAATCACTTATTCAGCCTTTTGGGTTTGGCTGAGGATCCCTGTAACCATATACAGCCATAGCGCCAACATGGACTAAAGTTTGGGTTTGTTTGTTTATAGCATAATAATTCTGTAGTCCATAATGGTCATTGTGAATGGAGTGAATGTAGTATGAATGAATAATGGTTTCTGTACACGCTTTGGGTATCGGGTAACGTTAGAAAAGCGCTATATAAATGTAAACCATTACTGTGATGAAGTTGGTAACACCCTAATTTGTGTGCGCGTGTGTTGGCAGTGTTAGTGTGCGGTCCCATCTCCATTAAAGTGTTTAATCCAAGTCTATCTCCCCAGTACATCGATCAGCCTCTCCCTTCCACCTCATCCCTCATTTGTTCCAACTGCATATCTAGATCCTTAAACACAGTTGGGTCTTTGAGGGACCCAGTTGCTAGGAAACTGAATGCTGAATCCGTGGTTGGATGCTGTGTGCATCTGTTCAAAGTGTCCTGTCGTAGTGACCTGCTGATTAGTAGCCTCTCATCAGCAGCTCTGTCATCGCATGTGTGGGCTTGGATCTGTTGGGCCGTTTGAAAGAGCAAAACAGTGGCTGCATCTTGAAGTCTGATACTGAGATGAAGAGAATCTCTAGCCAATTACAGCGAATATGTCGAGCTCCATATATCGAGCTGAAAAAGGCTTTCTGCCCCAGGGGAAACACAAGGCTTCCAACATTGCTGTTGATGATGAAAATATGCTGTTTGATCAGTGACTGGTGGTTGTCACGATATCACATTATATCACACTCTACATCACTACATGTGATGTGTGTTAGCTGCACAGCTAACGTTGCAACTGTTTACTGCACAATGTTGCCTGTGTGCAGGATCTTATCTAGTCTCGTCACATTGGCTTCACTCTGTTGTTTGTGACCTTAATCTTCATTGCAGTCTGGCTCACAACCAAATCAGAAAAATCAGTGTGGAGACAATAAAGGTGTGTGTGTGAAGGGGGTTGTTTTTGTTTTTGTTTTTGTTTTTTATGGTGCAGTGAGTTGTGCCATTTATCTTAGCTAATGTACAGTGGGAGAGAGAGGACAGTGCATGCGATGTAAAAGATGTGGGAAAAAATGTCAATAGTATTACCAGAGTGTAGATGGCATGGGGGATGATGTTCGGTCACAAGAGGAGCACTTTACAAGAAAATTGGCGAAAAACTCGATTACAGTGCAACAGCACCGGCTTAGTCACACAACTATGACACACACGAACACAAGTGAATGATGGTTTATGGTTCGGCTGTAAATAACATATTTGTTGATTATTTTTCTCTATTGATAAAATAGAAAAGACAATAAAAATAGTAATATATTGTTTTGTTTGACCAACACCCCAAAGCCTTCAGTTTAAAGTCTCATCATATCTTCTGACAAATGGCAAGCTTACTTATACATTCTGCACTTTTCAAAGCAGAAGTTACAAAGGGCATAAAACATGAGGAAGGGAGACAAAAGAGAATTAATAAAGCAATGCCATGTGCTTTTAGATGATTTTTTAAGATATGCAGTGGTGTAGTTGACACAAATGCAGAAATCCATGAAGTGTTTCCTTGTTTTAGTTTCATTATGAATTAGATTAAACTTAAACAAACTGATTAATTGGTTTATAATTTCAAGATTTTGTCAAAATAAATCCTAAGAGTAACATGGATCCAGTTTTGGGAGACAGGAGGAAATCTCACAAATAAAGCACAGTGTGAGTTTAGGCAGAGCACCAATGTTTCATTTGTTTCATTCATGCTTCATAATAGCAGTGGTGTGACTCATTAACAGCCATTCATATTCATGCAGCTGTGTAAGGGTCACCTCCTCCTGCACTCAAGTGTCTCTTGCTCAGTTGAGAGGTTTGTTTATGATTAATCAATTATCTGTTAACCAAGAAACGGACTAATCCTGCTGTTGAATTATTAATTCTGAATTATTTAGAATTCCCTCTTTTCATTTATCACCAAGTCGTCCTCTGTCCATCTCTTCTCCAGCTATCAATGAGTTCCCTGAAGATATCTTTACTCTGGAGCAAAGGAGACACGGAGCTGTGCTCCTTCATGTTCTCTGTGTGAGTATCAGTACATTTTGTTGCATTAAAGCTCAAAGATTAATCAGTTGGTCAATGGAGTGTCTACTGTGTTTTACAGGCTATCTACATGTTTCATGCACTGGCCATCGTGTGTGATGTTTACTTTGTGCCATCACTGGAAAAAGTATCAGAGGTATGAGTGAAAGATACAGTACACACCCCGCCAAGATGCCACGCATTTCTGATCTGGATTTCCATCCAGCAGCTTGACACTGTTTATGCCATATAGTGAACTGCGCATTTGTTAGGTATTCATTTCAGTTGTGGATTAAGTCACATTTAGCATTGTATGATATTGACTCATATTAAAGGAATAGTTCAACATTTTGGCAAATTGGCCCATTGCCATATTCCCTATAGTTTTAGGAGTAGGTTTTGTTACCTTTATTTTTTTACCTTTAAAGCAGAGCCACAAGCTGCTCAGAGATACGCTATAGAGGCTCATGGGATTTCTTGGTTTTTCAACTCATCAAATACACAATCTAAAAACTAACGATACGTTACAAGACAGAGTTGTTTTCTAGGCAAATTCATGCAAAACCGCTGATGCGCATTTCCGTTGGGGGCAGTTTTTCAGCAAGCAGTCGCTGCATTTGCCTCTGAAACAACTCCGTCTCGTAACGTTCCATTATTATCTCATAGCGTGGTGAATGTGCAAGTCACAACTTGTCCATGAGAGCGTTTTGGAGTTGTTGGATGTTGTTGGAAAACCAAGAAATCCCATTAGCCTTTGTAGTGTAGCTCTGAGCAGCTCGCGGCTCTGCTCCGCCATTCTAAAAATAGCTTGCAGCGACAATTAAAGGTAACGAACCTACTCCTAAAACTATAGGGATTATGGCAATGGGCCAATTTGCCAAAATGTTGAACTATCCCTTTTAACTGTACAGTGTGTTTATTTTCAATATCAAAAACCATGTGTTTCCAGCTCTGCTCTTTAATCTGTCTCTGTCCCCCAGAATCTTCAGCTCAGTCAGGATGTTGCTGGGGCAACCTTTATGGCAGCTGGGAGCTCCGCCCCCGAGCTCTTCACCTCTTTGATTGGTCAGTAATGCTTGTCTAGTCAATTACTCACTCTTAATGTGTTAGCCCAGTGATTGTTCCATCACAACTCCCACAATTACCTGCAATCATATACGTTGTCCCCTGATGAGGACTAACAGAAGTCAAGTGTACATACTGTAGGCAGAGGCACTGATTAGACCTGAACATAGACAACAAGGATGGTTTATTGATTTCTTGATGGTTTGTCAGGGCACAGATAAATGACTTAATGGCCCAGATACTCCAGCAAGCATTCGTTTTTGCTTGTACAAAGCGGTTTTCAGTAAATGTGGAGTGAGTAGTCTCAGTAGAAAAGAACAGTCAAGTCAAGTCAGCGAGATAAAAGATGTTGTTTTTTGAAAGACGCCCTTGTTGTTGACAGTGTTGTTCAAAGTATTTCAAAACTGTCCTAGAAATGAAATCCTTGCACACGTTTGGTAAATCTGAGAAACTGAATCTTAGAGATTTATCCCAGATACAATCAAAACCTCACCAAGTGACACATTTCCAGTTCCCTTTGATCCAGAATGTAAGATGCATTTTATTAAAATGGTTATGTGACAACATAACATAACACACAAACAAATGTCTTTCTGTGATTTATAATATGAAAAAAGAGTATTTCCTCATATATTGTCACTAAAATAATATATTAGTATTGGGGTGACTGGGATGGGATAAAACCCATCTGTCCAGACAATGTGATTATAAACCAAAAATGCAATTTCTCTTCTATTATGTCTTCACTTTGTTCACCTAGCTTGTGTCGGAGCGAGATTCAGTCCATCAGCTATTGTACACTGACATATTTTTTATGATTTATTGCTCTTTTAGGGGTGTTTATCACTAAGGGAGATGTGGGTGTGGGAACTATTGTGGGATCAGCTGTCTTTAACATCCTGGTCATCATCGGCATCTGTGGCATCTTCTCCGGACAGGTACATACACTGTGTTCAAACCAGGAACTAAAAGGAGAACTGACCTCACCTTTTCCATATCACTCAATAGAAACTAACCAGTTACCAATGTAGAAATAGATTTGTGAGGGATTATTTTTCTACAAAACAAAAGCAGTCACATTTTTTTGGCCCATAAGGTGGTTCATCAAACTAATATAAATGCACCCTGTGTGTTCATTGTCTCCAGCCCATCACCCTGAGCTGGTGGCCCCTCTTTCGTGACGCTGTTTTCTACATCTTATCCATACTGGTTCTTATCCTGGTGAGAAATCCTCCAGTCAAACTATAAAACTATACATCTAGTGAGACGAGCAAACTTATTTTCATTCTTGTGCTGTGGTGTCTAGGTTCTTAATCAGTCTATCTCTAAACCAGTAAAGATATACAGGTATGATTAGACATAAAAATTTAATTATATTTTGATTTTATTTGCAGGTCATCTATGATGAAAAAGTCCTGTGGTAAGACTGTAATAAAATGTTATGACTTGGTGGCTTCTGCAGTCTGAATATCAGATTAGATCAGATAGCTGACTGTCATTAAGGTGAATGTGGTGTTTACGAATTGGTGTCTGTGATCATGTCTCAGGTGGGAGACCATCATCCTGATCTCTATGTATGGAATTTACATAATCATCATGAAGTGAGTGTGTTTCTCTTCCCTTCACAGTTGCCTCATATAAGTATCAACCTACCAAACCCACTAAAGCTACATTATCTTTGTGTGTGTGTGTGTGTGTTTGTGTAGGTTCAACAGATCTCTGTGCAGCCTGGTAGAGAGACACTGCAGTAGGGCGGGTCAGCCGTGTCTGGGCAGTCTGCGACGGACGACCGCCGTTGGAAACGCTGCAGACTGTGACAACGACATGGTGCCGCTGAAGCCAGGTGCAGGAGCTCGTGTGTGTACGTGCGCGTGTGTGCATCATCATTCATCAGAAAGTACTTTCAGTTCTCTAAGCTGCGTTCAAAGGACCTAGTGACACGGTTTAAGCTGCCAGTCAAACCCATTTCTGTTCCTCTGTGGATCCCCAACAGGCTGACACAGAACTAGATCACTTTGATGGACGAGTTTTCATCTCCATCTTATGTCTCTATATCACCCTGTCCTTTCTGTCTTCCTCCTTCTATCTCAAACTTTGTCTTCTACCACCTGTATTTTATCAAACTATCCTCTCTTTTCTCCTTGTATGTCCTGGTAATATTCACCCATCTCCCCAGACTCGAGCGTGGTGGCCGGTCAGGACTCAGGGGTGGTGATGGTGGATGAACTGCTGCACCTACACCCCCACCAGCTCTCCTTCTCAGAGGCAAGCCTCCGCCTTCTCATCACCCCGCATTTCCCCCCCTACACCCGCCTGCGCATGGCAGGACGCATGATCATCAATGAGGTACACTGCAAGCGCTCGCACCCTTCACATAACGCAGAGTCTGCCCGGTTTGTTCGGCTAGAACTGGTGGGTATTTAAACGTGCATGTGCAGTGATTTAATCCTTAACATGTCACACACTTTGTTTACTTGGTGCATCAAAGCAGCACCATTACACCTGGAGTTAGATTTAGTAATTATTTTTAAAATGTTGTAATTTGGTAAACAGAAAAAAATATCACTGCACTCAAATCAACCCTCCCTCTTTTATATTTATTTTAATGTGAACCAGTTTACACTAATTTAGAATCAGTGACTGGAGGTGGCTGGTGTGTCACATCAGGGGTATTCTTAGCAAAAACAAAATTTTATTTTAGTCCTCCCATCATATGTGACAGATGAGAAAACCTGTAGCTTTAGCTCTAAAAGTGTCACCCTCCCACGCTGGTTGACCCATCAGAGTCCTTATCTGATTCTGAACAACACTAAGCAGATCAGACAGTTTATTTGCTAATGTCATAAAATTCAATGTGTTATCATTTATATTCATTCAGTCACAATAGGCTGCCTAGCTTACGATTCAGTGCCACAGCAATCCCTGTCCTTGTGTCTCTCTGCATAAAAAAAGCCCTCCAATGAGTTTCACACAGGGATGTTTACAGA
Source organism: Trachurus japonicus (assembly GCF_045865225.1). Taxonomy (NCBI): domain Eukaryota; kingdom Metazoa; phylum Chordata; class Actinopteri; order Carangiformes; family Carangidae; genus Trachurus; species Trachurus japonicus. The sequence goes on along the minus strand of NC_140916.1, from coordinate 16,935,106 downwards.
TTTTAAATTTGGTTTAGGGTCGGTATTCAGCATCGGCAGATATCAGACACTGAAATCCTGAAAGAGAGAAAAAGTAAATAGACTGAAAGCTGGGCAGATAATGTAGCATATCAAGATGCATCCTGTTATCTGCTGTCGGACGGACACTGGATAATAAAACCTACAAAGAAACAACAAAGACACATACGCACTGCTGCCTAATGCATAACATTATTTCAGACACAAAAGCAGAGAAGAACTCAATCTCCAAATCTGCTTCCTCACTCCCTCGGCTCTCCTGCATGTGTGCTTGCCATTTCCAGTGCCAAATTAAAGTGTGACTGCCAATGCTGCCCCCGCTCTGTGTCATTCCCCCTTGATCAACGCTTCCAAATCCCCTCCAGTGAATGCAAGGACATGCCTGGCTGCATAATCACTCCTCCTGCCAGTTCCCACATTGTTAGCCCACAGTCAGATGAAGTCTCCTCCATAATAAGCTTGCAGCAGCGTTTCTCACGTCACTTTGTTTTCCTCTGTTTACGTTTTTTCTCCTTTACCTTTTTTTGCTCCGACCCACAGAGGCAGAGGCTGATCCGGGCTCGGGTCGGCCCGGAGGACGGGGGAGCCGCAGGGGAGGAGGGTCCAGGTGCTGGCGGGGCGTGGGGGAGGGAGAACGGGACGGTGGCTGACGGAGACAGGCAGATGCTGGAGGGAGAGAGGGAGAGGGGTAAAGAGATAGTGGGGGAGACGGGTGGGGGAGCACAACCTAAAGAAGAAGAGGAAGAGGAGGAGGAGCAGGACGAAGGAGAGGACAACTCTCCGTTCAAACCCTTCACCCTGCCAGGTGAATATAACAAGTGAATATAACGGATAACGAGAGCAGACACTCACCCGTCTTCATTTCATGAGCTCAGTCAGTCTCTGAGGTGGTCTCTGATCATTATCTGTAACTTTTCAAAAACAGCTATCTGACATTCACAAACACTTCAGGCTCCGGTTGGCTGTCGGTGCTTCAGTGAGAAATGAGCTGAGGTTTCTATCACCACGAAGTGCAACACTCTGAGTGTCTCCCAAGAGATAACATCTAAAAAAAATTTTTTTTAAAAAGCACCATTGTCCCTGTATTTTTAGCACTATCACACCCCTGGCTGGGGGAGAGTGTTACCCCAGCACATCTTTTGATTCAGTAGTTCCACTAAACCTGGAACAAAGGCAACAAAACTACAAATGTAAAGCTATTTTTGCACATTCCTGTTACCGCTGCATCTGAGGAACCATGGAGGAAAGACAAATTAGGCCACAGAGAGGTGCTGAAGTGATGCTATGAATGACTCTGCTGTGATGGGGACATTTTAGGTACCAGGAGCTAAATTAGTCGAATTAGTCAAAATGCAGATCAAGATCTTGAGTCTCCTACTAGGCTACTGGGAAAAATCCCTGAGGTTGAAAAGTGCCATTGGATAGAAAAGTACACTAGACAAACAAATTGATACAAGAATTTTTGTTTTGTTTTGATCCCGCAGTGGGGAAACCCTCAGCATTGCAGCAACACCAAAGTGCAAAAATATTAATAAGTACTACAAAACACTATAGTGATTATATTTATAATGTAGACAGTAAAAATACATTTTGTTATGGCTGCTTTAACAAAACAAACTACTACCTACATGTGCTTTCAACTGTCAAATACCTGCTGCATCTACACTGTAACTCACTCCTCTTTGAACATGTAGCAACAAGTAGTTGGTCTGTAACTCACACTAACGTTCGACAGATAAATCAAACTCGGGAAGGAACCATGACAGATCGACTCCTGCTTCATCCACTGTTAATGTTTTTCAGAATAATAGATTCATAGTTAATGGAGCTAATTAGAAACGGATGAGAGTTTGTCTCAGTCATATCCAGGCTGCGCTATGTGAATAATTTATTAGTTTAGATGAATCTGTAATGATCCCCGTGGGGAAACTTGCATGTGTGTGTGTGTGTCTGTGTGTGTTCGTGTGTGTCTTTTCATCAGAGGGCTGGTGTATGCGTCTGAAGTGGCTGCTCTCCTGGCCCCTGAGCTTCCTGCTTCACTGCTCCATCCCCGACTGCAGCCTGCCGCGGTGGGAGCAGTGGTACCTGCTCACCTTCCTGTCCTCCACGCTCTGGATAGCCCTCTTCTCCTACCTCATGGTCTGGATGGTACGAAACGCATGGTCACAGGGGCAACACACACACACACACACACACACACACACACACACACACACACACACACACACATACGTATATATGTATAACCCACCTCTTTCCTTCTGTCCAGGTGACCATCATCAGCTACACACTTGGAATCCCAGATGTTATCATGGGCATCACGTTTCTGGCAGCTGGCACCAGTGTCCCTGACTGTATGGCTAGTCTCATCGTCGCCCGACAAGGTGTGTGTGTGTGTGTGTGTGTGTGTGTGTGTGTGTGTGTGTGTGTGTGTGTGTGTGTGTGTGTGTGTGTGTGTGTGTGTGTGTGTGTGTGTGTGTGTGTGTCTCCTGCCTCGACATGCATTTACAGTCCTGATTAAAATCACTTACTGGCTTTGGTTGTTTGCTCATTTTGGTTTGCTACTAATCCAAATCAGAATATTATTGACCACATAGTCACTGATGATCCTGGGTATACTTGTGTGGTGGGAAATTTACTGTGATTGGTATTCTCCTTGTAATAAGTGGTAACATAGTCTTTGAAGTAGTTGTAGTAAAATCTTGTAGCAATCCTATTAACTCCATTAGAGGGGACATTTGTGTACTGACTACAATAAACCTGGGGGCAGAGGAAGGACACTAGGATGACCCACGTACAATCTTGTTTACTAACTGATCTACGTTGTAAATTCCTATAGGTACAACAACAATTGCGGTAGCCGTTCGTTGAGTAACACATCTGTTGACTTGGTTCATTGTCTGGGAAATCTAGAAGTGCTTGTAGTAATGAAGTAACCAGAGTCATAAAGTGGGGTATAAGAAGGGACTGCAATCTCTGTTCTTGGGGCACTACCCTGAACTGCTACCTGCCATGTAGTTCTGTGTTCTGTCCCCTTCTCCCCTTCTCTATGGAGAATGGAGAATAAACATGCTACCTCTCCAGTCTTGTTCTTTGACTCTCCACCGGCAGAACCAACATTTCCACGACACTTGTTTAACAAAACAATCTCCAGTCATCAGCAGGCTGAAAATCACAAGACATGTCTGTTCTGATGATGCAAGTAATATAATGGATTTATGTGTGCAAAAGACACTGCATCTGAACACCCCCCATGCACGCTTACACACTTCAACTGAGGTGGCCAATATCACCCAACTTTTGCCTTACTGTACGTTCACACCAAAAGCTTCCAAAGAGGCTAAATATCTTTAGCCGCTTCTGTTGCTCTTCACGTGACTTAACATCAAAGTTCGATCATGCTGGTCATTTAAAGGAGCCGGAGGACACCTCTATTCTGACTGGTTGCCGTCGAACCGTGGCATAGCTAATTACCATCAAGTTAACCGAGACTCAACTTCTCGTCTGGTGATGCTTTTGGAAGCACGGCTGACGGCAGTTGACGCTCAGGTCGCCGGGGCGGGCTCTCATTGAAAATGAATGACTTCTGGCATTTTTGAAGCTTTGGACGCTTTTGGTGTGAACGCACAGTTAGATAGGCAGGGCATGTAATTTGATCCGTCTGGGTTCATGAGCTTATTTGGATGTGAACATTTTCAAAACCTAACACTGTTTGACTGGATATCTAATAAACATACTACGTATATCCACTTTGTGTTTGTGTGTCTGTCAAATGTTGCAGGGATGGGTGACATGGCTGTGTCCAACTCCATTGGCAGTAATATCTTTGATGTGCTGCTGGGCCTGGGCTTCCCCTGGGCGCTGAGGACTCTCATAGTCAGCTATGGATCAGTGGTAATGCCAGCCGTTCTCTTTACCTAATGTCTTACACTATAATAACATAAGCTGATGTTTTGTTTAGACACCCGATGAACTGTGTACTAGTGCTGAGACCGTTTATTCATCTGCTGTTTCCTGGAGTTGATAGAGACCAAAGTAACTACAGCAGAGTGAATATTGGACACAGACTACTCCAAATGACTAATAGCTTTGCTGTGTAATTTTAAAAAGTATTGCAGTTTTAGTTTTTCTGTTCAACTTTTTAGAAATGCTAAATCTTAATACTGCTCAGAAGAACTGAGGCTGAATCTTTATGTATTAGAGAAGCATATGTGGCTAGAATAATTTAAATAACTGCATTCATATTAGTGTAAAACAACACCTGGAATAAGCTCAGTAAACATGTTGCGATGGAGCTGACGATGATGTTTTGTTCTGTGTTTTTAGGTGACAATCAACAGCAAAGGTCTGGTGTACTCAGTGATTCTGCTGTTGGCTTCAGTCATACTAACTGTGAGTTGAATGGATCTGTCTAATCATGATTACACAAAGTCCAAGTCCAAGCCAACATCAGCTGCCTTTTTTTTTGTTTCTTCATTGTACACAAAGATTATATATTCAGAGCAACTGGATGAAGTTCAACTTGAACAGAGCCTGTGTTTCTTCCGGTCTGTCCCTCCTCAGGTCCTGTGTGTCCATCTGAACCGCTGGAGGCTGGACCGCAGGCTGGGATTCAGCCTCCTGCTGCTCTACGCCATCTTCCTCCTCTGCTCCGTCGGCTTTGAGAGACTCTAAAGGACACACACACACACACACACACACACATACACACATTTACAGACACACACCTGTATGGTCAAACACTCAGACTCAAAGAAGTGGTTGGACTCGTTTTCCCCCTTCACTGCTGCCATTGTAAACCATATACGTATGGGCAGATGAATTTTCATTTTGTGTCACGGTGGCTGTTACATGTTTGAGCAGTGTTACCGCCACACCTGCTGCCTGAAAGCAACATTGTTTACCTTTGATAACTGAGTATTTTACATAGTTTTGTACCACGCACTTCCAGCCCAGATTTTATGAAATAAACCCAAACTGATGATGCACTGTCTCACAACAAATTTATAAAGTATTGAGTTTTTATTCTGAAACCAAGGAATCCCAAAGTGTGTTAGTTTACCTGTTATCACTTTATGACTGCCACAAGTAACCTCAACGACCAGATGATTATACACGTATGTTTATACAGTCGCTTCTCAGTCTGTGCAGTTACGTTTATGTAGAGTTTACCGTCAGGTTTTCATCACGCTTTTGTGTCTGTAGCTGTAAATGGCATCGCATGGCTGATCATCACGCTCTGGACAATTGCACTAAGCCACTGTCGTCATGACCTTGTTCATAACGCGGCCTCCTCCTCACCCCACACAGCACTCCCACTCTCTCTTCCTCAACCCCTCTTTCCTATCAGCTTCTCAGCACAGACGTTGTGTGTCTGTGCTGGAACAAAAGTGACTGTATGCTACGAAGTGTTTTTGAATGTCTGTGTTTGGAGACAGTCCTTGAGTGTATGTTTGTTGAGTGCAATAAAACACTTAGTTCTGTGAGGTTTCGCTTCTGGTTTTTAACTTGCCACAAAAAACAACCTTCAAAAATTTAACAAACCTTATTTTGATCCTTTTTTGGAATGTTCTTTACTTACACTTGAGGTTAACAAATGTGCCAGCTGGAGCGAAGACATAACAACAAGATGAGCATGACCATGAGTTTTTCTCAGATCAACAAGTCAATGATTCAGCCTGGCTGGTTTATCTGTGCAATGCATGGCAGGTCTGGTGCATGGTACACCACGTCCCTCACTGAATAACACACCAGCTTACACAGCATTTTTTTTATTACTTGCAGCTCCTCAGGCAGCTAGTCTAGTTAAAAGTCCATTCAACAATAAAACAACTCAGACAAGTAATAAACTCATTGGGTTGTGTTGTTCACATAAAGGTTTGGCAGTTTAGCTGAAGTAGATACAACCTTATTATTATACAAGCTGGCATGAAACTTGCCACTATGCATATTATATAATACAATATACATCATGTTTCCATGGCAACTCTGGGCATCAAGCCCTGCAGTTATGTTTAATACTATAGGATTGGAAAGTAGGAGAACAATGCAGTAACAAGGAAGTTAGAGCCGAGTCTGAGAGCTCCAGAATAAATTTGGAGACGAGGCATTGATGCTGAGATGCTGCCAACCTGCATCACTTCAGCACCAGACAGCTCCTCAAGAGCTCGACTGGCTGTTCGAAGGGAGCTGTCCAAGTTCTGAAAGCAGGACGCAGATCACTGCCAGTTAAAGCAGCCAGCTCACCGATTTAGAGGATGATCGGCTGCAACGAGAGCACAGCAGAAACAGCAGGCCTGTGGGAGCTCACAGCAAAGCTCTTGTAGCTCCCTGCAGCATCTAGTTGCCTTTAACTAATGTCTCAGTCCCATACAACTTACTTTTATCCTTTTGCGTTGGGAATTGCTCTACGTACAGTATATTACATCAATCTGAATCATTTTGGATTGAAACCTGTTAAAAAAACCTCAAAAATCAAATTGTTTTTTTTAAATAGATTTAATGCTTCTGGTTTGTTTTCCTAATCCCCCCTCAGTCTCTTCCCTCTCATGTCCCAGTCATCATATATTCAAGGTTTGCATTGAATGAGAAGAAAGTATGGATGTTGTGTTTTGTCACATGCACCAAAAATGAAGAAGGTGAATGTCCCCACTACAGAAACACAGTCAAATCGAGGCACCACGACCATACACAGAACAAAACATATCAATATATATCATCATACATGTTCTCTCAGTGTGTCTCTATAAATATGCTGACAATTATCTAGTTTTTAAAGAAATAACATCGGACATGAAATTGAAAGTGATTTTTATTTCAGTCAGGCTAAATTGGCTTCAATACCAAATAAATGTAAAAATAAAAATAGTACAACAAAGTACATCATTTTACAAATACTCATAATGGAGGTCTGACATATCAGAATAATCAAATAAATTCAAACATGTCACAGTCATAACAAAAATAGAAAAAGTCAATACAGTACATAGAATGCATTAGGAGCTATATACTTTAAGTGTTTGCTATACGATAGACTTTACAAAATTCTACTAGAAAAAACTCCCAATACCAATGGATTATCAGGTAATATAAAATGTAAAAAAAAAAAAAAAAAAATACAAAGAATACGACAAAAAATAAAAACAAAAACATCAAATAAAAAAAACCAAAAAAAAAAACCACTTGTGATGTGAGTGTGTGTGCATTCATACAGGTGCAGTCTGCATGCAAATCTGCCTCAGTGTGACAAATGATAAAAAGCAGCTACGGTCCGTCAGTGACTGCGTCATCGTCTTGACAGCGGCTGTTTACAATCACTGGAGAAGGACGATGCCACTGCCAAACGGTTTCTACAAAGCTACCACAAAAAACGCCTTTGAGAACGGATGCACCTTTATAGTTACTAGTTTGGACTTAAGAGCAGGCAAAAATATGGAGCTGCTGTCAGTTTTCCCTGACAGTATTATCTGACAGGTTTTTCAAAATAAAGTGAGTGTTAGCAGTGATGGATAAATACTACTAAAATAAAACGACATTGTACTTAAAGTGTTTATCTCATGAGCCCCAACCTACAGTACATGCTCAGCTGTATAGTGTTTGATTAAAGTAACTAATCTATCCGGTAACAGAATCAGTGATGAAAAGTTAAGTTTTGGTGCAACCCCAAAGTAGCAAGGCCAAAGATTTTTGTGCTAACAGCTTAACGAGTCGAAGCCATAGTCTTTGTCCCACTGATTTCAAATGAAACATGATGCTTTGAGTGAGTATAATGAGCTCGGTGGGTCACTGTTGTGTATTTGAAACGATGATGAACCTTGGCACTGACCGGCTTCCCCTCAGGGAAACCTCTTCAAAAGATAATCGATGCAATGGATCAGACAAAAGTACACAGACAAATGCCACTACAAAAGTCCACTAGAACAATAACAATAATAATAATAATGATCATAATAATAATAATAATATTCTTAGACCATATACATGGTGAAGTTTTCTTTTTCCCCACATTCAGGGAGTAAAAATAGATAATTTGGCAGAAAAAAAAGACTGTGTTGTCTCGACAGTCCACACTGTGTCTTTGAGTGTGACAGGGTGCAGATAATTAGCGTGTGATGCTAATCCGTTTGCTCCTGGGAGCTGCCATGGAGACAGCAGTTACTATGGTTACTGCATGCTCTCTGTATATAGTGTGTGTGTGTGTGTGTGTGTGTGTGTGTGTAACAGTGTAATATGAATGTGTTTGACAGCAAGCCTCAGGGACTTTGCAGGCAGGTTGGTAGTGATACTTTGATCCCTATGTTGACTGATGTGAGGTCTGTTTTGGTTCGTGTCCCCCCGTTGTCGCTGTAGATATGAAAGACTTCTGAAGCTGATCTGCGATCTGGCTCAGCTACATCCGGACAGAGCCTTGGCGCTCCGAACTGCAGAGGAGGTCTGACGTTTTTTTTCCGATCGGGGGGTCGGGGTCCCGGAGCTGAGGGGGTGCGACGGGCTGATGGGATGTCACTCGGGGGCAGAGCTCTGGTTCTGCTGGTATATGGAGGCTTTGTCCTTCAGCAGAGCCAGGCAAAGGTGGCAGCTCCAGCTCCCTGGGAAACACACGAACACAGGGAGACGGACATCAAGAAACGCAGGTGCAGAAATTCATCAAGTGTTACTATGGTTACACTACGAGAGTATGTGCTGCTATAGTTTGTTGTCTGTTAGCGTCTAATTTAGGAAATATACCCAGAGTGACATTATACAAATTAGATTATATTTGTGTTAACATCAAGTAGCAGGCTTGTTAACTTCAGAGCTTCACACATCATTAGCATGTTAGCATCATTAGCACAGCTGGCGATGTCACATACTGCACGTGTCTCTGTGCAAGAAAATGAACGACACTGTAACATTTCATTCTGCACGATCACAAATTCGATCACGATCACCATTTTACGATAATGTTTTTACCTCGATCTATAAAAATGCAATTGCTAGTTAACTTTTACCAGACGTGTAATGTTCTCTTCCTGAGAGCTGTAAACATTACGTGTTGTACATTTGTAGTACACCCGCATTAGGCAGAGTGGGTGATGATGAGGTCGACCTTGGATATAACGGGTAAAGGTGACAGACGTGGCACCAGCCTTCACCCCGAGCAGTAATGAGCTGTAACAACATAAACGTCCTCATAGCTGCCAACTTGTGTAGTTTAAGTGTTGATTTGTCGGCTTACCCTCAGGGGGTTCAGTCATGGGAGGAGATAAACAGTACATGTGGTAGCCTCGATCACAGTCATCACAGAACAGCAGCTGGTCCTGTAAGAACAAAGTCAACAAGTAGAGTCTACTAATTACACAAGGGAAAGAAACCCAACCACAAATTTACAATTATCATTTAACAACTCTGGCTGAAAGCTGCCGTGCAAATAACATTTACAATAACAGCTCATCAGTTCATTTCAAGTGTTTTAGACTAAAACCATGTTTTTTATTATTTGTTTCTTTGCATATTTATATAGAGAGTCTTTATAAAAACAAAAGGGGGCTCACATCATTCTCTGAAGTGCCGCAGACATTGCAACACTTGCACTCGATGCACTGCCAGCGGTAGGTCTTCACTGCGGCCATCATCACCGGTGTGAACTGCAGACATGTGGGGTGGCCTGTGGGGAAGGAGAGGACACGGATAAAACATCTGTAACAAGCACAAAACATCTGTCAAGCCTTTCCAAAGCTGGAATTACAAAAGGAAAAAAAGGCCGTTACTAACGAAAGAAGACGTGAGCAGTTCATACCTGAGCGTCCGCAGTCTGAGCAGGATACCAGCTCCTCTGATTGGCCGGTCTTCTGGTTTAAGGTGGAGTCTCCCAGACAGAAGTCACAGTAATCGTTGGGCAGCGCCAGCCCGTTAGGACCCTTCTTAGTAGCTGTGCAGGAGAGTGAGTGAAGAAACCGTTCAGTATTATCATTTCAAACTGTCAACAAAGACCAGTTTAACATCCCAGCTGTCTCTTCGCAGATGAATATGTCAAACTGGAGAGTCACTGTCTCAAATTATAGGAAGCTGTATCAATCAAATATTTAAAAAAGGTTAAGTACAAACCTGTTTATGTCAAGTCTGCCAACAAAAAACAAACCTTTATTTATGAGTAAGAGGCTGATGATGCATTGAATCATGATCCAAAAACTAATGAATGACTGACAAACAGCACACTTCTTGAATGTATTTGCTAACACGGTGTCGCGTGCACAAAAGAAAAAAACAGCAATGCGATGGATATGTTTTGGTAAAAAAAAAGAAAAATGAAAAAAATACACAAGAAAAAAAAAAGATGGATGATATGTTGAAAAAAAAAAGAAAAAATGCCAGGAATCCCGACTGTGCAAGCATGTTTCAGTCAGTAGCATGGGCTCTGTGCCCGAAGCTGGGATTCAAAATCAGTATGAAAATCAAAAAATGAAAATAGCGGGGGTATTGAAAAATAATAATAATGAGAGAGAGACTTCCCTTGAGCAAAGACACACATGCTACATGGCATGCAACCAAACTTCCCTCCCCTCTCTCTCCGCCTCTCTCTCAGCACTAGAGAGTGACTCACTCTTCTGTTCCTCAGGCTGGCGAGGAGTGGGTGGTGCCTCGATCTCTTCGCGGTCCTCGCCCTCCTCCTCGGCCAGGTGAGAGTGTGTATAGTGGTAGCTCAGGCCTGGACGGTTCTTGTAGCGCTTCCCACAGACTGACACACACACACACGGTCATAAAAAAGTGTTATAGGAAAGACGGCTGATTCTCAATACCGTCCAAAATTGGCCCAAGATGGAACCACAAAATTGTGCCGATCGCCCCAAAAGCGCATTTTTTAATCATTTGAAGAAAAAAAAAAAATCATTTTCACATATGTTGACACGTATTTCAGACTCATACAGCGGAGGCGAGCATTTGCACAGTGAGCTACGGCCAGCAGGGAGTTACAGAGCACACACGGAGCAGCGCATCTCAGGAAAAAAAAAAAAGAAAAGAAAAAAGGAGCGCCTTTAATCAGTCAACTTTTCCAAATTATACATTGTGAAACTTCAGTTTCCGATGGGGTCTTTCAGATCATTCCATGCATGGCAGAAGCCTCGTTTTTGTCTTTCAGGGGAAAAAGCAAAAGCCTCTCTTGCTGACATGCACAACACACACACACACACACTCTCAAAAAAAAGCTTCTACTCACTGTCGCAGGCGTACGGTTTGTCCCTCTCCTCCAGCGCTGCAGCTGCAGCCTCGGTTTTCTTCTTGCCATTCTTGTCGCTGCGACCCTGCAGAACCCATTAAACAGTGACCTTTTAGTGTTTGTAACACTTTTAACACAACCAAGAGCATTAGCGCGTGAAAGGCAAGGCAAGGCAATTTTATTTGTATAGCCCATTTTTACAAACAGTTTGTCTCAAAGGGCTTTACATGGCATCATGACAACGTCCTCTGCCCTTAGACTCTAACACTGACAGAGAAAGAAAACCTTCTTCACAGGGGAAAAAGCTAGAGAAACCTCAGGGTGAGCAACAGAGGAGGGATCCCTCAAGTGGTTAACAAGAGCTGATGAAAGCAGCTTCTGGTGGGAGGAAAGGCAGGGAGAGCAGGCCAGATTAATGGGAGGACTGGATGGCAGACTGGTTTAACAGCAGGAGAAAGGAGGTGATGCAGGGGAAACAAGAAAAGGAAGGCTACTTACCATTCACATAGTTCAAGAGCATTCACCAAACACCAAAACAAAAAGAGACATAAATACAAACACACACACCTTGGACTTGCTTTTGCCTCGCCTCTTGGGTGTCTCGTCCTCAAAGTCTTCATCATCCAAGTCATCCAGGTAGTCGTCATGGTCCAGGACTCTCTGCAGTGAGACGGATTATAAGAAAGTGCCCTCATGATGTCTGTTAGATTCGTCCTGACTACATCTATTCTTTGAATAAACTGATTTTCAAGAGTGTGAATGTTTAGGATGGGAGGCACTGGAAGAACTGACTGGTCTAACTGTTGAGTAGTGTGGCTCCTTATTTACAGTTGGAGCTAAAGTTAAAAAATAGAAAAAAGAAAAAAGAAATCAGGGAGGTTTAAGATGAAGTCTATGATTATGTTGCAGCGGAATAAGCTGACATTAAAACACAGTCAGACTCAACAAACAGTCATTTTACGCAGAAAATCTCAACCTGAAGCTGCATCATGACAGAAAATAATCATTTAACGTGTCAACGTGCAGCATCCAGAGCTCCAGTAATAATCACACACACAAAATGAACCTGCGTCATCGAATTAAAGTCAATATTTTTAGAATGACTGATGACAGCAAAAAAAAAGTGTTTGAGCCTGACCTTGCGGATGCGCCCGGAGGACGTGTGAGTGGCCGTCGACGTGGCGGGAGGTTCCACAGCAGCTGTGTCGTCCTCGGGGCCGCGGGCGTCCGACACGCCGGTTCTCCTGTCGAGGGGCTCGCCTTTCAGCAGCGCCTCCAGACTGCTGCCGTCCACCGCCCCCAAAGCATCCCGCTTCAGGCCCAGCTCGATATCTGCTGCACACACCGAGCACAACAGTAATGCATGCACAAACATGACATGAACACGAAAAAAGACACGCAAACGTAACTAATTAATGAACACAATACAGGCTCCTATGGGCTCTATGCACAGCTCCACTACTTCCTGAACTTAAGGCAGCTCCTTTATTATTATGCCTTAAGTTCAGGAAGTAGTGGAGCTGTGCAAAGAGCCCACTCGCTCCGCAACTAGATATTTACTACATGCTGCGTATTTTCTAAGTTTAATGGGTTAAAATGTGCAGCATGAATGACTCCCAGACCTCTGATTGACGTTATATACAACCAGATACCCCACCTGCTTTGAGAGGAGGGAAAGCCAGCCGAGGGTCCTCAGGAGGATGAGAACGCCGCTTCTTCCTCCAGCGGCGGGCGGGGTAAGTGTACAGCTGCCCTGGAGCGACGCCTGATGTGACACAGAATGGCACAAAATGTAAAAAAAAAAAAAAAGAAAGAAAAAAAGGTGTGTTTAGGTGACACACTATAAATTACAGTGGCGTAATTACATTTTTCTCCAGCATTGATCTATATTACAGTATTTAAAGTGTTGGTGTGATTCTCTACCTGCGCTCCGGTGTCTCTTCTCCATCCAGATGTAACAGTTGGACTGAGCCACCCCGGTCTGAGAGTCCAGGAAGGGCATGAGGATGCTGCGCTCAGCACACAGGCGAGCGTTGTAACTGTGACATTGCTCCATGGCATCTCTGTAATACTGCTCTCCCAGCCTGAAATGTGCAAGTTGGACACGGACACGTCATATAACACAGATCGGGACAGACTATTAATCCTCACTGCTGGATTACAGAGGTACAATGATATCAATGTCACTAATACACATAGTATGTAAATGTGAATCCATGCACTTATGTCTGGCCACACTTTTTGCTCTAAACATTGTTTTTAAACATGAAAATATCACTACGGTAATTATTTATATAATTTTCTTGATTAATCTAGTTAGTTTTTTTGTTTTTTTTGATGAGCCTGAACCTCCATGCCAAACATTTAAAAGCTCATGTGACTTTTTCAAATGTCATATCTTGCCTGATTACCAGACCACATGCCAACTTTACTTACATAGACAGAGTAAACAATTTAATCTGCATTTGCAAAGTTGAAATCTTCAAATTTTGACTTGCTTTCTTTAAAAAATGATTTTTTTTTAAACTACTTATAAAATATATTTTAAAAATCAATCCACTAGCCACTGCAGCTCTAAATATGGCATTTCCTAAGAAAACCATAATTTTGATTGCCAATCTTAATTGAGGAGAGTAGTTTGACACATTAACAGCTACTTGCCACATTTCAGCCTTTAAGACAATCCTCTTAAAGAGAAATTATCCTAAGTATCCATTCAGTTTTTTTTTTTATGTAACCCAGGCATGAACTACGTGACACATTTGACAAAACCATATGGGTGTCCGTTGCCTGTAAAATAGTACCCACCAATTTCTTCTTCATTATATGCAAACTTATATCTAATACGATAATTTCACCCTGATCAAATGACCAGATGAAGTCCATGAACATGGTTTTAGTGCACAGCAGAGACACAAACAAAAGGACTCACTGACAACAACTGGTGTAGCAGTCCATCACAAAGGAGCAATGTATCAACGACTTTGTTCTCCATTGAAAAACACACTAATGCTGTACACTTCGCACACACTGAATTTCACAATTCTCAGTTGCAAAAATGAATAAATAAAAAATAAGAGTTTCTTTAACAATATCCCTGAATGGCAGCCATCTTCGAGGCAACGTTAATTAAAATGAGTAATGACTCCACGGTAACACGACTTGAGAGTGTCTTCCCTTACATGTATAATACACTATATCCGTGTTTCGACCCAGTTTATGCTCTTCGTACAGACCGTTTTACCTCTTCTGATTATCATTATTTCACTTCATAACTTCATCATCACCCTAACACCAGCAGCACCGACGGAGGGATGCCAGAACAAAAGGTTGATTGTTAGCAGCAGCAAGCTCCTCGCCACAACAAAGCGCCCGCCAAGCTGACAGCTCCCTGGTCGAAAACCAGCTCTCCTCCACCTGACCAGCAACAGTTAGGTGGTCGTGTGTGTAGCACCGCCTTAAATATACACCCAGGAGAGTCTGCGTTATCGGCGAGCGGTGGTTTAAAACACGTTTCCACAGTGGGTTCGTCTCGTTTATATTGTCCCACGGCTAACAGGCTAGCATTAGCTCAGTGGTGAACGTTATCCTCTTGGGACAGTTTTTTTCCTGTTCTTCGGCGCTGAGGATACGACGGGTTTCTTCTTAAATTTAGCCGCGATGTGGTGTTTAATCTACCGCGCGTCGCCTCCTCTGCGTGGCCGCTCGTTTTACTGTAGCAAAAATAAAGGTAAACTTACACTTTCACAACACTGTCGACGGCCGCCGCCATGTTTGCTTACTGCGGTTGTGTGAAGTGACGTCAGTGACCGCTACTGCCCCGCGACGGTGAAAAGGTGCAGTGCAGCGTTTCTGCACCACAGCCAACACACACACACACACGCACACACTGCGGCCTTTTTCACACGATGATGACACCATGGATGTATTATATTATCATGGATGACACACAGTATGACATAAATTTAACATAGCAATAGCATATTAACACATTTCTAGCCCGTAGTGTATTCATTTGATAGAGCTACAATCAATAGCCTACATTGATTGTGTATGTGTGCATGAAGTTTATTTACTTTTATTTAAAGCAGAAGTAAGTGATATATTTGTGTTAATATAAGTCTTAAATAGTTATATCTTCCGACAGCAATCACTTAGAGTGTTTGGACTGAAACACGGGTCTGTCAGTCCCTCTGCTCTGCTCTGAGCCGAGGAGAAAACATTTATCGTATCCTACAGTTTTTATCCAGTGAGGAGAGAGAACGGCATAAAGGGCTGTGTGTGCAGCCAAGGGACGCCGTGAATGTGGTGACGTAGGGACGAGGACTGTTATGGTGCGTTCAAGGCAACTCGTAACTCGTGTTTTTTCCAACCTGTGAAGTGGTACCAGTTCGATCTGGTACGAGTTCACGCGTCGGAAGTTACGAGTGGCCGTTATAGTGACTTTCACCGGTAAAACAGGTCGGAAAAACACGAGTGGGTTGCCTGGAGCGCTACAAAGTCGTAAATTGTGACTTGAAGCTGTAATTTACGGTTTCAAAAGCCTGCCTGGAACGCAGCATTAGCTAAAACGACTGGATCGCTTACTTCTGCTTTAATGAAATCTAGCCTACTAACCACTCATATAACTACTCTAACCACTAATATGCTATACATTGTTCTTTTGTTGTTGTTTTTACTGTATTTTATTTCTTGTCTTTTTTTTACCGAGGTGTTATTGTATTTTTCTGCTTATAATTATCAAAAATGTTTCTGATGCGTGTTTTTTGTGTTTTTAAAATACAAAGTCAAATTCCTAATAACAACTTGGTAATAAAAACTCTCTGACGTTGCATTCACACATGGCCCGAGGGTTTGTCTATGGTTTTTAACTGATGAGTAAATCATTAGTGAAAGTTTTAATAACTTTACAACTTGTTCATTGAAAAAAAAAAAACTTTAGCCTGCAACTTTTACAAACTTTTCAGGAAGTGATACCACTTTAACTAGCTGACTCTTTTGCAAAACACCAGTTCATTCCAGTAAAATCTCTGTTCTTTTACTAGCCAATATCCAGTCAGTAAACAAAGAACTTTCTGTTTGCTTTCACTAGGCTATACAAAAATCTCTGATATGCAGTGGTGGTGCTGCTGGTGCACATTGTCCCCTGGCAAGGAGTCTTGAGCCAAATAGATAAAGCCAAACCAAAATATTTGTAATCTTCTTCTTCTACTAGCTAAGCAACAGTGCATGGCATGATTTTACAAGGAACATAAGTGGACTAATGACTGACAGTCAGACAGAGGAGGAGGAGTGAGGAGGAAGTTGGTCCTGGATGACTCTACATTCATCCACACAGACGGATGACCAGAAGCACAGCACACCGGTAAGAAAATCTAAACCTGTCACAGTTAGCAGCCAGTTAACCATGTAATATATGATATATTAGCCTACTATATACAGTATATATGTAATTGCAGATGTAGTTGACTGTGGATTAGATTTACTGCCTGCCAGATGTTTGCAAACATTTTGTGTCAGGGCTTTGGCTACACAACACAACCCAGTAAACAGTGGTATAATATGAGCAAAGTACATTCACTCAAATTAAGTACTTTAGAGTACAACCTTTAGTATTTACATTTCATTGTTGTTTATGCTGACATCGCATTCCACAGGCAAATCATTCTTTTTTATCCCAGCACATTAATTTCACAGCCAATACTTTTGAGATTTGAGGGTTACCTTTAGTTAAACCTTTCACGTGCAATGTTTGTACATGAAATCATGACCCCACAGAGAATTCATGGTGAGACCTGTAACCGGCCAATTTCTTTTTTCTTTTTCTTTTTTTCTGGACCATTACTGACCTCAAAAATACTCCAAAAATATATGTAACTTGTAACTCAGATCCAGCAAAGAAAACACGGGAAATGTAGTTTAGAAAGGATTTAGCGAAAAGCACAGGAAGACGGTTTCAAATTTAGATAGCCATGTAACCATTAATTTTGTAGAATTCAGAAATACTTGATGACAACTGAACTCAGTTTTTCTGGCCTGAGATGATGGTTATGGGACAATTCTCCTGCTTCCAAACAGCTGCTTTTGAGCCTCCATGCAAGCCATGTCCCATTTCATATTTGTTGTCAGAACATTAGCTGTTGCTTGTGTTGTGGCTCTACGGGCGTAGAGGTTATCCACCCCCTTAGTACGGTGGCCTTGAGGGCTCAAACCACTGCAGTTTAAGAAAACATAGGATAAGATAAGTGTCAAAATGCTCACTGATTGCCAAACGAATAAAGTTTTCTTGTGAAGTTGGCAGGTGTAGGAAAGGGGGGTTGCTGGTCCAACCAGAAACCAGATGTTGACTGAAGCAGCAGGAATTAAGGCAGGGCTGAATCAGTCAACAACACCTGTCTTAGGTAGGCTATTAGGAACTGCGTGCTTGTCATTCAAGTTAAACAAAACAAACAGGTGAAACACAAATAGCCTACACAACAACACTGTCACTCAGCTGCCCTGATAAGATATAACAACAAGATAATATGTTCCTTTATTTGTCTCTCGATGGGAAAATATAGGCTACAGTCTTGCAGCAGCAGTCAATCAGCACAAAGAGTGCACAAATATACAAATACAAAGCAATGTAATATTTGTAATAAATGTGCTACTAATTAAGAAAACAAACTTCAACAACTTAAATTCAACTATCTGCATAGCCTATGTGCTGCAAAAAACTTGCAGCAGCTGCAAATTTACAAATGTGGTGCAAAAACTCACACAACACAACCAAAAGTGTTTGCAGGGACACAAAAATATCATGCATACTTGTAACACAGTTGTGTCTTTACATTTAGCTGTCACCTTACTTTGGCACCAAATGAAATGTTTCAACAACCATGAGGGAGCAAAAAAAAGTCCTAGCTGATCTAACCAATTGTCTCAGTGGCTATTCATCTGCTTTGTGGCAACTGCATTTTAATAAATCAGGTGGTTTAAATTTCATTAGAGTTCAAAATCATGCACATAGCCTGAGGTTTCAATCGGATCAGTCCAAAGTGCATGATCCGAAGCACACACCAAAAGGCGCAATAAACCAAAGGAGCGTTGTTTTCCCTTTAATAGTCACGCTGGCTCCTTTGCTATGACTGCTACCATCATGGCGGGTCTCACACTGAAGGACATTGTATTTGTGGTGAGTAAGAGATCTGCTGTGTCCGAAACAGGAGAAGGGAAATATTTATTGACCTTAATTGCCCTCCTTCCCAAACCGGGCGAGAGAGAGAGCTGGTTTTTGTTTTTTTTTATTTTAAAAAGTTTGTGGCGCTTATTCCTTCTCATTTCCGAAACTGCCCTCAGAGCAGTGGCCCCATGAAGCGCAGTATCTGCCCTAAAGCATGACTTGGCTGTGAATGAATTCAGAGCAGTCGCAAAATGAGATAAGAGGTGCGGGGCGGGTGGGGCAAACTACGCTTCCAGCAACAACCCCTACTGAAACCGAAATCTCTAGTCTTGACCTGCGTGTGCAAGAACTAAGCAGGAGAACCTTCACATTTCTTAACACAAAGTAGCTAAAATATAAAAACAATTCAAATGAATAGCCTAAAGCTATTTCCTGTATCATGCTCTTGAAAATTGTTGTTATGCGAGTTTATCAGCCCAGATTGTGGTGGATTGTTGTGGTTAAATCCAGTCCTTCACGTTGTGACAGCCAGTGTGCTGCTGTTATCAGGGCGCAGGAGTGACAGTCTCGTTGTTGCACGATGGCGCTCAACGTGGCAGGGCTGCTGGTGATGGTCGTCTTCTACCTGATGGTGCTGGGCACCGGCATCTGGGCCTCCGTCAGGTCCAAGCGGATGCAGTCGGACAGCCAGGCGGACCGGACAGCGGTCACTCTGCTGGGGAACAGGGGCATCAGCCTGGCGGTGGGAGTGTTCACGATGACAGGTGAGCGCAGCGCAGCGCAAACACACTCAACACACTGGAGATCATAAAGGCTATAGGTGACTAACCTTACTTTTTCCGACTACATTTTCCAGAAAAGTTTTTTTTTCATGTTTAATATTCCCATTGCATGCGAATAGTGTCTGATAATTACTAGATCTCACTTTTCCCCCATCAATATTTTTTATTTATTTTATTCAGCATTCAACATCTCCCCCACCCAGCCATACATGAAAAATAAAGATTAAACAAGCACGAAAGATGA
This sequence comes from Trachurus japonicus, assembly GCF_045865225.1. Lineage (NCBI taxonomy): Eukaryota > Metazoa > Chordata > Actinopteri > Carangiformes > Carangidae > Trachurus > Trachurus japonicus. Next base: position 16,915,703 of record NC_140916.1, on the reverse strand, counting down.
ATGAATTAGACAAAATAATAAAAAAGAAAAAAAAACTTAAATCGGCCTACATACACAATAAGGAAAAAAGTAACAAAACAAAAAAAGAAGAAAAAAAAGTGTATTTGTATACATATAGGCTAAGAACTAACTACCTTACACATACTCATGGGGCTGCTTATAGATCATCAGGTCAGGTGCTTTAGGCTATATGAGATTTGCTAGAAACCCCCTAAAGATGTTGTAAAAGGCTATGTGCTGATCTTTTCTAAGGGCAGAGGAGTTGTTAATGCTCAAGTCCATAATGCGATGACAACAACAGGCCTCTTTCTAAAAAATAGTTGTTGCTGGGAAGAATAAGAAATGTTTTGGTTCTAAAGGTATTTAATATGTACAGTATGTTGCTTTTACCGTATGTTTTTTCTTATGTGTTGCAACTTGCTCCCTATCTTCGAGCCAAATTTCTCCCTGGTGGAGACTAGGAAAGCAAGCCCCCCTTAACCACTGCCAATAGACTCCAGTCATTTTGAAGAAGTGTAAATATGTGCTTTTCTCTCACGTGCATCATGAATAATAATAATAATAATAATAATAATAATAATTTTATTTATATAGCACCTTTCATACATGAAATGCATCTCAAGGTGCTTTAAACAAATCAAACAATTAAAAACAACATTAATCAACAATCAGGCAGTAAAAATACACAGTGACAATAAAACAGGCATGAACAGCTCCTCTCAGCTATTTAATGACATTATTCTGTGCAAGCAGTCCTCGGGCTCTTGGCCACAATCTTTACTATCCCTTTTTAAACTTTATAATAAGGATAGTATTTATTAGATTGTTTAAATTTTTTTGCAAAGTTTAACTTATACCCTTTTTATGACTATATGATCTATCTATGTATATGCCTATTTGCATATACAGTATCTGCATGTTCGTTTTTATCAGCCTCCATAGGTAACTTGGCTGACAAGTTTGCATTTATTGCAGGAAACAAAGTATGACAGATCATCTCCCTGTGCTGTAGATACATAATTTGACTCAGATGCTTTGTAGACATCAGAGAGGAGCAGACTCAATAAACGGATCAAAAAGGTGAGCACCACCATTGGCATTCAGGACTGGTTGAACAGATGACTGCTATGCGATGCTAAGGAGAATGAATGCCAAAATAAGGAATGATGTGCACCCACTTCACGCCCTGGGTGTTTTTTTGGCAGAGCACCTTCAGTGGCAGTTGATCCCATCAAGATGTAAGACTGAACGAAACAAGTCTTTCCTGCTAGCCACCGCCAACCTCTTTCAAGTGCAATAAGTCTACAATTTACTCTCAACCCCATTAAGTGCAGTAACTCCGTCTCCAGCACTTGTGTGTTTAGTATTTATCTTATTTATTTTATCTCACCAGTAGGCTATCTTATTGTTTTATTTGTTGTTATTTTATGTTGTTTCTTAGCAGTAATATTTTAGCTTAAATTTATAATTTTTTTGTAATTGTTTAGACCACATAATATTTTAGCTTAATTTATCATTTTTTTTAGAAACTTGTATTAGATAGATCTGTTTTTCTGCCTTCATTTCCTGCTGTTGCCTGTGTGATGAATGTATGCTGTTGCTGCTGATTGTGGTGGCAAAAAAAATGTTGTTCCGTCAACTTAGGTATTTAAAAAAGGATAACTTAACACGTCAGCTGTCTTTCTTAAGTTTTAATAAAAGCATTCATGAATGGAGTCACACAAACACAACCGAACAGGAGTACAGTCAGTGAGTGAGTGGCCTGAAGATGTTCTCAGGCACTAGGTGCAGAGACTTACTGTCTTTGCTGTTTACCAACCAAATTCATACATTCCATCTGTGTGTGTAACTGCTCATCCCCTGTCATGTGAATGGCATCCTCCCTGGGCTGTAGGAGTTGTCTGGAGGCCATACGCCATAACTTTGCGCCACCTCATGCTCGGCGCCGATCATCTGTTGATGGCACCTTACAAAGCACACAGAGCCCTGGAGGTCAGAGCTCCTCTGGCTTCTGTCCTTCAATCTATTTCTGTGTCTGGTGTACCTCACACTGTTATCACCCAAGGAATTAACTGAATAACACTTCATGAAACATTCAATGGGTTACACCAAAATGTTCCATTACATGTTATAACCATATAATTTCCTTCAAAGGATTATTAAAGTATCTAACAACACAAGCTGTGTGTTAGGATGTGTTGTATTTGTAGCACATGTGTTGTCAAATTGATGGAGATGTTTTCTGAATTTGTCTGTGTCTTGTCGCTTTCTTAGGTTGCAGTGTGTTGAGTTTCTCATCAGCCTTTTTGATTCATGAGAATCAACTACATGAATCTGTGTGTGTGCTGTGTTTTCTATAGCCACGTTTGTCGGAGGAGGCTTCATCATTGGTCTGACAGAGGCTGTGTACACTCCAACCATGGGCCTAAACTGGGCTGTTATGCCAGTCACAGCAGCCCTCTCTTTCATTCTGGGTAAGACAGGTTTTAATTTCATTTTGTGAAATATTTATTTATCCAACCAGGGAAACATAGCAGATCTAACACTGGGTGGACCAATATGTATTATAAGACAGCTTTTTTTGAACAGAAATAAATGCAATGCATGCAGGGATGTCATATACAGAGACACAAACCTGTCTTCTTCTGTGTAATTCAAATGTTAAGGTGGACTTTTCTTCGCCAAGGTGATGAGACACAGAAAATATGTGACAATGATGGACCCGTTCCAGATCAAGTACGGTAACATTATAGGAGGAGTTCTGTCTGTGATACTGGTGATCACAGACATAATCTGGGTGACAGGAACTCTTATTGGTTTAGGTAAGTGACAGTCACTACTGTAATAATAACACCACCTATTAAGCGATCCATCAACATCATACTGATACCTATGCATCTTGGGTATTATGCCAAACCCAGTGAGCAGCTAACCTAATTTAAAAAAAAAAAGAAGATCTTTCTGTGCATGAATATAAATCTGAATCAAAGTCAACTTTATTTGTCAATCCTATATGATTTACATGATATATAGCAACTGAAATTGTGTTTCTCTCTGTTCACAGTGCAGATTAAATGTAACAAAATAAATACGCACAATATAAAAAATATATGGAAATATATGATACACACACATTTAAATATAAAAGTATGAAAAAATATATATGTAATCATGTTACTTTTGTAGGTGCAACTATGAGTGTGATCCTGGATTTGTCCTACGATCTTTGCATATGGATCTCTGCAGCTGTGGCCATCGTGTACACGCTGCTGGGCGGCCTCTACTCTGTGGCCTACACAGACATCATACAGCTAACTCTCATATTCTTCAGTTTGGTGAGTTCCTTGTGTAGGGTCTGGTAATAAATAAGACATTTGGAGATGCCACTCCAACAAAAGTTTGAGATGATTCAACTACAACATCTCTGTTAAAAACTTTTTCTGGCCTGACAATAACTGCACTGAGCGTTCAGTTCACCTTGAGAAAGAAAACACAATGTTCCCTATACTGAAAAAGTTTATGGCTCCTTTCACGTACCCTTCCAAGCTTCTCTCTCTGTTTATGCCTGCATACCAAAAATCCGCATTGTAATGTTTAATTAATTTGTTTGTCTTTTCTGCAGTGGCTCTGTGTGCCCTTCATCATGACGAACCCCCATTCGGTTGACATCACCAAGACCGCTTTCAACTTTACCTTCCAGGCCCCCTGGATTGGTACGGTGGAGAAAGAAAGAGCATGGAGGTGGATTGATAATTTCTTAGTACTGGTAAGGACTGCATTCCTGCAGTGTGTCTTTTTTAAGCACTTGTAAAAGCGTGTTATAAATAGAATTATTACAGTATTATTATAATTATTAATTGGTTATGTTGTCACTTTGTACTTGAGATGCTTTACTTGTTCATGAAACACAAAAGAAATAGTCAATAGTTTATCTGCTAAGCCTATAAACATTTTGAGGTGTTAACAGGAAAGGTACGGCCACAGAAAACAAAAGTCAATGGTGGCTGAATTTCAGATAATTCCAGTTGTGTTTGTGTTCATATACCGGCTCACAGGCTTATAAACTTAGGAGTGGAGTAGCTACACATTATGCCCACAGTGACAATGTGATGGCAGGGAAATATTTACATTGTGATTGTTTTTGGAAGTCGTTAGGTAACCTGGGATATCAGGACTTCCACCAGAGGACGCTGTCAGCTTCCTCTTCGGCCACAGCAAGGCTCACCTGCTTCATTGCAGCTCCCCTCATCTTCATACTTGGAATCCCCTCTGTGTTGATTGGAGCAGTTGCAGCATCAACAGGTTACAGCCACAGAGAGTTTAGTCGAATAGTAATGTGAAAATATGGTTTATTACATATCTTATATTTTGGTACCAGACTGGAACATGACCTCCTATGGCCTCCCGTCCCCATACGAGCGAGGCGAGGCTGGTCAGATTCTGCCCATTGCTCTGCAGCACCTCACTCCAAGCTACATCTCCATTATCGGTATCGGAGCTATAGCTGCTGCTGTGATGTCGTCAACAGACTCGGCTTTATTGTCGGCCGCCTCCATCTTCACATCCAACATCTATAAGAACATCCTGAGGACCAAAGTAAGAGGACACTTCAAAGCAAGATGAGACAATTTAATTTATGCCGCATTTTATAGGCTTTTTTTTTTTAATTATTTTTTAAAATCTTCCCCTCCGCAGGCATCAGATCGGGAGCTCCAGTGGGTAATCCGTGTCACCGTGGTGTTGGTTGGCTTGGCTGGCACATCATTGACCTTCTTACACAACAGCATTATGGTTTTCTGGATCCTGGGTTCAAGCATCACCTACACCATCATGTTCCCTCAACTCGTCTGCGTCCTCTTCTGTAACATCTCCAATGGCTACGGCTCTATCATGGGCTTTATTGTTGGGGTGCTGTTGAGAGTGCTGAGTGGAGATCCTGCCATAGGACTGCCAATTGTTCTCCCATTTCCAGGCTGCGCTGTTGAGGACGGTGTGTATGTCCAGCGTTCCCCCGTCATGACTATCTGCATGTTGTCCAACATTTTTGCCAATTTGTTATTCTCCTTCCTGGCTTCACTGCTCTTCAACAAAGGACTGATCTCCGAGGAGTGGGATGTGTTCAAAGTGAAAACATACAAATTCAGATTGGAGAATAATGAGACCACCGGACAAGAGGAGGAAGAGAAACTTTAAATTCAAAATGAGACCGCAGCCTATTCATCACCTGCATAAAGTGCATTTGCAGTAATTACAGTGACTTTAACCCTTAATTTGGGGGGATTTGAGGGGATCAACTGTGGCTGCTTTGGTAGGCTAGCCTACTTGTGATGTAGACTAGGCTAATTTTGATTTTAAGAATAACTAAAGGTCCAAATACCATAGGTAGGCCATATGAAAATGTATGTAAAACTGTATAGCCTATATATTGTACACTGGATGAACGACTGCTTTAAATTTGTAACAATGTCCTTTACAGATATGTTGTAAAGTTACTGTATGTAGCCTAACACCTGTAATTCCTCTTTCGGCCTGGTGGCGGCAGTAGCGCTGCGTGTGGCCGAAGTTTAAACGACTTAATGAAAACAAGGAAGTGACTACAAGCAGCAGCAGCAGCAGCAGCACAGCAGCAGGAGGAGGAGGAGAATGGTTGAAGTGTTTTAATAGTTAGCTCTCCGTTAAATATCGCCCCATAGTTTGGAAGGTGAGTTGATGTGTTTACACTTTATCCATCACATTTTATTTTACAACACCGTTAAAACCGCGCAGACACGCCTTGATGAACGAAAGTAAGCTAGTCTGAGGAAGCAGATGGAGATCGCTTGGTAGCAATTTTAGCTCGCTGGCTGTAGCCACCAACCGTCACCCGTCCGAGTTCGTTAACCGTTATCAATGTTGCTAAGGGATGACGTTTGGTCGTTATGTTAGAACGTACTTCATTGTAGCCATAGAAACACGTACAATCAGTACACACGCGTTACATTCGCAAAGTGACAGTCATGCAAAGAAATAAAACATTACAGTATTTCATGTCAAGTTTTCTCACTGTGAGGTGGAAGTGGCAACTGATGTACAAAACCGAATTTACTGTATATATTTTTAATGCGTAGCTTAGTGTCATGAGTTTGTATGTGTTCAACACGGATGAAAGTTTAAGTTTTCCAGTGACGTCAGAGGAACATGGAATGGAACCTTTTTTGGAAATGTGCAGCTAATTCTAAAAATATATATTTGGATTACGAGTAAAATATTTGCCAAATTGGATGGATGGATTTTAAACTTTTTTGTCTGATCTGTGTGTTTACATTCAGGACAGTTTTCAGTGGTAGCCTAATGTTCTCATGCACAGCACACCTTGGTGCATGTACTGCATGTTCATGTGCATTAACAAAAAAAGAAAGATTCTAGTCTAGATGCCACCAAACAGATACACTACTCAAAAAGTTAGGGATATTTGGCTTTTAGGTGAAATTTCAGAAAGCACCTAAAATGCACAGGTTAACTTAATTTGACCTTCTCTAAACTTCTGAATGGACTTGTCGAACTGTTTCAGTACGTATAACATAACATCCTGTTCTCTAACAAGGTGATTAACCACAAAAATCACAACAAGTGTCTGATCCATGAATCAGCCACAAAATGTCCTGGTCCAATGACAGTTTGTATTGAAACAGTCCTCTTCATCATCATGTTCATATTTTGACGTCATGAGACCAAGACGACACCAAACAGTCCGTCAACAGACATGTCGAGACTTCAGACAATGGGATGTTGTCAGAGGGACGTGTCCACTGAGCTCAGTATGTCACAGAGTGTCATCAGCAGGTTGAACAGAAAGACAGAGAAGTGGACGTCTTTTGGACAAAGTCCTTCTAGGCAATATAGGACGTCTCTGCCTTTGGATAAATGACAAGTTATTGACACGTTGACATTTTTTGTTGTGGTATACCCCAACAATGTATTGAAATAAAAGCAGTGTTGGCTTTTGTTTCAATACATTGTTTGAATGAATTACCATTACATACACTGCCCTACTATCATGATATAATATCACTGTAGCATGAACTTTTTACATTTTCCAATAAATTTCACCTGAAAGTTGAAAATCCCATAACTTTTTGTGAGTAGTGTAAGACATGGATTTAAGAAATATTATGTAAAATATTGCAAATGTTAATTTTATTGTCCTGGATGATTTATAATATCATTCTAATGACCGTGACCATAGAATAGTCTTCAGTATACATTTTAAAAGCTGAAACTGCTAAAATAGTAAACTTGACATATTAGTCATTTGAATGCCTATTTTTAACGGTTCTACTGTTACTGATGTCAATCGGTGTGTTATTGAATAGAGAACTATATGTACAACAACGGTTGCTAACAGAATATTGCCTTCGGCTCAATATGTAAATATAAATTTCATCAGGCATAACACACTCAAAAACACAATTAAACAATTAATAAAATATTAAAATAAATATAAAGTAAAAAACTTTAAGTTAGTTGAGAGCAGTTCATTGTAAGTGCATTACTTAGTTGAGTTGAAGAGGCAGGTGGCATTAGGGATAAAATACTTTTTTAAAAGCTCCCTTAGGCAATAGGACTCTATAGCATCTTTATAATGTTGTTATATACCTTAAGTTTCAAATTTTTCCAGGTAAGGAGCTCCACTGCAGAAATGGAGGCTGCAGGTGGGGAGGAGAGTCCAGATACGCAGGGGGCAGCGGCGACAGCAGCAGAGCCGAGCACTTCTGGACACCGACAGTCCTACACAAAGCCGGTCTGGTCTTTGCTCGAGGAAGCAGCCCAGATGAAAACTGAGGGGAACGCTTTCTACAGGGAGAAGAACATCCGCTCAGCCATCGGCCGCTATCACCGCGCTCTGCTCGTCCTCCGAGGCCTTGACTCTGAAGTGCTGGCGTCCGTGAAAGGGTTTGGAACCGAGACACCTACTCTCACACCTGAACAGGACGCTTTACTGAGGAACACACAAGTGGATTGCTACAACAACTTGGCTGGTAGATAGAATATCATAAATAAGTACTAAAACAGAGGTGTCAAACTAATTTTAGTTCAGGGGCCACATAAAGTGCAGTCTGATCTCAAGTGGGCCGGACTGGAAAATAACAACATAATATCCTTATGAATAATAAGAACTCAAAACTTTTCCCTTCGTTTTAGTGCAAAGAAGCGCATTATTAAGATGTTTACATTAATGAACTATCCTTTTACAAAACATTATGACCAACCTGAAATTTCATGAGAAAAAAACATGCAATTTCAACAACGTAATGCCTCTTCTGTCTTCTATGTCATTTTTACATCTGGTAAATTCATCCCGCTGGTTTTGGCCCGCGGGCTGCATGTTTGACACTCCTGCACTAGAACATCCAGCTCCAGTAGAGGCACTTCAGAAAACTGTTTTGAGTAACAGTGTATATATATATGTAAAAATGTACGTATTTATCTCTTTCAGCCTGTTTGCTGCAGAGACAGAGTGTTGACTATGCTCGTGTGCGGGACTACAGCCTGCGGGTGCTGCGGTGGCGGCCAGGTGATGTCAAGGCACTGTACAGAGCGGGAGTAGCCACTCTGGAGATGGGAGATGCACAGACGGCCAAACAGTACCTCATCCAGGCCAGCAGAGAGCAGCCTAATGGTAAAAAAAGAAAAGAAAAAATCCAGCACATCGGTAACCTCAACATCAGGCTTGGGTCATGATCCGTGTGAACAGTCATTCATGTAGATAATTTCTATCTTTTGTAAGGCAACTAAAGCAGCATATAAACAGCTTCAGCTCTGTGCACAGTTTCAGAGGACTCTCAAAACCTGTAGTCACATGAGTCACTTGGAGGAAAATAGACTTGTTAGACGTGCAAGCCGCTGTATGACTGATATAGTCAGTCTCTTGCGTATTTTCACTCAAGGCCATTCTGTCAAATAATAGCTGGATAAATCAAATCTGTACACCTCAGTATGAGCTTTCTCTGACATATTTGACGTAGGCCTCTCCCAAATAAATCTTCTTCATTCTTCTGTCATCTTTCAGATGCAAACGTGAGGAAGCATCTGCAGAGAGCCGAAGAGAAACTGAATCGCGAGTTACAAAAAGAGAAGGCCATGTATCGAGGCATGTTTTCCTCTGGCCTGAAGAGCAGCTCCAGGGAAGGGATCGACCAACCCAACGGAGCTGGCGAAGGAGTTCAGCCTGCAAATTAACGCCACCAAATAAAGCCTCAACCCTGAAGGAGACTGCATTCAACTGACGACAAAGCAACTGAAGAATGATCACACATCCTGAAACACTAAGGTTACTGTGTCTCTTGTAGACGCTTATCAGGTGAGCGCAGAGGAGGAAGGATTGTACCATATCCAGAATACTGGGATGTAGTTGGTATGAAAGTAAAGATGTCGCTGCTGAAAATAGAAATGCGAGGAACATTAGTTTCCTAGCAACATGGAAACAGAGCTGTATTTTTTCAGTATTTTTCAGCTCAAAAGTCCAAGAGTTTGGGTGTTGAACAAAAATGTGACTCTTCATGCACTACTACTAAGTTCTGATAACGCCTCCAAGATTGCAGTTGTCTGGTCAGTGCTGTGAATGTTGATTTTGTGAGTTTTCAAGTAAAGTATTTTTTATAAATAATGTCGAAGCGCAGGCGTCTTTTTAACAAACATGTAATGTAGATAGTCCAGGCACACCACAAGTTTTAGTCATCAGCTTCTTTTATTATTCGTTAGCCATGAGAAGCCACATGTTGTCTCAAATAACTCATCAATATTTTAATCATTCAATATTTATTTGAAAATCCTGAGCACAATATCAAGTTAAAGAGTATTTGCTTGGTTTTGGTCATTGTCTGGCCAATATGATTGTACTTCAGAGGCAATATTGCCCATAAACAAAGAGGAATATCACACTCTCACAATAGCTATAATCACTGAACAAGTCACAGAGCAGCATGCAGAGGGGGAGTGTACACATACACATTCATACTCATGGTAAAAGGGGGATTCAACCAAAATCTAACAATGCTGTTCATAGCCAATAATAAGATCATATAGGATTTTTTTTTAAATTAGGCTACTATTAAGTCACCAAAGGAACCCAGAATACTGATCCTGTAAAGATGTCAAGTCTTTTTAAAAACAGTAATCACACTGAAAAACTCCACTGAAACCTACACACACAGTTCTTATAAAGGTGTGTAGTTCTTTGCAGCACCCAAAATAAATTCCTCACCCATACATTTTCTTCACTGATATTCCTCTATAGGTCATGCTATGTTCAACAGCACGCTCACTTATGCAATTAATTTACATTCTCAGTAAAGAAAGACTTTGGGAGAGGCAGTGCAATTATTTGCACTCTGATTAAGCCGTAGAAACCTGTTTGGAGAATTTCGAGAGTTTTATGGGAGGGTATAAAAAGTGGCTATGTCAATAAAAATTTACAAAATCCTCACAGGGATGAATGTGGTAAACCAAGAACAAAATTAACAGCAGGTTTTTACAGACTTATACGCCTGAGAGGAACTTCCATCATGTTGGTGAGTGATGAAAGGACTGGTATATAACTTATGGCCAGTATCATAGCAAGTTTTTCCATCTAAACGATCACAAATCATGTAATAATCAAGAAACGATGGCACGTCCTTTCACATGAAATACTGTATAATACCAACCGTCACTGGTGTAACACATGAAAGAATCATCTATAGTCATGATCACTTATTGTACAAATGTCACTTCTTGGATGGTTTCCGTTTGAGACTCAGAGATCTCATGGAACCAAACACTCTCCTCCCCAAGTCCCTCAGCGATCGGGAGCGCTGGAGAGGCATCCGTGGAGGAGGGGATGGAGAAAACGAAGGGGAAGAGAGAGGGGAAAGCGAGTGGCAGCTGCCCTCCAGGCTCTGAGAGCGAGACAGGTTAAAGAGGCTGGCGGTGGAGGACAGGCGTTTGTCCTCCTCCTTTGCTCTCAGCAGTCTGACTCCTTCGTCTTTGCTGATGCCCATGCCTCCTTGCCCCACGTCTAACGAGGAGACCCAGTGTCCCCGCTTTGTGGGGCCCTCGCTATGGTTACGAGGTACCAGCAGACCCTGCGACTCACTCCTGAACAAAGCCCTTCTCGAAAGCCTGAGGCTGGAGCTGCGTCTCTCCCCGTCTTCTTTCCCCCTCTTCTTTGAGAAGATAGGAGAGTTATCTACTTTTGGCCTCTTGTCATGACTGCTGGATGAAGCCTTCGCCCTGCGGTGCTCCCTCCTCCAGCTGCCCACACTGTTCCTCCTCCATCCGTAGCCGTACTCGGCTCTGTCCATCTCCTCCCTTTCACTCTCTGTCTCTTTGCCCCACAAGCGTCCCTCAAAGCCCCTCCAGAGTTTGTTGGAGGTCTTTCTTGGTGTTTGAGAAGTTGCTCGCTCCCTTTGCTCCTCCTCGCACCAAACGGAGCTGTAGTCCTCTCTCTTGGCGTAACTGCTTACCGTGGCTGCCCTGATCAACTTATGAGAGGTATGCTTTCCTTTGTAAAGCCCCTCCCCCTCTGTCCTCTTCCACCCGCCGCCGCCACCTCCGCTCTGTCGAAGCGATCCTCCTCTTGGTTGGATGCCGCTGGGCTCTGAAGGGGAGGTCCTGGCGCCGGTGCGGGGCAGCGAGCACTGGAAGGGCATGTCTCGCCGGAAAACTGAGAGAGGGGTGGCCCCCATTGGGGAGGGCTGGAGAGGCCGTGGAGGTGAGCGGCCCCTCGGAGTGGCGCGGGAGGCGGGGGAGGACGCAGTGGAAGAGGGAAGGTCGGACGGGGAAGGGATTTGCTGGTAGTGGCAGTGTGAGGAGTAGTGAGGAGAGGGAATATGGATGGACTGGTACGGGTGTATGGGGCTGCTCGAGTGTGAGAGAGGAGGGGTGAGACTGGACTGAGACTGAGGGGAGTGGGTGACGCTAAGGGAAAGCTGTATCGGTCTTTGGGGGTTCAGGTCAGTAAGTCTAGTATAGTCATGTGACTGATCTGGTTGGGGAGTCAGGTGAGTTTTACTGTGACTCCTCACCTCGCCGGCAGAATCTGTTTGAAAACAGTCGATATCCAGCTCCACTCCTTGTTCCATCAGTCCGACCACAACCGCCCTCGACAAGCCCGAGAGGCGGGATATTTCTCCCACCATGGGCGAGTCTTCGCACAACTTGGGACTAGAGCTTGACTCTTGGATCAGGCTGCTACGCTGAGACCCCGGAGCCGATCCAGCATTTGTACCAAACGCTGATGGTGCAGCCTCGGGTGGAGCGCCGCTGCTCCAGTCTAACGAGCGACAGAAAGCTGATGACGACCCAAAACCAGCAGTCTGTCCAGACCCCGATGTGACTTCCAGGGAACTGCGGTGGCTCAGGCTGCTTGGACAAGTTGAAATGCGAGGGCGAGCCCGAAGTGCTGGGGTGGGCGTCGTGGAGGAGAGCGATGAAGCAGAGGCAGTAGCGGTTGTGGTGAAGTCGCTTCTCAATGCTCCACAACTGCCATTTTTGTGATTATCCACAAGTCCCCGGCTAGAGTTTAAACCAGGGGCCAGGTTCAAGTTAAGGTTGAGATGAAGATTGATGTTCAAGTCCTCTCCGGTTGCTGAAGGAAGATTACCCAGGTTGATTGAGTTCCTCGTAGCCTTTTTCCCAGTCGTGCTGAGGCTGACTCTGGCTGAGTTTCCCAACAGCGACTTACAGGGAGTGATGCTGCCCCCTGCCACAGTGGAGGGGGTACTGCGACTCTCGAAGGCAGAAAGAGACTGCGTGGATCCATGACTCTTGCCAGGGGTGCAAAGGCCTCTGTGTGCAACGGGACCAGGAGCGACAGCTGAGGTGAGATCAGAGGTGGAAGAGGTCGCCCGACTGCGGTACTGATGAGCCAGACGGGTGATGTACTGCTCCAGTTGGGTGAAAGAGGCTAGGGTGGGGGGCGGCTGAGGCTGGAAAGGCAGCGTAGGGTCAGTGTTGGACTCTGGTAGTTCATCATTTTGAGCTCCTTCAGGACTCTGAGAGGCTGATTGGTCCTGGTTCTGTGAGGTGAAGAGGGGGCTCTGGAGAGCCACGGCATGCAGTGGGCTGGGGTAGGGGTAAACTTCTTTGGTCCGACGGGACACCAGGTCAGTACAGTAGTGGGGGTCCAGCTGGGGTTTCGGATGGAGTGAGGAAGCTGAGGAAGAGGAGGTTGGGTCCAAAAGTTTTAGGAGGGAGACGAGCAGGGAATCACCAAGCGCTGAACAGAGGTTGGACAAAAAGCTCAGACCCGTTTCTTCAAGGTCACTTGGTACTGTGAAAGACAAGAGAAGAATTTCAGACATAATATCATAATTTTCTAAATATTTACATATCAAACCTTTCCCAGACTAAACACACCCAACTAAGATTTACAACCAGAACGACCATTGGGTTCCCCTTCTGACTGAACATTAAGAAGATTAAGACAGTACTCCTGCACCTGCTTACCTGAAACTGGGGTCCCTTCTGTTGGTTCGGCCTCTTCCTGACTGTTCTGCAGCACAGGCTGGTCCTGCTGCTGCTGCTGCTGCTGGTTGTGGTCCTGTTGCTGCTGCTGCTGCTGCTGCAGCAACGCACCTTCTGACCACACGGTGTCAGTGTGGTCAGTAGATGGAGGAACCTGCTCCCACAGCTTCTGAGGTCTGGCTGGTGGCGCCAATCCTCCCTGAGCAGCTTCACTGGACACAGAGTAGCAAGAGTCTGACAGGGAGCTGCCGCTCACCGAGTAGAAACCTTGACAAATGAGAGGAGATAAAATGCAATATTCCTGTGATTTTTCTACGTGACACTCATTGACATTAATGGTAAAGGCCTAACCTCTGTGGTTGTTCTGTAATATACTGCGCATATTTAATACAACTACCAGGAGCTGTACTTTTTGCTTGGTTTTAAACTAGCATCTTGAATATAATTAAAAAAAAATAAAGTTATGGCTGTCAACAATGTTACTACATTGTAGTGTTGTGTGTTATTGTGCAGTCAACTAATAGGTTTGCATTTTCTGTTCTAGGCACTGGTTATCTGGTGGTATGTCTTTCTTGAGGAATGTTTTCAGTACCAACAGTGTTTGATTTGGATGAAGTGGAGTCAGTAAAAACTAGCTCGACAATGAGACGACATCACCAACAGAAACTTAAACTTCATTAGCATAAATTCCAGGAGAAAGGCGTCATAGCACAAGGGACATGTAGGTACCTGTATGTAAAAAGTCTGAGTTAAGTCTGGATTTATAATAGCAGACTTATCTGTCAAAACAAACTTGAGCTTTAGGTTCGACTTGATTCACTTACAGTTTTAAGTAAAGAATAGATGGTGTGTCTTAAGTGCATGGCTGAGAGAGAAATATCTGAGATGGGTGTAGAGACACAGAGAGCAGAGTAACAATGAGACTGGATAAGAGTCTGGCAAGAAAGGCTGAAAAGCTGACAGCAAAAAGAGTCAGTGCCAAGTCACAAAGAGTGCAAGTAAACACAAGTAAAAAAAGAGTATGGTTAATATTTAATGGGACTTCTCTTACACAAGGTGAGCTCTGGTTTTCACAGAAGGTGACAGACTGTTGGTCATCATGCAGGTCAGTGCTCTTATCACACACTACCCACCACTTTTTCCACTGAACAAACATTTTTACCTGAACTAGGTCTGGAGTCACTGTCCAGGTGGACCATACCACTGGGGTCTGGGGTTGGAGGAGAGAGCAGGTCAGAGGGAGCGTCCCAGGACAGAGTAGACCAGCGTGAATTACTTCCCCTTGCGGATGAGGAGTGGACCATCCCATCACCTGAGTTACTGACGCAGTCCTCGGGGCTGCTCTGACAGGGCAACACCGTTATATCTGAAGGAGAGGGGGCCTGGGGGAAAAAAGTGACAAAATCTATGAGTTTTTCTAATCTATGAATTTTTACCAAAATACTGTGATTATGACAATATGTGCGACAAATATTTGAAGGGAATAACTGAACTCAAATTAAGAAAATAATTACAATCATAAAGTGGTTACAAGACAATATTTAAAAGCTGTTAAAAAATAGTAGTGACAAAATTACCTAGATGATATCTGGTCTAATTTGCAATGGGCGTTATCACCCAAGGGCTTAATGGTAGGAATTACTGCCTGTGACACACATCACAGAGCCTCGCTGTTAAAACTGAAATTTCACAACAGTGGAAGACGTTCATGTAATCTCAAAAGTTTAAGTTCTTGTCCAGAATTATATACCACTATTACTATTTATTGTAAAGAATCGTAATATTCAAAAGCAACTATTAACTAAAGCTGTCAAATAAAGGTATTGGTAGTAAAAACCAATTCAGTAAAAACTGAATTAACTGGAGTGAAGAACTTGTACAGAGTTAAACACACAACCCCATGGAGCAGCAGAGACGCATTCATACCAGTGTGATTGGACCTGTAGCGTTGTGTGTCCATGATATAATTTCCCAGACACGCAATGACGTCATACAACTCTTACCGGAACAGTCAAGAATGAGGCCCCCGCACACACAATAACAAGAATAGCAGTCGCCCCGTCATGTCAGCAAAGTGCCTCCATTTCCCAAATTAGTAAAGGCTTGGTGGAGAAAACCCCCTCCTCCAATTATCTTCTAAATCCCCTAACCCACCCCTGCAGGACAGCAGCCAAGAGCCCCTGCATTAGACTGATCGAGCCCAGACAACAGAAACACTGTGAGTGGCACTGATCAATCCCCCTTGTTACCGAGGGAACAATACAGGTAGTGACTCACTGCTGGGGAGACGGGAGCGGAGGGGGATTCAGAAGATAATGGGGGAAGACAGATGACGTAACAAAGAGCAGGCAGAGCGACAGAAGGGAAAGGAAAGGGTGGGGGCTAAGGACTAAGGAGGAAAGAGGGGAGGAAGGAAAAGAGGTGGGAGATAGATAGACTTTCAGACTTTGACCTGTTTTAGGCTTATATCAGCTCTGACAGATTAGGGAGCTTTGACTCCCTCCTGTCCCTTATTTCTTCTTCTTTTTCCTCTCTTTCTTTTAAATTTTTTTTTATTATTGGTGAATAAAAAGTGAGACGTGGCTGAGTGGGTGACCAAAACGAGTGAGAGGGACAAAAAAAGACAGAGACTGAGAAATAAGAGTGTGAGTCACTGATTGAGTGAAGGCGGTGCAGGCAGGGAGGGAGGGAGGGAGGGGTGAGCGGTTGCCGGGTGAGAGAGAAGGGCATCTTGAAGGACCCCCACCACCCCCACAGTCCCCATGACAAATACCCCCCTCCACCCCCCCACCGCTTCTGTAATATCCTTCAAGCCAGCCGCCCCCTACTCACCATAGCTACAGCTGCTCGCTCTCTAACTCTCGCTCGCTTCTCCTCCCACACAGAACCACAACAGCACAACAGGCCCAGAGAAATATTTAACTCATCCTCAGCCTGAACGCACACAAATCCAGTCTCGTTGCGACTGTCACTTGAATCCATGTTCTCTCCGCTGCTAAATCCTACTTTTTGCCTCGTCTCTCAACTGCCATAAAAGCTCATATATCTATCATTCTGCACTTGCACAAGCCCCAAATCAGGATTTTTCCTTCTCCTCTTTAATATGTTGATTAAAAGATACAAATAAATCCTCTAAAAAAAAAAGTCCCTTGAATTTGCAAGTATCTGCAAAGACATCCATTATTGCTCCTCTCTTACACAAACCCCTGCTCCTCTGTGTTATCCCCTCAACAGTATAATGCATTTCAGGGTATAATGTTACACAGAGACCAGTGCTTGATCAAATCATAGGCAGATGACAGACAAGTGGGTGGGGGTCTGCTCTGAGCACTGTTATATGATATGCCTTCATGTGAGAGAGCAGCACAGCGGCTCTTTAATGTAGGAAATGCATGGGTCGATTGGATAATAACTCAACAGTGATCGCTGCCACCCAAGCAACACACCTCCTCTCACTGAGGCCATAATATCGTTACAGTGAGACAAATTGCACTCGTAGTTATGTTGAGGCTGGATAAACTGGTTAAACAGTGTAGGATGAAGTACTTCCTCATCCTACACAGCACGCTATTTACTGTGCCATGTATCATTAATGTGCTATTGAAATTTTTAGACAGGCCAAGTTGTGCATCTTTTGCTTGATCGTCATGTGGGGCGACAACGTGCTCCGACTTTCCTCAAATATTCAGGTGAATCGTTCAAGTTGCATCAACGACGCAGACAGTTTTTTTTTTGTGTGTGGGTGAGTTCAGAAGGATCCTGAGGCTAAACCTAGAGACAAAGGCAGTCATGCTCCACAGGTCAGGGTAATGGCTCTCCGTGTAAGATGATGCCTCCCAATACTCAAACCTAATTTCAAGACACACTGTTTTCAGTGAGAGCGCACACAGTGCTGCAGATGGAGCGGAGACACAAACTGTAAAAACATTTAATATACCACACTGTTAAAACAAGAAAAGGCACATTTCTGTCGTCTCAATTAATCAACCAATTGTTGCAGCTCTGATGGATATGTGAATTATTGGCAGCTGCTTTATCTTAGATAGAGAGTTTTACTTTTGAACACAACAGTGACAACTTCGCCAGCTTGGCCTTGACATCTGCTCTGAAGGCAAGAAGAGTTACTGAAAGTTGTGAACTCCTCTGAGGGTGAAGTTCTTCTTGGACTGTTTTAATATATGCAGAATACTTCATATGGAAATCAAAGCTTGTTCTATTTATACAAAAACAGGCTCCGTTGCACAAAACTGAATTAGTTATGATATGAAAACATATCTATGCAAATGAAATGCTCTTTCTTTCCAAGAGGCTTCGCTTTCCAACAGGTGTTGCTACTTGTTTCCAAACCCTGCATGTTTAACAGATACTGGGAGTCAACACATGGTACAAAAGATAAAAAGAGTCATATTTTCCCCTCACAGATGACACCATACAGCCGTAATCTCTCTCTCTCTGCTATTAAGGAGAGGAAAGGTGAATCATAATTCAAGAGTTTAATTCAAAATAAAAAAAAAAGCTGGTTTTAAAGTAGAGCGCATTATATTATGAGTCACCTAATCCACAGCTTACAAACGAGTCATATTTTGAAAGCAGAACAATCCGTGGTTTTTAGAAGCAAGCAAGTAATGAATTTCAGATAAAACAAATATAATGTGTTTGAGGAGGAAACCTCTAATTTTCCAGTTAACCTTTCCACCCTAATGGTAGTAAATAAAACAGCAGGTATCTCTCTGCCGTCTCTCCCATGTTCTCTCTCCAGCTGCTGCAGTGTTTAAACTAGATGTGGCCACTTTTTCAACAGCAAATACAACAATTTGTCTCCATTTATGCAAATGTGGAGTGGAGTATGTGCCTGTGTGTTGGCGGAGGCTGACACTGGGCAGAGGGCAGAGTGCCAGCCCGCTCTGCTACACCGGCAGCTCCCTTCAGAGGTGAGAATGAGCAATGCTGCCCGGCCTCTCCGCAGGATATCTCAACACCACAGGGGGAACTACAGAGGAGATGTTGGTGGGTGGGCGGGTGGGGAAGGCAGCACATTATGAGCCGTACCTTCATGCAGAAGCCCTCGCTCAGATGGGATTGCGATCTGAGTCCCTGCACTGATAACAACAAGATTTTTAATATTTCAAGTTTGTTTTCCTCTCTCTAGCGCAGCCCACGATTTCATGTAATTTTGTTAAGATAAGTTTACCTTTCCACAGTGGCCTGGTTCAAACACAACATGTTTTAATGTGCTGCAGGGTGCTGACTCACACCACTCATTGCTACCAAGCGCACGTATCCAAAGTGTAATAAACCCACTGTGCAAAGTGATCAAGTATCTGCTACTTTCTGTGGACAATGGAGTGTTATTAATGCAGCCAACAATGACCCATTTACTGTAATACCTGAGGTGAAACACTCCCAACACCAGGAGATCCTGGACACGTGTCACTGTTTTGTCAAATCTGGGAATGATCCAGAGATAATCCACGAGAGAGTGATTCAGTAGAAAACACACACGTCACAGCACTCTACTATGCATACGTCGCAGAGAATCTGCTAAGTCCAAAGAAAATGTCAGTGCATCTTTATTTTTTGATGATGTTTTTGGTTGCAGAGTGACTTTACTGCTGAAAATAGAAAGGTTTCATACAAGGTGATGTCTTCAAATAGCTTGTTTTCTCCAACCTTTAGCGTAAAACCATATTGTATGTCAGTTTACCTTTGGAAAGGGCAAAGCAAAGTAGAAAATCCTCACTGAGAAGTTGTATTCAGGCTCATTTTGCTTAAAAAAGATCTAATGAATCAATCAATTATCAAGATAGTTGGTGAAATGCTCACTTATCACAACATGGACCTGTCATTCAACGGGGTTGTCATATCTGGGAATGATGGAGCGAAAGAAAAAACAACAACAACAACACACACACTGAGTTCTCTGAGCAATCACCAATGAAAAGGTGTTTTTTGTTGTTGTGTTGTGAACAGATGCCATTATTTAGTGGTATTCCCTTGGGATTCAAATAACAACATGTTAGAAAATAAATGAAAATGTGCCCATGTCAAAGTTTAAGATGACATAGTTCTAGCTACATAATAAGTTAAACAATCCAAATAAGACAAAGAAGGCTGCAAATGGAAATATAACTGGATTATATAGCTGTTCATTACTCATTTAATTAATCAATCCCCTGTTCATGAGTCAGAATTTTCATGCCAATAGACCTTCAATCTCTTTTTCCATTTATCCCAATATGATCCTGCTGTTCAGTGAAAAGTCTAATATATTCATTACATGTTACAGTTACATCTTGTTGACCTCACAGGTTCAGTGTGAGTTCAGTCTCAGTAATAATGGACCAGACCCAAGACAGCCTCCTTATCCAGGCCTCAGGATGAGACCTGGTTCACATCCTGCCCCCCTGTATTACATGTCAACCCACATTCCCCACATTCTCATCACAAAACGACCCGAGTATCCATTTCAGGATACGGCTTGGAAAAGGGGTTCTTTCTTTCTTTCTTTCTTTCTTTCTTTCTTTCTTTCTTTCTTTCTGTCTGTCTGTCTGTCTTTCTCTCTCTGTGCGTTTGAAGATGATCCTGAGATCACACAACCTAACCCTTCCTGAGCAGGTCACACCAGGGGCGGCACCAGACCCCTTTCACTGGGGAATGAGCCCCCAGTATAGCTATAGCTACACTTAAATTCTTGAAGAATAAGCAAAGTCAGTTGTGTTGTGCTCCAGTAGAGCTTAATGGCTCCTGCATGGGTCACACACCACTGGAGCATTCAGGATTTCACCATGTAAGATCAAAATCTACACTTTTCTTTTTGGATGGAGATAAAATAAATAACACCATGGTGATGGAGTCTATACCTTCATATTGTGGTCAGAGTGATTTGAATGCAAACTGGGCGCCAAAGTGACCTTTCCAGCTGATGAGCTCACCGGGCCACGGCCAAACAATGCAGCAGTGTCTGGTTGCTGACTTGTGTATTAATACCTTGGCTACACCTGATCTGATTTTAGCGCATGTATCCCACCACCACATCCTGCTGCTGCCTCATAACCTTGAGGCAGGGCGCAGGGCCAGCCAGACAGGAGCTGCTCCCGGTGCCCTGACCTCAATGACATTTGCTCCATTTGCACGGCCACACACTGCCGCTGTGTATAATGATCGGGCGTGCATGCTTGGATGGTCTCTGGCACCATCTCAATCAATTGGGTATTCAGCCCTGAGCTCAGCCATGCGCCGCCAGGCAGCGATGAAATCTGTCTACTGAGCCGCAGAGGGACTGGCGCTTGTTGGCAGATCATCATCAGCCCCGCATCCATATTTAATAATCTCGTCATGTACAGATCCGGGCTATGAGCTGACAGACGCACTGACTGACCTGTTGCCTGCGGGATGTCGCAGAGCCATGCTCGGCGTCCGAGGCGGCGCTCTCCGGGGCTCCGCTCCCCACCTCCTCCTCCTCCTCCTGCTCCTCCTGCTCCTGCTGCTCCTGCTCCTCCGCCCGTGGAGCCTCCTCGGCTTTGGCGGCGGCAGCAGCGGAGGCTCGGTCCTCCAGAGCGGCGTCCACCATCTCCAGGTGTTTGCACCTGAGCAGCTCCAGCTCCAGCACCCCGGCCAGCGTCGCTTTGAGGCGCTCGCCGATGCGGACGCGCTCGGTGCCGGACCAGAGCGAGTTCACCGTGCAGCCGCGGCGGCCGGTGCCGGCCATCCTCCTCGAGGCGCCCCGGCGAGGCGGAGCGAGGGCGCACCGCTGACCGCCGCTCAGTTACCGCCGCGCAACCAGCAGCAGGTCGACAGGAACAAATGGTTTTTCAGGGGCCAGCAGCTCCAGGTAGAGCAACACGGGTCCGGACGAGCGAGAGCGTCATAGCAGCCGCTTGAATTAACGCAACGTCAAGGAGAATATAATCCTCACCATCTGTAGGCTACCGTGCCATGCAGCTCATGCAGCTCATGCAGCTCCACAGTTTCAGGCAGCAGCCCCGCTGACTGGCACAAGACTAGAATTAATGAATCCTCTGCTTTCCTGGAGGAACATCAGCGAGCCATGCCTCATATCGATCCAGGCTCGATTCCCTACCAACATTGTCCTCTCTATCTCTTTATGTCACTTCTAAGCTTCCCGGTCCGGTGGAGTCACCATGGTGCCGGGGCTCCACACCACGCAGCAGCAGTCCCCTAAAGAGACAATGCAACAGACAGACAGGAGGCTGATAGCGTTACATGTGGGAGCAGGCGAGAGCAGGCAGCAGAGAGAGGAGGAGCCACTGCTGCAGACCTGCACCCAGATTGGTCGGGGAAGTTTTTCGAATGGACGCACGGAGAAGGAAAAAAAAAAAAAATCCCACGACTGTCCAAGTTGATTGTACATCATGGCAGAGGACAAACACTCCCATTCTCAGACCGTTCCCATAGTGGAGGAATGTAACCGAGTACACAAAGCTCAGACCCCGCTCCACTTTATTAGACGGGGCCAAACCCCATTGTATGCTTGTGCGGCTGCATGGATCTCACAGGAAACTATAACTTTACTCCACTGCTCATTTAGTTTTAAATTCACTTTACAAAATAAAAGCTGCTTCTGCTCACCCACAGGTGTTTTCAATCTGTCTGGCCTGGTTTTAATTAGATTAGCAAAAGATGCAGAGGAATCAACTAAAGGCTATAGAGGTGTCAATCAAACTATTTCATTTAATAACTGGACGGGATCTAATTAGTTTCATAGTGAAAACACAGACGACTGAAAAATCATCAGTGTGATCAACTCATTATATTTGATGGATTATTATTATTATGTGAAGCTATTCAAAAAGCTGTTTTCATTAGTGTAACAAATAATTTAGAAATACAGTACCTACAACACTGATGGGGTTCACTACCTCTGCATTTTGCATTGGGTGTCTTGGCTTTTCTCATAATATATGATTTGATTTAAGTAACATTTAATTTTGAATACAAGACCATGCCATGCAAAAACTTTTTTTTACACAGGCTGAAACCTAATATTTATTCCACCAATGCATATAGGGATGGTGTGTCTGGTAATACGTTTATAATGTGACCTCTACATGTGACAGATGATATTACATATAATGAAGCTACCATGATTAATGTGTTGTGTGCATTAGGATTTGATCACAACTTAGGTGACATCATATACACACACTGCAGGACTTAAGGGCCAGTATAAACCTGGCAGGAAATTACAGCCATGCACAGTAATTTAATCAGATTCAGTTTAGTTTTACACTAATGTAAACACAGTGTATTTTTACCTGGATCCTTTGCAAACATTCTTTTGCAGATATGAACTCAATAGCCTACTAAATGGTTGAAATAATCCCTCTTTGATATAAAAATTGTATAATTTCACATGTTGGAAAATGATAATTACATTTTTATGAACAAAGTTTACCCATAACAGCTGGGAATTTTTTTTTAAAAAATGACTAATGTTAATACTTCCTGTGGCCCTAGGCCGCCTTGACAGGTGCAGTGCAGTGGCCTGAGTGTCATGGCCGATATTCAGCCAGCAGGGGGAGATCTTCACCCTCAACACAACAACAGGCTTCACAGGCTGGACGGGGCCTGAGTGCAAACTGTACCTGTTAAAGCAACAGAGATGACACCACACCACAAACTACAGCCAGTGACCATGATCACAGATTTTCACTGTATCTGGCTGTTAGTCCATTCATTGCTCAGGAAAACAATTGGAAAATGTTCAATGGCAACGCAGCAAACTCCATCTGCAGATAAAGATTTTGATTATAACCTGTTTCCACTACAGTTGAAGTTATCATAGTGATAAAAGTAAAAGTTTACTATTTACATCTGTGCTGTAATTTGCCACAAAAGCACTTTCCTGAATATTGCAGGCCTAAATGTGTGATTAAGGAGCCATTATACAATATACAACAGATAATTACAAGAGGCCTTGTACTATAAACTGCAAAATGAAAAGACTTGTGATTACGTAACGTTGTCAGAAGAGGATGAAAGGGAGGAGAAGAAAGAAGAAACCTGGATACTGGAGCGCACACCTGAGGTAAACACAGGTATAGACACAGTAGCAAGCTAGTGTGAAGTTCAGAAAAAGGTTTGTGTTGCTTAGAGCTGTGTGTGTGTGTTCACCTGGTGTATGAAATCATGAAAAAAACAAATAAATCATAACCTGTTGTTGCTTATTACTGTTACCTAATATGGCACTTGTGGGCCTAAAGCAATATCACACTCAAGGTTGTCACATAAGCCTACGTATAGGCCCCTGCTAATTTTAGCAGTAAATCACAGCCGTGCTAATGTTTGACATCATTCCCCCTTGCGAAATGTTACGTAAAATAGCAGAACGAAACTTGAAAAGTAAGAACAGGTACGGACATCTTGTTTGCTCCACTCTGGAGACACAGTGGCTGTAAGAAACATGTTGCATAATACAATGATGATGATGATGATGATGATGGATATCAGATAATGAGGTCAAAGGAATTGACTGAAGGTTGAATTCAGTGTTGTCAGATCTTATCAGAAGAACCAGGATGTTTAAAGATGGAGAGCTTCTGTGTGACCGCATTACTGATGTCATGTGTTGTTTATTCTCTTCACATGGTGGGCTGCTGCCCTCGTTACACTCTACATGTTTGTACCCCTGCTGTACAAATGTGTACGTGACAGCAGCACCAATATCACAAGCAGATGTGAGAATGCTCTGTGAGATAACCAGTATGTGTGAATCAGCTTGAATCACACACTTAGACACACAAACACACACACTTACACACTACACACACACACACACACACACACACGGATGCATCCACACACTCTCAGCTGGGATGAGGAGTGTGTCTTTGTCTTTGTTTTGTTGGTGTCACATTTCAACTCCTCCCAGCTCTGCCTCCTATAAAACACAACCGGTCACAGCCTCTCAGTGGGGTTTGCTTTACTTCCACCCGAGGGGACTTCACCGTCAGCCCGGGCAAGACCACTAACACCGCCGCCATCACCTCTGGTCTCTGCAAACCGCCCCAAGCAACCAAGCAACCAAGCAAGCAACCAACCAACATGGCTCCTTTTGAGAAATCCATGGAGATGATGCCCTTCAAGCAGAGGAAATGCCTCGGTGAGTCACTTTGTCAGCTGATCCATTGATTGCTGCAACTGGGCCGCCTACATGCTTTAACATAAAGACCCCATACTATACAGTGTATGGCTGATGTGTAACATGTGTATACCTACTTCCCTTTAGAAACAAGAAAAGACGAAGTGTGCAGCATTCGGTCCAAATTCCCCAACAAGTTACCTGTGAGTTGGTTTCAGGTCTTTATTTAATCATTTTTACTAGTTGTATGACTGGACCATCAGCTGATGTGTCTTTCTTTGTGCGTCTAAGGTGATTGTTGAACGTTTCATCCGTGAAAAGACTCTCCCCCTGTTGGACAAAACAAAGTTCCTGGTTCCCTTCGAGCTCACCCTGGGTCAGTTCCTCTGCCTGCTCAGGTAAATGATCAGTGCCCTGTGTTTGTTAGGATGTTCCTCTGCTCTGCAAACTCCACTCCCTGCCCTGTTTTGCCGTCACTCACCCACTCCTGCCTCCTCTGTCTTCCACTCAGGAATAAGATCGCCTTGGACTCCACTCAGGCTCTGTTCCTCCTGGTGGCAGAGAGGAGCATGTCCTGCATGTCCTCCAGCATGGGAGAGGTCTATTCCCGCTACAGCGACGCCGACGGCTTCCTCTACATCACCTACGCCTCAC
This sequence comes from Trachurus japonicus, assembly GCF_045865225.1. Lineage (NCBI taxonomy): Eukaryota > Metazoa > Chordata > Actinopteri > Carangiformes > Carangidae > Trachurus > Trachurus japonicus. Next base: position 16,890,463 of record NC_140916.1, on the reverse strand, counting down.
AGGAGATGTTCGGAGGAGCGCCTCGGCCTCCTTGCTGAGCCTGAGGCAGAAGAAACACGAACTGAACCCGGACCAATGGTGGTGACACCACAAAACCAAACTGGGGGGAAAAACAAGGACGAACTGAGCCAAGCGGAGACTGTTTTTGTCCAGTATTTTAGCAACAAACCTGCATCTCAGACTACCTCATGGACCACAATGGACTGAACACAATAAATCCCCCTTGTTACTGCCCAGGAACCTCAACTAGCCAGAAGTGGACTTATGTGTACAAAACCCACCCTGATTAAGACTGATTGATTGCTTGATTGGCTGATTTAATGATTTATGTTGAGGGAGACACAATTAGAAGTCATCACAGTGTTTGATTATTTCTTTTTTATTATAAAATAAAGATGTAATGGACTCTTCTTATTGCAATAATTTTCAGTTGCTCCAAAATCTTACAGAAAATATTAAAATTATTATTTATTTTTACCTGTTATACCTGTTGTCCTTCACTAGCCTCAGAAACTTTGAGTTTCAGTGCAAGCAAACCAGTTTTCACACAACAGCACTGCCAGTTCAGGGTATAGACCCAGTACCACCACCACCACCACCACCCTCTCCTCCACTCTGCCAAAGCAGAATCTGACTGGTAATCAGACTCTTTCTTAGCACTTATCCTCCTCCTCCTCCTCCTCCTCTCTTCTCCCTGATTGCCTCATCATCCCTTGAAAATGTGAAATGTGCACCGAACTCTCGCAGATTGTTGCAGGGACTTTTGAGGCTGTTGTTGTTGCTGCTCTGATGTGTTTACTGTCACTATTGAAATAAATACATCTTATCCTTTTAATTCATTGACTTTGTGTGATCTTTATATGTTTTTATGGGAGACTTTGTGCATGCAAACTGCTTTTACAGTGGCTTGTTGCCATTTTTACTGTGGTTGAAATGCATGACCGCTGAGAAACAGGTCCAACAGTTTCATCTTGTGTAAAAAATATCAAAAACAGACATTGTTTGATAATCTTTCTGGGCTTTTTAGTGAAGGATGATCGGCTGTGATTAAGGTCCAGTTATTTCCCTGTGTGCTTGTGTTCTCGTATGCATACTGTACTCACACATGCAGGTGCGTCATTCCTCACCTGCTTCTGAAAGGGGCACTCCCTCCACATGACAGCGTTATATAAGCCCCCGACCCAGTCAACTATCGACAGGGGTCAGTGTGTCAGAGGGCCGGGCAGGAGGGGGGTGTTATTTATAGACATCTGAGGGACTAACGTGACCCAAAACACTGAGAGAGAGGGGGAGAAAGAACGAGTCAGGCCAGTGATGGGAATACAGATGAAAAACAAAGAAACAGAAGAAGGAAAACACAGGAGAAGCTGCTCTCCACAAACAGGGGAAGGAAGGGGGAAGGAAGATAGGAAAAGAGACAAGGGGAAGATAGTGACGCCCTATTGGAGGACGACAGGAAACAGGAAACATTGTAAAGCAGAGATATACAGTTGGAGGAGGGCGACAGCTATCTAAACACACAGTGTACAGAAACACAGGGCCACGCGGTCATGCTGCCTCTCACTTCACACCACTGTGGCCATTCCAGCAGTTTTCTGTCAATACATTATCATCAGGGGAAGCCTGGAGCTCCTGCCAGCTGTAAATGATCTGTTTTGACCCCAGAGAGGACCTAAACTTTCCACAGGGAGGTTTACTTCTGCCATCCATCTTTCTTATTAAATTATGTAGACAGCTGCTTTAATCCTTATTGGGCCTTGAAATCTCACATTTCACATGAAGTCAAAACAGCATCGAAACACAACAAAATATAGGTTTAAAATTGGATTCTAATAATTGATGCAGTTATTTACTTGTACTGCGCTCACATCCCTTAGGTTGGGGTTGATCTGTGACATCACATCAGAGATAAGACTTGACTTTATTATCTCAGGGTCACAACTGGAAACGGTTGAAAACCATCATTTATCAACAGATGAAAAGATGAACCGGTTCAACTTAGATCATATGAGTAGGTGGTACACTAGCCCCCGTGCTGTAGCTGCAACAGAGCACAACCAGTGTTAGAACTGGCTCTAATATGAGTCTATATCCAAACACAATAACTGTAATAACGTATCGAGACACAAGAGAGCGCCTCTGGACTTTATCAGACATGAACTGTCCTGCTGCTGAGTGAGGAGATGAGGCTGACTGATAAATCCAGTCGGTGCCAGCGAGTGTCCGTCCTGCTGATGAGGGAGAAACTCATGACTGCTGAGTGGAACATGAAAATGAAATGAAACATTGTTGAGAGGCAGACTGATGCTCTCTGCGCTGGTTTCTATGGTCACACTGGCTGATGTTTTGTTTTTTTCAAGTTGAGGTTGATAGATGTGACAGTCCGGAAATATGTAAACGCACTTGAGGAGACACAGTGAAAGATTTAATGTGGAAACAGGCAGATGATTGTTGACCTTGCATCTGTTCCCATTAGAAACAAGGCTCATGCGGAAAGAAAAATCTGTTGCGTTAAATATACGGTACTAACACTGAAGTGCATCTGATTTACATGCGAGTGTCTTATTCCTACGTCCTCCATGAATTATGCAAAAAGACCTGAATAGATTCATACTGGTTCAGGTTACAATTAACATGCAAGTTTATCTGGTTATAAAAGTGAATTGTAAAAAAACTTCATCTTTATTCAAACTCAAATACAAGTCTCTCGTGTCTCTCAAGAGATTCCTGACTGATGTTTATGATTAGTGCTCTTCTATTTGAACCTGGACTGAATTTTTAGCTTTGTAAATTGCCTTCATGTGACAAGACACCACTGTTTTTAGTTTGCCCTCAAACACATGCAGTCAGAAGTGACTTGCTTCATGGATAAATGGCCTTTTATGTCCTCCTGAGGCATCTTTCTGGCCTACAGGTGGCAGTAGACTACATTACAATCATCAAAGTGAGGGCTTTTACTCAGTTTATGGATGACCTCTGAGTGACACAGTCCTTTGCATGTTCATTGGTAACAAATAAATACAAATTAAAAAACACAAAACTATGATTCAGTTCAGATTTAATGTGCAAATATAATTTATTTTAGTTAGTTTTCCCCAAATTCTACTTCCTGGCCTTCTCCACTGAAGCTTTTTCTCATCACTCAAACACCCAATGTTATATGTTATCACAGATAGACTCAATAAAACATCCACATAACCATGAGTCGGACGGTACAGTACTCCTTTTTATTTATCTGGCAAAATAATAAAAAGGCAAGCATTTGGAAAGAGTTAAAGTTAACAGTCAGGAAATACAAAAATATAGATAAAACAATTCTAACAGCTGTTTTGATTTATTTCCTCTCTCTCTCTCTCTCTCTCCAAATGGAAAAAAAACTATATTTCTTTGGATCAACATATAATAATGTGGACCGTATGCTTATAAGACATCTTTTACACAGGATGCACAAATCCATGTTCAGCCCCATCATGCAACTTCCGCCTACCCATCCGCTCATATCCGTAATCCATCCAGCAATGTCCTTTCATCAGGTGGTTAAATCACCCTCCTCTACCTCACATTATTTCTAATAGTTACCTGAACATTATTCCCTAATGCACAAAGATGAACCTACCCTCCCTCCATCCCTCCCTCCCTCCCACTTCCTCCCCAGAATCCCCTCCAGTCTCTCTCTGGTGGAAAAGATCACAGTAACACCTCCTCGCGGTGCGTTCGGAGGCCTGGAGATGTTGCAGCTTGATGGAGGATGATGCCGTTCATGCTTGTGGTTGGTTGGACTTTTATTTTTTTTTGTCTGGAGAGTCCTAAACATGATCCAAAGCGCTGACATCTCCAGGCTGCTGCCCCTCTCTGCTCTACTCCTCCTGGACCGTCCCACGTTTGGACGGCGGCACCAGGTGTTCGGGCAGCGTGGGCGGCAGCTCGTGGCCCTCCAGTTTCACCTTGATGAGGTGGTTGGCGAGGGCGAACTCTTCGTCGTCGAGGAGCCCGTCCTTGTCCACGTCGGCCAGCTTCCAGATCTTCCCCAGCACGGTGTTGGGCAGCTTCGACTTCAGCATCTCCTTCTTGGCGGCGGCGCCGGACACTTTGCCGTTAATGGGAGAGAGGGTGTAGAAGATCTCGTCGTACGAGGGCTTGTCGCGGCCCACCACCCACTCCATCTCGTCGATGCCTTCGCTGGCGCCCTCTCCGTAGCCGTGCCCGAACGGTCCGGTCATGGTTCCCTCGAAGGCTCCGCCCTTGACGGACTGGCTCGGCATGGCGGCCTCTTCCTGGCGGACCATGGCCATGAGGCGGGCGATGTCGTTGGCGAGCATGTCCTCCACCGTCTCCAGCAGTTTGGGCTTCAGCGCGGCGAACTTGGAGAAGTCCTGGCCGTTCAGCAGCTCCTGGAGGGACGAGGGGGTCGAGAGAAAACAGGAATTGGTGATAGAAATAGAAACCAGTCTTCTTCAGTAGCTACCAATGGGAGCAGCGTACAAGAAGCAGGATTTCCTGACAAACCAGGAAAAATAAATCTCATCCCCGTCCTGGCCCATCCAGGAGGGCAAGGACAGGAAAGAAGGGCAAAGATGTGAAGAGAGTAAAGGTCAGATGTAACGCGCCAGAAATAGAGGCAAAGTTGTTACTTCATCAGATCTGTATCTTTGGATCATTCATCACCCTCAACTCACCTGCATCTTGGCCAGGTTGGGGAAGTCTCCAGGTGAGATCTGGTGCTCCTTCTCGATCTTATGGTAGATCTCTCCCAGGTTGGCGATCAGCTCCTTCTTTTTGGAGTCCTTTCCAAACACACTGGGCATCTCCTTTTTCAGAGAGCTGATGATGTAGGCCTGCACCTGATCACCACAGAGAACAATTGCAAACACACTTTATTTTGTGGGAAAAACCACAATTATGTTCAAAACAGTATTTTCACATGGCTGGCAGCAGAAACAACAAATAATCCCTCTTCTTGTAAGTGGTGCAAGGTTACCGGGGTTCAGATCAGATTGCTGTAACCTTTGTTCTCACTTCTGCCTGTGGGTAGTTTAGAAACTAAAGACTAACCTAGTTGAACTTAACAGGACTTTTCTGTTTTTGAGTAATCCTCCTTCCTCCTCCTGAGAGTCTGAGGGACAGGTGGTAGTGGTGAGACAAAAATGAAACTAAGATGTTGATGCAGGTTTTTCAATCAAGCATTTTTTAGCCATGCAGCAGCTTGATTTCAGGCTCGATACTGATCTCAAACACGCCACTGTGCCCAACAGAGCTGTAGAGGCTCATTACTACTGACCTTGGCAAGGCGAGCGCGTTTAATGAGGTCGTTGAGTTTGCGCAGTGCCGCGTTACGTGGCAAAGACTGGATGTCCAAGAACAGATCCTGCTCCTCTGCCTCAAACAACTTCCTGTTGTCTGGGACCAACAGGGGCTGCGCCCAGAACGATCCGATGTACACTCGCACCACCTGGAATCAAGTTTGCACAAGTTAATCATACTGTCTTCTCTAGTTGCACTTCACAGCCCACACCCACATTAGAGTACATTCTTACACGGGTCATATGTGAAATGTGTATAAAGGTTTAAGTTGTGCCCCCAAAAAAGCACAAACAGGATGTGCAGACAACATCACGCAGAAGTGTAAGGTTAAGAAAGAAATGGATAAAAACATGTGTAATGTGTTTTAAATCAGGTAAAAAAAAAAAAGAAAAAAAAAAGCTTCACCCTCAATGTCAATGAATAATTGTCTACAAGCTCCAAAGGTTTCTATGGAATTGGTTTATGGTTATGGCCCTTGATCAAACATTAACTAAACAGTCAGGGAAAAATCATAAGACTAGTTAGGTCACATGATATCAGGACATCAGGACAGAGGATCTGAGATAGAAGGAGTTAAAACTAAAACTGTCTTTCGCTTTCATTACATTCATATTTTCTTTTTCCCAGCAAACAAGCTGAAAACACAGGCTGGGATAATGAAGAAATATGCTACTATCAGATTACTCTTGTCCTCGAAGAAAGACAAAAAAAGAAAAAGAAAAGGTCATCTGACATCTGTCAAGACCTGCCCAAGATGGCAACGTTTTCCCTCAAACATTAACAGACTGTGTCTGCTCTGAGTGTGTCTCACAAATGATCGTTACCAGCAGGTTCCTGCAGTCAGGGCGGGACATTCAAATGTAACACAAGTGTGAAAGAGAAATGATGTGTTTCACCTCAGGTGTGTTGATGATTTTGCCCAGAGACCACATCAGTGCTCCGTAAACTCTCATCAGCTGCTGAGTGCTGATCTGGTCCGCCTTGTTCAGCACCACGCGCATCTTGTCCTCGTGGTTCTTGAGCGCGCGGATCACCTCGGAGAACTCGTCCGAGATGTCCAGCTTGTGGGCGTCGAACAGGAGGATGATGCGGTCCACGCGCTCCGCGAACCACTCCAGCACCGCGGCGAAGTCGTAACCTGGAGAGAGACGAGTGGAGGAGACGGGCTGTTAAACAGAGGGACCAGAGTGTGTGGTGGTGTGATGCTGTACCATCTGTCAAATCATATACCTGTTAACAACAACAACAGTAATGATGCTGTGCAAGAGATGTGCGGTTTACAGTGGGACGTTGAACAGTTTTTTGCTGTCTTTTATAACTCTCACGTTTGTACAGTGGGGAAAATAAGTATTTGATCCTCTGCTGGTGATGGTCTATAGCTTTTATATTAAAGGGATAGTTCAACATTTTGGCAAATTGGCCCATTGTCATAATCCCTATAGTTTTAGGAGTAGGTTTGTTACCTTTAATTGTTGGTGCAAGCTATTTTTAGAACGGCGGAGCAGAGCCGCGAGCTGCTCAGAGCTACAGTACGCTACGGAGGCTAATGGAATTGGAAAAAACTCATCAAATACACAATCCAACAACTCCAAAACGCTCTCATGGACAAGTTGTGACCTGCACATTCACCACGCTATGTGATAATAACGGGATGTTACGAGACAGAGTTGTTTTCGTGGCAAATGCAGAGACTGCTTGCCAAAAAAACGCCTCTAACGGGAACGTGCAGCATTTTTGCATGAATGAATTTACGAAAACAACTCTGTCTCATAAAGTTCCATTATTATCTCATAGCGTGGTGGATGTGCAGGTCACAACTTGTCCATAAGAGCGTTTTGGAGTTGTTGTATTTGATGAAGGAAACCAAGAAATCCCATTAGCCTCCGTAGCGTAGCTCTGAGCAGCTCACGGCTCTGCTCTGCCGTTCTAAAAATAGCTTGCACCGACAATTAAAGGTAACGAACCTACTCCTAAAACTATAGGGATTATGGCAATGGGCCAATTTGCCAAAATGTTAAACTATCCCTTTAAGCTATTTTAACAGAGAGAGTCAGAATATCAACAAAGAAATCCATATCATCAAGAAGATTATAAATTAATTTACATTTGATCAAGTGAAATAAGGGGCAAAAAACAGGAGGATCAAATACTTATTTTCCCCAGTGTATTAGCTGCCACTACAGTGACCATTTGTTTATCTCAGTAGAGGGAACTGTTCCTAACTTCCTCTGTGCCCCTGTGAATGTCAACTCATGTCTTCTATTAAATTGTTGTCCAAGTAAAAAACACCCACACAAAACAAAATGCCTGAAAAAACAACAACAACCACGTACATAAATAAAGCAAATGAAGAAGCATGATTTGTGTTTGCGCCTCACATTCAAAAAATAAAGAAGTACGTCTACATAAAGGGTGTGGAAGTGTAAATACAAGTTGACGTTCTCTAAATCACCCGAGGAGTCCGAGATGAATGTAAAGTTGGTCTAAAGTATCTCTAACAGAAAATGAGAAAACCTCTGACACACAGTAGTTAATAATTAGGGCATTTCTTAGAGGGGGATGGATCGTTGTCGTGCAGTAGTGGGAGTGGGTCCTCCCAAAGAAACTGTGTCACGAAAAAAAATGTGAGAATGCTTTTGACAAAAATGTGGAGAGGTCGTGTCAATGTGAAAGCATGTCTCACATTTTCCACTGAGTGCTGTTGTGCGTACAAACAGTGTGTGTGGAGAAATACAGAGTTCAACTTGACAAAGAGCTCAAAGGCTCCAATTGGTCAATAAATGTGTCTTGGAGAAGGTTTAATTGTGGCTTATATGTTCATATTGCGAGTCATGTTGATCCAATAATGTTTAGATAAGGGGTTTCAAGAGGCAGGGCTTTTTACCCCCTCGGTTACCCATTAACCAGCTTTACTGAGACAGCGGGAGCGAGGCGTTTAGAGATAAAGATCATTTGAACCAGAGTCGTCCCTTTGGACGCTCTGACTCATAAATCTACAGTGTGTATTAGCTGCAAGAATGAAATGACCTCCAACAGAGACAGCGTTGAGTGGATGTTAGCAAAAAACAAACTTGCCAGTCATGACAGATAAGAAAAAGGAAGCGACAGAGAACACACAGCAAACAGCAAATACTAATGTTAGATAAATGCTGTGCAGTGTCTAATAATAACACCATAAATGCTATAAACACGTTTCTATCACTGCCTGAGTGTAGAAACTGTACTGCTTACTTCCTTTGGGCTTACTCATATTACATAAAACTGGATTTTTTTTTTTGCTTGCAGAGGGTTGTGGAGGAAGTTACGAAGAGGGAATTATGGTTTTGATTAAGAGTCTGTGTGTCATCTGATCAGAGAAGAATGCAGTTGCTCTAAAAGTTCATCTCGCTGCCGCACAATCAGCGCCAGATCTGCTGCACACGCATTCTTCCAACATGGCTGGGCTGTCTTTTGTCTGTGGCAGAGAGACACGTGAATACAAAACAGGGATGGAGAGGGACAAACAGTCAGAGGGACAAGAGATATAGATAGATGGGACAGGGAGGGAGAGAGATAGAGGAGCGCAAAAAAAGGAAAAGAGAGGAAGAGAAAGAGAAAGAGACAGACAGGGGGTGAGTAAAAGTGAAAGCAAGAGTATATGACTGTGCTGCTGGCATGTGAGTGGATAAAAGGGGAATATTTAAAAGTTTGAAATCCCCGTGGGACCCAGCTGAGGACATCTGCTCAAAGCGCTCGCTCTCTCTTAAGTCTGTTTTTAACACACGTGTCAGGGAATCAGGCAGAAAGACAGCTGCTGCTCAAGCTCAGACTTACTTATAACACATAGCTTCGCCAACTGCTGTGTCTCTAACATATGCATAGACCTGCTGTGATTCACACAGGGACTCATGACACGACACACTGTACATGGACAGGCCGAAAAACCACGTGGGAGCTGAGGACCATTTTGCAATGGGAGCCCACCAGCTGCGACGCCCATCAATGTCCTGGCGTTCAGACTCATGAGTATTCAGTGGTTATTACTACATTATAACATAAATACTTCTACATTATACCTTAAACAGGGTTGAAACAACTCCAACTTGTCCTGATTTTTTTTTAAAGGTTATTCTTTAATATTCTGAACAATTAGTTGACCCATAGCTGTTTATTTTCATGCTTTGCAAGTGGGCGTGGCAAAGCAGCAACCTTGGTACCGAAAAACGAAGCAAACACCAAATGGCTTAAACCTGCAGTTCCTTGAACGATATCCTGGGGCTGGCTCCAAACTTGTCTTGTTAACTAAGCTCATTTACAGCCTAATTAGCGCTGGGGTGTGCCTTTGAGCAAGACATCTAGTTAGTTGCACTAACGATGCCAACGGGAGAGACTACGACTACCTCCACACACACCTTCATCTCCATATTTGGACTGTATGGCACCGCCAAGACGGCAACAACGGAGCCTGCTCCTCTGACCTTTAAAACCGCTCCTCACAAACGTATGGGTGACGTCACCAAGAATATACAACCCTGTTCATATCCAGTTCCTGTTTACACACTTTCAAGTCTCTACATGCACACGCGTAAACTTATTGTACTCTATGCACTGAAGAGTCTTTAGAGTTGGCTTGTGTGTGTGTGTGCAGTTTCTTTCTTTCTTTTTTTAAATACACTATTTGTTGTACCTGTATTCTTGCATCAACGTTACCGGTATTACTGGTTTCTCTCTACTATCTGTGACAAGGTGAAAACAATACCAGGCAGGCATATCGTCATTATCGTTATCACAGAAGTAAGCAGGGTGTTTGACATGTGAGTAGTACTCATATCCGCGGTGATCGACGGACACCAACCAGTTCTGAGAAAATAGTTTTCATAATTTTCATGGTTCAACAAGGAAGAAGTTGAGGGGATACTTGCTGCTGACCTCATGAAAAACGAAGGATGATTGAAGGATTATGCAACAACAGGAATTCAGTCTCGATGAATGGATGACAAAGTTACATTGTTTCTCAGCACAGCTTCTCCTTTAGCCTTGTAGTGGACCAACAGTATCGTACCTAAAAGCTTTATTTTCAAAACAGCCTGCTATACTGTTTAAAACTACACACTAGTACAATAAACAGTACAGATATGATAGCCATGATATTTGACAGGTCACATACGACTTTTGTTAGCGGAGTACGTCACTGAGAGAACGCCTGAAATAACAGCGTAACTCGCTCCAGCTTGGCACGAGCCAAATATCTGCCTGTATGCCGACACACACACACACACAAATGCCCGTCACACATCGGCTGCACAATCCAATCAGTCTTGTTTATATATGACACAGCCAGCGCCGTATGTTCATGGCAGTAGTGAATTTGTATCTGTGTTTATCCAGAAACAGAGCGGAGGATAACGTGTGTCTGTGTGAGAGTGAGTTTCAGGGCAGGAATGTATAAGTATGTATGTATGGAAACAAAACTGTCTGAGGTGTGAGGCGTCAGATTTCGTCTGCTCCTCCTCCTCCTCCTCCCTTCAGACGGGGTCACCTCGACATGTGCCAGTCTTTTCATTCATACTGCGCACACACACACACACGGATGCAGACACACAGAGGGAAGACCCTGTACTGTATGCAATCTCACTGTGATTGGGGATGAACTCCGTTTCTTTTTTCTTGCAGAGTGTGAAGCCTGAGTTGTTTTGGACCGATGATTGATGAGGTTAGGTTGGGATGGTTTTTCAGAGAAGAGGTCTTCTTTGCTATAGCTACTTTCATAAAAAAGTGTTTGGAAATTAAGAAAGAATGAATTATTTGTGTGAATTCAATTGACCATATTCACACTGTCGCCATCTTTCCTTACATCATCACTCGGGGTGGGTAAACAAACCGTGAAACTGCTGCGTCCCTGGCTGCAAGCTGTACAGACGTCGGGAGTCTGATGAACTGATTTAATTTCATCGCTTCCCGGTTGATACAGATTTAAGGAAGGTTGGGTTGTTGTTAACATTTTGGTTAAACTGATTTGAATTACGTTAGCTGGCATTAGCTGCAACTGCTAACGTTAACGGTAACGTTCTGTGACGGCGTTGAGTCTTCCCACCCCGAGTGACGACGTAAGCTAATCTATGTGGTTTGGTTTGGTTTATACTCCATATGATTATTATGTTTGCTGGCTACGAATTTGAAATCTGTGTCTTGTACGACCTTATAGGCTGGGCACCTTAATTGGTGTATGACACATAAATAAAAAATAACATTCATTCACACAGACACAGAGCGCCAGTTATTTACTCCTCTGTGTTTACAGCCACTTGTTTGGCCTTTTCAGTCTCTTTGACAACCGTCATGCTTTTCTCATGTTTCCCATGCTTCCCATTAGGACTGTCACTGCCAATTCATTTCATCCCGTTTTTCTTCCAGCTCTCCTGTGCAACACAAGGCGGTGGAGAGGTGATGGTGGTGAAAGGCAGGGGGAGTCTTGGGAAACAATGCTATGTTTGACATTTTTTACTCCATTTCCTTTCCTCTGAATACACAAAACTCCGCTGCTTGTAAGTTTGCTTCCTCTTTAAACGGTCTGAAATCAGGTAGAAAAGCAGAAGCTGCGTTGAGATATACTGTTATTTTCTGCTTGTGTTCTGTAGGATCATCAAAAGTAAAAGGAAAACTGTGTGTGTGGCAATTCTGAAGTGACCCCGCTTGGACATTGGGAAACGGATGAAAATATGAATTGATTTACTTCCAGAGAGCATAGGGAAATGACTCAGATATAAAGTGATAAATGAATGACACAGCACACGGCAAATGTAGAGTAGAGAGCGCACAGAGTGACAGAAACCAGCCACATAGAGCAAGTGTTTTCAGTTAGTGTTGTTTAGTGCTTTTAAACAAGCTACAGGACGATCTGAAGGAAATTAAAAAGAAAAAAAAAAAAGAGACGGATGCTAACGAGGATGGTGCCCTAGAAAACCACAGGTACAGAGACGGGAAGTGAACTTCAAAGTCCCCACCCTGCCTCTGTCAAGCTGCGAAGGCCTCCCTCGGATTTACATGACCTGGTTAGTTGGGCCTTGACCTGAGGGCCTTAAGAGTTAAATATGGGTTTGACAGCACCATGAGGGAAACTATGGAGGACATACCAAACAGACATACCAGACAGAGACCTGGGGAAATGAAGAGACTGTAGGTTGTTTAAGCATGTTTCCTTTTTCTATTTGAGCAACTTGCTTCCCCACTTCCTGTGGGCTTATTTTGCATGTGTGGCGTGCTTAGGGCTTTCTGATCACAGTATTTCAAGGTTTCTCGGCTAAGAGGGTGTGGCTCTGTTGAACAGTAACGCTACAAAGTAGGTGAGTGAGAGAGAGAGAAAGTGTGTGAGAGGCCAGACCTCTGCTTATCCTCTGTTTCTCCCCAGACAGGATTCCAGGAGTATCAATGATACTGATGCTCTCCAGGACGGGGTTCGGCATCTGGGCACACATGAACCTGGCAAGGAAACAGAAAAGGAAACCAGTCGGTTCGACAGTGTTTACACATAAGCATGGATGGCATTAAACAGACATTATTCTGGAGCTTTTTAATAACAACATACTTTGCTTACTCACCAGCAAGTGAATACCCTCACTGGAAAAGCTAAACATGCAACAGCACTGACTGCGAGGTGTGAATGTCCATCTTTTTCTTTCTTTTTTGATGTTTTAAAGACCAAACCAGGAAAATACATCATGATATTGTCTAATTTTTCCAAACAGTGGGTGAAGTATTAGCTGTTTGGAGCCTCCATTGATGTAAGGAAACACAGGGACAATACTTGATCATTTATGAATTGCAGGCCCTGTCATTCCCCAACGTGACAAACTTCAATTCACTAGACAATGGACTCTTTCAAGCCGGGACGCTGGGGTTTAAACTTTAAAGAGGCAGTTTCACTCTCCAGCAGAAATCCTACCCACACAGGCAAACACAGACAGATACACACTATAAAGCATGGGAGAGGATGAGTGGTTTTTGCATAAACCCACGGTTTCCCACTCAGAACAAAGCAGGGGATTGTGAAGTGACCCCCACAGCTGAGAGTACGACTCCTCGCTCTGTTGCCCCCCCTGAGTCAATCTGGACCGATACTCACAACATGAGCTCAGAGGCGCCGGGGTCATAAGACCGGGGAGAACCGTGCTTTTACATTCCTGCCGCGACCGCACTAAGGCACAGACGCACCACAGACCCTAACAGAGGACTCGCACCACACGCAGAGGGGGAAAATGGAAAAATCCGAGGACAATGAACACGTAAAAACAACATAAGAGCAGTACCTCTGGCCTGCAGATCCTATGTATGGTATTACAATGCAGTGATAGTGACTGCCAAAGATAACAAACATGCAGTCCCCCCCCCCCCTCCCTCTCATAGCTGATGGCTTATGATATCCAGTTGGAATTTTGGCTCAGGTTTTCCATTTATCTATCCCAACATTTTCCACACAGTAGGAAAAAATGCTGCGATGAACTGGAGCAGGGATTCTTAGAAACGGAGCAGGACGCTACCAGGCACGGAGGCCCAGGGGCTTCAAACTATCTGAGTGCTGCTTGGTTGTTGGATTACATCTCGAGAGGGTGAGAAGCCCATCCTCTCCGAGAGAGGCCGCAGACCTGGGTTCATGTTAACAACAAAAAAAAGAAGAAAAAAGTCAGACCTGCGCTGTCATACTGGAAGTCTGGTTGCAGCTTATAAGGGAAGGTCTTCCTCTCCTGCTCCACCTCCTGATCTATGACCTTCCCCCACATCGTAACCTCAGCTTCCCGTTGAGAAGAGGAAACGGGGTTGGCTGTCACTAGCACTTGGGATTTCAGTCCGGGAGGTTGCGACTGCGTGGGTTTTCCATGTTTGTTTCCTCTAGAAATTGACTTGTTTGCGTGTGACTGTACATATTGATCTATATATCTATTTTTAACATGTTTCCTTAGCCTGTATTTGTTACATGTTGTTAATAGGGGCTGTGTGCATATGTCAGTCCCTATTTCAGCAAAGTGCAGAGTCAGTGTCCTGGAATAACAGGCCACGAGCAGGACAGGACGGAGCGGGACAGTGTGGTGGGTTAGGGTGGGCCAGTGCGGAACTTAAACTTTGCTGACTCTGGTTTTACTGACTAATGGCATACAGAGAGAGCACAGACAAACACACTGGGGCCCTGCTCTGACTGCAGTGGCATTTCAACTACAAGGGAGAAAAAAAAGAGCTGAAAAATGTGCAGGTCCATCAGGGAGGTGGAGGAGAAGTATTAAATTACTTTTGTGTGGTACAAAACCACTGCACAAGCTGTAGAAAGGCTGCTACAGATACAAATAATGGGAAAAATGGGCAAAGTAGTCAAGTATCGAGTTGTCCAAAAACACAAACTGCAGGTGTGAGAATCCCATGGCTGATTTGTGTTTACTCTTCTCATAAATAACTGGTTTTAGTGAGGATAAGTCCTATTTGAGCCTGGCGCTTAAGGCTCTAATCTGCAGGTTAAATGACTATGGTTAAAGAGCCACACGGTGAGGAGCTGCCATCAACTCCTCCACCTCAATCACATCAAACAACCTGACCTTTGATATTTCTTATCTACATTTATGAGTAAAAATACATTTAACCAGCCACCAGCTGAAGGCCGTTCCAAATACTTTGGGCCTCATGGGTGGAAAACTGGCCGAGTCAGAGCCAAAAACCAAAAACAGCCCAGTACCAAATGTCTGACTGGATCATGTTCTTGAAAAAAATGCGATCAAGCGTGTGGGGCCTGCTGCTGCTGCTCCATGTTACTGTTCAAGCAGCTCATGCACCTGACACACATGTCCCGTTATGTATGATCACGTGAGATTTTTCCTTTGACCACTCGAGCCTGAAAAAATGCCTCGGAGACAAAAGATGCAGAGTGAATTCAAAGGGAACCACAAGTCCCATGATACCGACAGGATTGTCGTCCAAGAAGTTGACAAACGATGCTGTGATGGACAATAGTCTTTGTTTACGCACAATCTTATCTGGTTTCCCCTCAAGTGTGTAATCGACTCTGGTGCAGTGAATCGGTGTCTCTGAAGTCAAACAAACTCCTGGCCACACACACGCACACATTTCCAAAGTGGTGATCTGAAATGCATTACTTCACTTTTCTGACTCTAATGATGTCGTCTGGCAAGGGGTTCGCACTCATGCCAGATAAAGAAAACACTCCACATAACTGAGGGAAAAGATTTCAATGGATGATGGGAAATAGTCTTTACTGAGGAAGTGTCAGTCTGAGTGTTTGCACTAATAAAGTACATGGCTACATGAGCCACTTGTTTAATCTGAACATAATCACAAATTACAATCATGACGGTTCACAAGTTTGTCCTTCGTCTGTGTGTATTATTCGTCCATCTGTTTCCCCGGCCACTCCTGTGCTGGCTAACACCGCACTATCTGCCAGGAAGGGAAGGGGATATACTCATGACATCTACCACAGGAAGTGACACCTTCAACAATCAAATGAAATCCCTCTTCTGTCATGACAAATCCACACACACATACACACGCAACAACCTGGATTTACCAAACAACATTCACCAAGCAACTGACTGTGACTCATAGCGCCTCGTCGGTGAAGTCTCACCTTGTACACAGACTTGGGAGGGGCTCATGACAAATATGTTTCACTTTCTCTTGATTTCACATTGCTAGGGGTTTTTTTCCCAGTATTTTCCATTGCTGTCTTCAGTTAATTAGTGAAAGCCCCACCTGCTATTAGTCCACTTCTGAGTCATCTGGGTTTTTTGCCAAGAGAACAATTCCACCTCTGACTTATCAGGGTGAATAACAAACTTAAGTGTCACTAGTCTGGGTGATTCATAAAACCTTGGGATGTTTCCTCTGAATCTGTAGATCATCAGAAACATGGATCAAACTCCAATGTCTTGTCACCACAACCCAACCTTAACCTTCGCAGCTGACTTCAATTAACACCACTTCAAGAAGATAGACTGTCACTCTCAAACCTTTAACCCTTTGTGATAAGATTTCACACAGCTAGTGAAAAATGGGAGGTGGCTCTCGGTCTCTACTGATGTGGGAACACTTATATGACCTGCGCGTATATGCAACTTATAGCACCGACATCCGAGGACAGGGCAAGGTCAGCTTGCTGCCTAGCAACATCCCTTACTTACAAGTATTTGTATGTTCAAGCCAAGGGTCCGTACTGGGGCACCGGGGGGACAAAACCGTCTGTCAAAAGTGACTCTGCCAGGTGCTCTTTAGCATAAGAAGTGAACAAACGAAGGGCAGGCTACCAATGTTAACTGGCATGACTTGATTCAAAGTGAAAGGTAAAAAGAGGTTCCTGTGAGTGGCACAGAGCGCCGGAAAGCACCTTCCTCCTCCTCCTCCTGCCCTTGGCTTCTCCTCAGACAGACTGGCTCTTCCACCTGGCTATTGACACAAAACACCCGCATTCTCTCTGGATGATGAAAGAGGGGAAACTCACACACACACACACACACACACATTTGACTCAGCTGTGAGGATTGTGCAATGACACAATGTGAATGTTACCTCAAAAAAAAAGTGTGCTACATGTGAGGACTTGTAGGTAGGGGGCTTTTAACCCATGATTGATCTGATGTTTTGACAGGCTTGTTAACGCACACACAGCTGTTGATGTGAGAGCTATGATGACATTTCACCCTCCATTCACAATAGCAGACAAATAATAGTGGCGCTATTACTGCACAGTTTCTATAATCCTGGTGTACTACATTTTTCACATTGCTCAGTGTAAGCTCTTTAATGAAGCCTGTGGACTTGGCATTTTTTACCTGTTGAGGAACGCGTTGCCAAAGGCGTTGAGCTTGCGGAAGGGCTTCTTGGGGTCGACCACCAGGGCATTGCCCGGGATCTGCCCCTCCTGCTCGCCGTGCATCACCGCGATGAAAGAGTCCGTGGTCGGCTCGGGGCCAATCCGCATACCGGGGAAGTCCTGCTCCATGAGGTGCCGGATGAAGGTGGTCTTACCGGTGGAGTACTGACCCACCAGGAGGACCATGGGCTTGTTGTCGAAGTCGGCATCTTCCAGCGCCGGGGAGTGGAAGTCGTGGAACCGATACGTGTCCTCCAGTGGGAACAGTTTGGTCCGGTACAGCCGCCGTAGACCCTCCGACACGTTCTGAAACAGCTCCGGGTCCTTCTTCAAGTTTTTTCTGAACATGGTTACTTAATTTTTTTTTTTTTAATTTTTAATTTTTTTTTTTCACCCTTCGTTCCCTTTAAATAATGCTCTGGTTTAGTGGTGGTGTGTGGGTCCCTCACACCGTCTACTACCAACAGAGTAGAGTAGCTGCCTGCTGGAATGAAGCAACGGCTGGGCGAGGTCTGGAAGTTTTTTTGTCCCCACCCTCCTCTTCGTTAGCTCGTAGCCACACACACACTCAGCCAGCCAGTCAGCCAGTCATTCGTGGAGGACTCCCTCTTCAGATGACGTTGGCACTCCCAAGACCAGTCAGCCACACTCCGGCATTAATATCTAGCTGTGGGTGACGAATTGTAATGTTACGCTGCTCTGCTGTGACTGTAAAACACCGTCGCGACGCCTCTCCTTCGGCCGGTTCTCCTCCGCTGCTGCTGCTAGCTTAGCTAAACGGTTAGCTAACGGCTGTAGCGGCTGTCAGTTGGTGAACAACGGCACCAAGGAAGGAGGAGGCTGGCAGGCACGCGGATACCGGAAGCACTGACGTTTGTTTCACAGTAAGAGCCTCAACCCTGCACACCCTACCTGACATATTATCTATGAACCATGCAACCCACACCAGACTATTAAAAAAAATAGTAGGAAGCTATATTTATGCCCCAACTTCCGCAATTTGTGGAAAGTGTCTTTTTCTTTATTTATGCTATTCTCAACATTAAAGGGCCCTGATTATTAATTTATTCAATTTTATTCAGAGATGTTACAGTGTTTTTCCCCCAAACTTTTCAATTTTTGGGTTTATATACTGTATGTAGGGGGTAATAGACAACCTCTGATGCTTTCTTTTGTCAGGATATACAATATTTCTTTATTTCGGACTCTGGGTCCATAGCAAGATGGAAGGATAGATCTTAAATGCTTTCTTTTGAACCTGTTAGCATGTAAACAGTCTTGCCATTAAAAAACAAAAAAACAATCTCAGTTAACACTGAAAATGAAAGGCATTTCAACAAAAACTCATTTTAATTCCTTTAGTTATAACACATTCATTGATTTTCTCTTGTAGTAGCCTATTATAATATCATAATACTTCCATTGCAAGACTCAACTGAAGCATTTGCATAACTAATTTGGCACATGTTTTCATCCAATCAATGTATACTGTAAGTGCTTCAGTCCAGCAAAAGACTACAACAATACAAGCTACAACATCCTCTCTCTCTCTCTCTCTCTCTCTCTCTCTACTGTGTTTTCTAATTTGAAATTAAAGAGATGCATTTAAAGCTTTCCTTTATAATAGCTCATCATCCCCAGAGGGGTTTACAGCTTGAATTCAGCAGAATATTTCATCCATTCCAGTAACACAAATGGGTTACTGTAATGTGTGGTTTTGGTTTTTACTTCAAATGGCTGATCTAATTACAAATAGATAGGCCACTATGTCTCCAACTTTTATTTTCAGTTTTCTTTCTTTCTTTCTTTCGTTCTTTCTTTCTTTTACTTTGTATTTCTAGTCTAAGTGTGTATTTTCAGATTTGTCTGTAGAGCCTGTAACAGAATTTTGTTTTTCAGTCTGACTCTGACATTCTTGTTTGTTGTGTGGACATTAGTACAAAGCAATGCTTGACATTGAGCTGGTAGAGCAGTCACATTGTTTATTCAGCCGAAACACACACTCATCCTTTTACTTGCCAACACTAAAACTGAAATGCATGTAAGCTCATGTGGGTTGGGCACTTCGGGGTAGCCTACATGATGGTTTAACAAAGATGTTAAATTTCATTCAGTCATGTATTACCATTAACTAGAGATGTTACCTTTACAGTTATATGTCGCGCACACACACATTTAATATGATGATGGTAAGAGAGGTGTCCTTCAATGTCATGTCTGTAAAAAATAGTTTAACAAAGAAACAGAGAGACAGTTATAGAAAATTGGATTTATTTTAATCTCAGGGCAACCTACACAGTAATAAGCATGAACATGAAACTGGATGTAAAAACAACTATTGGAAGGTGCTGCTGTAAACAACCCACTGACATTGGAAAGTCAGATGTATCAGAGTCCCGGCAGTGTTTCGATGACAAGAGGTGTCCCTCCACAGATAACAGCAGCTCCACTGGAAGCCAGAGTTTTTTCCATATGGAGATGCTGTTACAGCTGGTGAGACCCACTGAAACAACACAGCTGACAGCAATGGTAGACCATAACAAAACAGTAATATCTATTTCACAACGGGGTTTAGGTTACTTCAAGTGCTTGGGAATACTTTTTGAGGTTTTGATTGCAATCATCCAGATGTGATTTTTTTCATTTGTGAACTAAAATGCACAATAAAAGTTGTGTGTGTGGGTATCATACAATTCTTCTCTCTACTGCTTCATGTCAACAATCATTCAAAGAAAGATCCCTCATAACCCTACATACTAAACCTACATAGCACTAGTGTCATAGAAGTTTCCCACAAATAAAATATTGCTGCCCTCTTTTGGTTGGACCTTGCTGACTGCAAAGTCATTTTATTGCATATTTTATATACTGTATGAGTGTTAACGTGATAATACACCCGCACCTAATAAATGGTTAGTAAGATATGATTCACCACAGCCTTGTGTCTCCTGATCTTGGTTTTTATTGCCTCTAAAGTTGCAGGTTACCCTTTTGACTCCAATAAAATCAATGTAATTCACTTACAGTGAAAGTGTTCAAGGAGTCAAGAGGGAGTGCCATCCCAGCAAGTGAATTTGAACCTTTTGTCCACTGAAATAGACACTGGTATGGCTTTGAAGATGGGTAATAAACAGCAGCATGCATCATTTCCTTGTGTACACCTCATGTCCTTGGTTTCCCAGTATCTCTCTTAACTTATCCATGAGCTTTGACCCTTAACCCTCTCTGTAAAACAAAAAACAAAAAAACAGAGCCATAAAGTAATTCAAAGGTAGGCCAAGAGAACTTCACCCCTATTGTCCCCTTTGCTCTTTTTTCTGCAAGATAAGTTAACTGAAAATGCATTCAGAGACTCTTTATCCTGAATCTCTGCACTCAGATTAGAATGAAAATGATGTTTATGATTGTTGCACCTTAATATGTAACCTGGACAGAGTCTGATCTAGACAATATTGTGACACAAAGTAGAATTTCAGAAAAAAAGAGACATATTAAAAAAAAAGACCTTTGTGCAACAGGATTCTTTTTAACACATTTCCATACTCGCCCTTTCCACTCGATTAATCTGGTTTTAGATTTCACAAAAATTACAGAAGTTACCTTTAATATCCTGATCACATTACATTTCAGTCAATCTTGAGATGCCCCCCTTGACAATAGTTGTAATGGCCCATGGATGGACAGGCACAACAGGTGCAGAAATTTTGAGGAGGAAATCGCTCTCTTTTACTGAAATGACATTATGCAAAAGTTGGTTTTAGTAACATTCACAGTTGAGTGAAATTATTTCGGTCATCCAAAAAGCTATAGCGGACAGAAGGAACACATGCTTATTGCCTGGGAACCAATAACTTCATCATGAAGGCTTGGGAGCTCATATAATTTCATAAATTTGCTCAGGAGACAGTTTCTGTCTCTCTTTATAGCCATTCAGTTCATTTTAAATGTAGTGCCAAATCGTCCAATGGATGATCTGTGATTCAGGTTTTTCCTCACCAAAGAATATAAATGCACCCATAATGAATAGCTGCTCAAATTGCTGACACAGTGGGTGTTCAATAAATGTTTAAACAATACACAATACAAAACTCATAATTTTAGTTTTAATGCAAACTATATGTTCCATTAGTCCAATAATCACATTAAAATCCAAGAAATGTTTATACTCACCAAGTAAATACTGCACACAAGACTTTGATTCAGAGAGAGAGAGAGAGATTTTTAAAAATTGAGAGGAAAACAGATAAAAGTGAGACAATGGTAAACTTTAAAAGGAGGAAAGAAGTGAGGCAGAAATTAGCAGATGGAGACACAAGTCTGTCCCCACGAGTGGCCGGCTCGTGAATGAGGGCTGCTTAAAACTCTGTGGGGGGGAGATAGAAAAAATTAATCATTATACTTACTGTAAATATGTAACAGACCCAACCTGCTCATAAAACTCAATAAACTCCATTCTGCTCAAACACCCACAGGCACATGATGATGAGATACAACCGTAGCCTACTGGAGAGTGGCCAATCAGTGACACCATCCATCCAGCCTCAAACATCTTGCTCATGTCAGCACATAACTGGAACAAAAATCAACTGAAATAAGAATTCCTACAAACTGCACAGGCATCATACAATACATGCTTTTTCTTTACAATGGAAATTGGGACATCTCCATGTTTTAGTATGCAGCTGTTGTTCACTTCAAGAGAATAGACACAAGATATGTCCATATTTAATGTAAAACAGGCATCTAAATGTTGGTAAGAAGGAAACTGATAAGAGTCCAGTTCAGCTCTGCCCTGATAATGTGCGTCTATGTAATTGAAAGTTTACTTAGCTACACTTAGGATAATTATTATCCAATCCAGAAAATCTAACCCAACACTCAAACAAAAACTTTTACTTTCATGGTAGGAGGAGCCTATACTATTAGCCTATCTATCTCATATGTCTATCATCTTTTCTTTTTGTTAAATTCAGTGATCAGTGGTTTCTGAATCATGATACGGTCGATCAAATAAAGATTTTCGCGTTATTATTATTATTATTATTATTATTATTTTTACTACAGCTCCAAAGAGCAGAGGGGGGGCGGGAGAATCGCTATTCGGAGCCGTTCTGTTTGACCCCTGTGGGCTCCCGTACTGCTGAAGCGGTGTTGGCTGATGTGTGAGTAGCTAACTAATGTTGTTTTCACGAGTATAAGGGCTGAAATAACCTCTGGGAGGAATAAATTAACACTCCTCTTTACCTTAACTGGTAACATACAAACATACATTGACAGATTAAGTGACAGAGAGCGGCGTGAGAGCTCGCGGTAGTTTTTAATCGTGATAGCCCGCGAAGAGTTAACAGCTAGCTTTCGCAATTTGAACGTTAGCCACATTAATGCTAATTTTAGCTCCCAACAAAACGTTAGTTGTGATACTGAATAGCTACAACTAGACAACAGGTAAACAAGTGTTGTTGTTTTTTTGTCAGACTGCTGTTCAAGGACATTGTACTTTTTGTTCACATTGTGCCCTGTGTTCACCACATTTGTATTATGGGCTAAAACAAAAGTCATGATCTGCATTGACTTCAGATGGTGATATAAGTTTGATGAACCGTTTGTTTTTTTTGTTTGTTGTGTTTTACTTTCTGGAACTCTATCACAAAATGAAAGAAAAATGCCAATCTTGTTATAATTCACCAGCATGTGTACAATCTGTTTCAGGTCAAAATGGCAGAGCTCACAACACTAGAGAGCCTTCTGGAAATGGGCTTTGACAGAAACAGAGCGTGAGTGACACAGACAGAAACTGATCCTGTGTGACATGGTTTCTGGATATGAAACTGGATTTTTAGTAAAATAAAACTCCTCTTGTCGTGTTGTGTTGATGTTTTCAGGGAGAAGGCGGTGGCCAACACAGGGAACCAGGGGATAGAGCAAGCCATGGACTGGTGAGCGTGACAGACAGAGTTATCATCATCGTACTTGTTGTAATTCCCCAGGTTAACAGTCCTTGGTGCCACAGCCCCAGTTTGTCAACCTCACAACAGTTTACCCCTGGTGTTTCCTCTGTGATGTGCTTTCCTCAGGTTAATGGAGCATGAGAACGACCCTGACATTGACGAGCCCTATGTGCCGCCCGTGGGAAACGTCCTGGCAGAAGGAGCAGACAGCCAGTCCAACGCAGAGGAGCCAAACCTCGCCGACACTGCTGAAGGTGACACATGATGATTCGAGTCTTGAGACGATATATACATTTGTCTGCCACCAAGTACGGTCAAAAATGTATCATAGTGTAGCTACCCAGCGTGTCACTTTATTAATTGTAAGTTATTTAATTCACGTGATTAGACAGATTGAGACATTCCCATCTGATTTTTTATTTTATTTATTCGTTTATTTGAAAAGGGACAGTGTACATTAACAAAACATTGTAAAAACAAATGTAACTGTACCCATGTTAGCTAAGAGGCTAATATACATCAGTAGTCCCTCTGCCTGATGTTAAAGGACATCCTATAAAAAGGTAACAATAAAATACTGCATATAAAAAGGTAACACATTATATACACATTATTATATACATATTACACAATTGAAAGACAATAACCACACATCCACTACTATTGCATCATGATTGATGATGATTTTACCTGCAAAGTGTTTCTTAGTTGAATTACAACATTAGGATATATGCTGACATTGTCATATATGACAGTTGAATTTATCCGTGTTGCCCACATCCTTTAGTCACTTCCATAATGTGTAATTTTCATCTGTAACCAACACATTACATGTAATTAATCTGAGGTAAAATGAAAAGTCTGTGACTGAACATAGTCTAATGGTTAATCAGCTGATTGGTTTCTCTGACTCATTGAGGTTTTAAGGTTTGTGGTGATGAGGATGTAGATCACGTGCGCCTGCGCAACCATTGCTTCGATGGTGGTTGAGGTTTACAGCCGTTCTCTCTCCGTCCCTCCCTCTGTTTCTGTTTCTTTAACTTTCCGTTTGTTGTGGCTTCAGGTGGAGATATGATCGACGATGAGAATGCTCCGAATGGGAGGCGGCTAATGACCGAGGAGGAGAAACGTGACCAAGTCAAGAGGTCAGGGAGCTTTTTTTTTTACTGAAGAATGATGTGTAAACAGTCATTTCAGAGACTGGAAAAGTAAAAAGTCTCCTTTTTCAGGCTAGAGGAGCTGATGCGGGTGAAGCAGGCGGAGAGAAGAGAGCGAGAGCGGGCCGAGGAGGTGGAGAGAGAGAAGATGCGGAGGAGGCAGGGCCAAGAGCTGCAGCAGATCCGCCAAAAACTGCAGGATGATGATATGAAGAAGCTCGCTGACATGCGCAGGAAAGAGAAAATGGAGGACAAAATAGCAAGGTAAGGCGTTTATTATAACACATTTCTGAGCAAGCAAAAGGAGATTCAGGTCATAGTTGTTGACTCTGTACAAAGACATGAACCAGTTTATCACGTTTAATCTGTATTCAAATTCTTCAGTACCTAAACAGCCCAAAGATGTTTCCACTTCTTAAAAGATATCAGGACCTCCTTCTGAAATATATTCAAGGAGACCTCAGAGAAAGTTTTAGAATAAAGCCAAAAAGGTACCAGCCTAAAAACTTTTTAAAAACTTTTTTTTTTATTATACAGATCATTATTATTCATGAATTTCATAAGAAATATCAAAAGATAAGAGCCATAATGTAGAGGTAGATGGCACCTTCGTTCTCCTTTACACAAACTGAGACAGGAAAATGAAATTGGGGAAAAGTCAGGTGGTCACTGGAAAGGGTTACAAACTCAGAAGTTAGAACCAAAAACAACATGAAAAATATGCAAATAAGAAAATATGAACAGACATCTGCTCTCAACTTCTGTAAGTCTGTTGAACTGTATTTTTAATGTTACTTGTATTTGTTCCTGTCAGGCAAAGGGTTAAAGACAAGATAGCGCGAGACCGTGAGGAAAGAGCACAAAAGGTAACGTTATCAATGGCGTAGTTCAGTTTTCCTTTTGTCTTCGTCACTTCCAGTTTCTTTGCAATCTCACTTCGGCTGTGTCCAGTAACTTAGATGAGTGTGCTTTTTTTCATGTCTAGTTCGGAGGTGGAGCCCCCCCGAGCACGGCCGCATCGTCCCAACCTACTCAGCCCAGCCCCTCGTCGCCCACCAGCCAAGGCCCCCCGCCCACTAAGAAGGAGTATGATGAGTCCAGGATACAGGTACAGGTCTCATCCATCGCCCGCTTCTCCTCTCGTCTTCCTCCACCTGCAGCTTCCTGACTCTTCCGCTGTGTTTTTACAGGTGCGTATGCTGGACGGCACTACCATCACAACGGTTTTCAAGGCCCAGGAGCCGCTGGCGGCGGTTCGTGTCTATGTGCAAATGAACGGCAACACGCCTGAGGGTCAGGACTTCACGCTGCTGTCGCCCTACCCACGCCACGTCTACACCGAACTGGACATGGAGAAGCCCCTGAAAGAGCTGGGTGAGTACTGGATTTAAGAGGAGTGGTACTAACAAAGAAATTGTATCTGAGAGTTAAATCCAGTCCAGTTGGATAAGCGTTAATAAACCTAGCTGTAATTGTTCAGATGTTATTATCTGGATAAAATATCCAGACAGAGGAGACTACATATGTCGCACCAGATGTAAACGGTCAGGAGAATATGTATGTACCCGATGAAACATAGAGATTATTATAACCTTTATTTAAACTCGAAGATATATCAAGGAAGCAACCTCATTTACAATGTAGCCGAGACAAAACACAAAACATTTGAAACATACAATGAACATATCAGAAATACCAAAAAGTAAAGGTGACAAAGATGTATTGAAAAAAGAGAAGTCTAATTAAAAACAGGAGCAGCAGTTGGGGGTAAAATAAGATGCAATCATGGATTCAAATTGTCCTAATGATAAAAGTGTGGTAAGTTTCAGATGGTTTTGCAGGTGCACAGTAAGAAAGACTGGACTTTCCAAATTCAGTATGAACAGAAGCCTGCAGTGTGAGCCCATCCTCTGAGTGTGTATGATAGAGACTTGCATTAAAAGATACTAATAGTTGATATAGGGTGGTTAAAGACCAGTGAGGGCTTTAAAAATGAATAAAATCCAGTGTTCATCATGCTTGTTAGATAGAGTGGGCCATTCTGTATGTAACAACATCTATTGCATGTCTGCCCGTCCTGGGTGAGGGAGGTTTCTCCGGTTTTTCCCTGTTAAAAGGGTTTTCCATGGAGTTTTTCCTCAGTTGATGTGAGGGTCTAAGCCGGCAGAGGATGTTGTTATGATGCCATGTAAAGCCCTTTGAGACATACTGTTTGTAAAAAAGGGGCTATACAAATAAAATTGCCTTGCCATTCAACTTTAGAATAATGTTATAACATCTTAGATAGTTCCTAACATTTATTCTCTGTATTCCTGAAGTTCAGCGACTGTACACCTGAATTTGTCATCAAAATAACTTCTGTAGGAGCCATAATAATGCTTTTATGACACAGGTTTTCTTTGCTCAGACACTTTCAGACTGTATCTTAACATTTTCCACTACTTTTGTGTCTTTTTTCTTTTAGGTTTGGTGCCTTCAGCTGTGCTGGTTGTTACCAAAAAGTGAGTCCTGGAGGATCTGCTCTGTGAGCCTACCTCACCACTTCCACTACATCACCATCAGATAGAGACGGATCCAGGAACGGAGACACCACCTTTTTTTTAGTATCACTCAATAAGCCAGCTACCTGAACGAAAGCAGAGGTGGAGCTGGGGGCTGTGTTCAGACAATAGTTCTTAGTACGAACGTGTGGCCTTTTCTGGGCTGATTCCACTGGGCTGTAGATTGGATTGACAGTGACCTTTTACCGAACAAGAACAAAGTGAAGATAGCTGGCTTCTGACTGATACTACTGCTTCAAGGAGCACCGCTCTTGGTTTCAGCAACACAATTACAAAAATGTTACAGAACAAATTTATTCAGTTTTAACCTGATCCTTGAATAGCAAAGAAAGCACCACAGGAGACCTACTTGATTGGTTCTGAAAGGGCCTTAAATTTAATCCCCACTATCTTCCTGATTTTGTGAAATTCTACTTTGCTGTTTTTTTTTTATAAGTTAAAATATATTGACAGTTATGTCTACATAATCACCAAGAATCTACTTAACAATAAAGCTGACTTGGAGAAAAACGATGATGGACTGGATTTTCTAAAAAGATATTATGATGGTCTGTATTTAAAAAAAATCTCTCTGGGATTTGGCAAAATTCAGAGGTTTGTTTGCAAAATGGAGCATTGAGAAAAGCCGGTAAAGGGGAAAAAAAGAGCAAACAGAATAATCTTCATAATTGTGCGATTTTATGTGACATGGATAGTTTCAGACATTTTATTAAACCATGGGAAGCTGGGATTGGCCAAAAGCATCTACAGTCCATTTGTCATGCACCTGGATGGATGATTGATGAAATAAGACGTAAACATGAAAAAGTACAGGTGTAAACTAAAAAAAACAACAATGTCGGCTGAATTCCTTTAGTTTGGGGGTTGTGGGATCGAGCATGTTTACATATTGTCACAACTTTAAAGGACTGAGCCGTGTGACGCACCTGTAATTACCTTTAATTAGAGACACCCGTGCTTATCCCACTTTACGTCAAATAGTTTGTTGTGAAAACCTGAAGACTTGCTGGTTTCTAAAGCCAGGAGCTTTCACACGCTGTGGTGTCGACACCCTGGAGAAGCTGTGGACAAAAGGTCGACGTCATCATCACTTTTTAATGTTGATATGACACCGTTGTTAGCAAACAGTTGCTTCTGTCCACAACCGGGAGTTCAGGAACAACATAATCATTCATTTGGAGCCACGTTTGTGTCCAAGCGGTGTCCACTGTCCACTCTCGTCTCGTTGCTCTCTCAACACTTGGGGGAAAGATCTGTATTTTGAGCTGCTACATTTTCCACTGTGTTCACCAGCTTGTTGTTGTGTCCCAGATGTTTGGTTCACATTATTAATTTTCACATTATTTCAGTATTTGACACCATTATAAAAAATAATTTCTATTAGGCAGCGCCAGCCAGTAGCAGAAGTCCCTCAAATTCATAAATAGCACTTGTTTCCTTTATGTAACACTGAAGGCGGCTTAGTCATAAGAGGACTGATCTTAAAAAAGAAAATGAGTGCTACATTCATGTACCTATCGAAGTATCGCACTAATAAATGAGGTGGTCTTCAGTTGAATTCAAGGCTAAGTTAGCTAATAAAACATAAACAGAAATTTCCAGATTCTTTCCCACTATTAAAAAGATGCACAAGCCCTAAGTTTCAGATTCACCTTTGATGAGTATCATGGAGACAAGGAGACACAAAACACAAAGGAGATCTGCCGTGACACACTATAAAACACCTTTATATACATTAGAAAAAACAACAAATGGCCTATTGTGTGGAATGGTACAAAATGTCAATCATACGTCACCTGTAAAGTTGTGGATACCTTTAAAACACAAGCGGAGGGGTTGGCTTGCAAACAAATACAAAAATAGTTCTGATTAAAATGCAGAGACACGGATGCACTGAAAATGAACGTCACTTGTTTTCCTTTCGTCGTCTTCCCACCTGTCCCTCAGACTCAACGCTTGTCAAACGACACGATGTTACAACGATCTCGACTCTGGTCTCTCAATTTCACAAATCCAGGACAGTGAGATTACTCAGAGGAAGGACGGAGAGGAAAGGATGCTGGGATTTTTTTTTTTTTAAGCAGGACTAAACCGGCAGGACTTGGATGCTTCGAGATTGTTGTTCAGCTGAGAAGTCGTCCTGGGTCAAACTGCTTCCCATGGTCTTCGGGTGCTGCACATCTGGCGCCGTTGATCTTTTTAGCTGGGAGGATAGTAGCCCTGGTTGTAGTTCCAGGTGTTCTGGTAGCCGTAGCTGCCGTACTGTGGTTGCTGGAAACAAATCACAACAGACAGATTAACGATACTTCTGTCACCGTTCGCCCATCCTGATTGATCGCCGCCGCACCGACAGGTTATCATCGTACCTGGTACCAGCTGCTGTATCCGCCGTAGCCGGCCTGCGCGCTCATGTCGGTGCCCATCATGGGTGGAGGGGGCGTGGTGATGGGGACATGCGGCATGGCGGGCGGGGCTTGTGAGGACACGGCAACAGCAGAGCCGTCCTCGCTTTTGCTGAGTTTTTCTGAATCGTCGTCTCTGCAGGTCAAACAATCGATCAACAGCAGGAACATCACTTCCACCCGTTTTTAACCTTCATTCTTCTTTAAGTTATGACTTAAAGATGTTTAAAAAAATATACTACTACTACTACTACTACTACTTACTACTACTTATATGTTCACAGATTTTTGAGCACTGATCTTATATTATCTCAAATGTTTCCATCAATTCATAAACCTAGAGAGAATATATATTTCACCTAATGACAGGTTACGTAAATGCAGGAGCTGTAGTTAAATCAATATGAATATTTAATCAGGACTTGATCAGTTTATCTTTAAAGGGATAGTTTAACATTTTGGCAAATTGGCCCATTGCCATAATCCCTATAGTCATAGCAGTAGGTTCGTTTCCTTTCATTGTCGGTGCAAGCTACTTTTAGAATGGCGGAGCAGAGCTGCGAGCTGCTCAGAGCTACGCTACGGAGGCTCATGGGATTTCTTGGTTTCCCTCATCAAATATAGCCCATAAATATATCCCTCATAGCGTGGTGAATGTGCAGGTCACAACTTGTCCACGAGAGCGTTTTGGAGTTGTTGGATTGTGTATTTGATGAGTTTGATAAGGGAAACTAAGAAATCCCATGAGCCTCCGTAGCGTAGCCACTTTCTGAGCAGCTCTGCTCCGCTGTTCTAAAAATAGCTTGCACTGACAAATAAAGGTAACGAAGCTAGTGCTATGACTATAGCGATTATGGCAATGGGCCAATTTGCCAAAATGTTGAACTATCTCTTTAAATAAAATTTTCTTCTCTTACCCATTTTCTGCTCCTCTCTTTGTTCCTCCGAGCTCCTTCAACAGCTTCTGGTGACCTTCATAGATCGACAGCACACTGCAGAGGACAGAGACAATGAGGTGGTGAACAACATCAGGTTTTACGTGACCAATCGGCTTTTAAACGTCTGTTAATGGGAGGACTTGTGTTGAACTCTGACCTCTGGATGGAGTTGCTGTAGTCCTCGGCGAACTGCAGGCCTCTCTGTGAGAGCAGGATCTTGGTGTGCGAGGCGAGAGGCGCTGCCAAGGCTCGTGTCACACAGGCCTGCACTGCCTCGGCCGAAGCCCAGGGGTCGCCCGACACCTCCAGCTCCAACAGGTTCAAGTGCAGTTTATCATTGTCCTGAGGCAAAGAGAGGACATTTAAAATAAAAAAGAGCACTACTGTTGGTTTTCAGTACCAGTACTACTACTACTACTACTACTACTACTACTACATTTAGCCTTTTTACTTCCAAGGCTTCAATTATCATTCACAGGAAAGTGATATAGCATTCACACACATAACTGATGAACAAATGTGACGACCACCATTTTTATTCGGAATAAAGGGCTGATCCGAATAAAAATGTGTCATGTAAACACGTCAATTGGAAGATTCTGATCGGATTCGGCTCGATCCGAAAGAAATTCTGTTCGGATCGAGAGGGGTGGTTTATACCGATCGTTATTCCGAACGAGGTCCATGTAAACACTTATTCCGATCATTACGTCCTTTCCCACTAGCGCGACACGGCTGTCTACACAGTTCTACTCGGTTCTTATTTATTTAGCCTATTCATTTTTGCTTTTACACACTCCAGTGTGACGTCCGACAGGAATCAAACCCGCTAAGTTTAAAAACACCCTGGCAGCAGCCACACGGATCTACTGAGACTTGTTATTCTGTCAGCTGAGTTAACGAGGTGGACGAGTGAGTTTGGAGCTGATGAGAGGAGAGAAAAAAGAGAGCGAGTAGTAGCCTACCGACCCGATATTGCCGTGTATCTCGCTTTCAGAGTAATCCGCTTCTTTCCCCACTCCCTGTCTGTTGTCTTCACCGTCTTCCACTGACGTAACTCCCCAAATTTCCAGAGCGCACATGGCTAATTAATATGCACGCGCTGTTTTGCATTGACCATAGTGTTTGGGTGTATAGAGGGCGGGATATGGCGTGTTCACATCCGCACTTTTCATGGGTCCGGTGAGATTTATCAGTGGCAGGAACAGTAGTACATGTTGCTGAGTCTGCTTAATAACGATATAGGAGTACAGCAACAGCTCTTAAAATCTGGCGCAGGTCCATTTTGAGTAGGCTACTGAATGGGATAAATTGAGCCACTTCCGCGTTTATTGGTTTGTTTACAGTAGTACAGGAAGTACAACTCTTCTTCTGCTGTTGTTTTAGGGAAAAAGACAGCTCTGCGCATGTCAAAATGCTGCTATTCTGAATAAAGCTCGGTGCATGTGTACGCACGTCATGATCGGATTATTTGATTTTGCGCCCATGTAAACAGTGGATTCGGATTTTCCGATCCCTCAAATTTTTAATCTGATTAAGAAAATTTGCGCATGTAAACACAGCTATTGAAGGGAAATTATTAACAGAAAAATGAATTAATTCACATGTTTGACTTTTAAAGCTTTTTCTTTAGAATTAAAGGTAGGGTTGGAGATCCAATTCTAGAGAGCTTTTTACAAAATAGTTTGAGATCCTCTTCACACTACGATTAGAGCCAATTAATTAAATGCTTTTTCACAAAAATGAAAAAAGGCCACGTAGCTCACATTAGGATTACATTGGGTCGCGCCGTGCGGGCAACACCTTTGCAGCTTCACGATGTAAACCCAATGCTGAACAAGCGTTGTGGTTTCCTGAGCTCTTGAGGCTTCAGAGAGAAGTCTGAGGAAAGGGGCTTGGACTTTTGACCTGCTAGCACTGTTTTTCAGGATCTCCAGCCCTCCCTTTAAGGGTTGAGAGGAGATGGGTCAGAAACAGTGATGCCTGTGGGCGTGTGAGTTCATCATCTCACCGGACTGATCTCCAGCGCCTCCTGTAAAACTCCCCGGGCTCTGGCGGGGTTCCTCCCCAGCTTCAGCAGCAGACGGGCCAGTTTGATGGAGTAGAAAGCGTGTAACGTGGGCTTCTCTTTGGATTCGGCCACCGCCTCCTGCAGCAAAGCTTCTGATTGGTCCAGATGGCCCGCTCGTCTTTCCAGAGCGGCCCTGCGGAGACGGACGACTGCCAACCCTGGCAGGTGTTTCTCCAGGGCCTCTAGCACTCGCCGAGCCTCGGTTAGATCGCCTGTTGGAGTTTAATGAACATGGTGGCAACTAAATGTGGCTGATGAAAAAGTATTGTTCTGATCAACATTAAGGTTTGAGGCTTTATGAAGTATTTGCTCTGACTGCTTTACACATGGGTTCCTATTTTGTTTAATGCTCCTACATGAAGAGGAACAAAAACATTTAAAAAAAGAATACATCTTTTGTTTAAAGACGTTTACTTGGCTTTGGGGATATGCAAAGAGTTGCCAAGTACCACTCAATGTAAACATGGGCTACTGTTTACATCATCCTTCTGTGTTAGTATTATGAAATTGTTGGTATAGGTGGAAAAAAATAAGACCTTTCATATCAATTTAACAATCAAGGCACATAAGTGAAAACCTGTGAAATACAACGGACTGAAATATCTTTGATAAGATAATTAAAAAAACTAACAGTAACCCAGAGATTATTTGATGATTTAATCCATATCCACATGTAGACATAAGGGTATTAATCTGCTATAACTAAATAGTCTTTAACCTCCCTTGGTATCACACCACACATATACAACTTGTCTATTTCACTGATCCATCAAACTGTGAGTCAAACCGCCTTAAGATATTTAACTTTTCAAAGAAAAGAACAAATGGCAAAGCCCGTGTTTGCACAGTGTGTTCATGTGTCACGCACCGTGCCTCTCCTCGAAGGTGGCCCACTGCATGTGGATGTTGGGTTTATACGTCAGGTGGATCTCACAGGCTCGTTTGTAAACAGCTCGAGCTTCGTCCACGCTCTGCGGCTCCAGGTACTGGATGTACTGAACGACACACACGCGTACGTTAGGTAGAGATTATATACACACACACACACACATCATACATACATGTGCTCTGGTGAAAGCTTCCTCCATATATGGGTCTCACACACACACACACACTCCATCTTACCCTGGTCCAGAACTCCTCGTACAGAGCGCAGGCGATCAGGCAACGCTCAAACAGGATTCGAACTCTGTAGTCGTCTTGGGCGACTGCAGCATCCTCTGAGACTTCCTGAGGTGGAGTCGTGACCTCTGACCCCTCTGTGGCTGCCTGGTTTGGATCTAATGAAGGACACGAGTGTCAAACCTACAGACGCTTTCAGACGCAAGCTGATGAAGCCACAGACAAAGTTGACAACAGACAGCATCGTCACCTTGCGTCGGGTCTTTGGTGTCCTTGTTGAGCTGAGAGGTTTCCCAGTCCAGGTAGGAGTGCCAGGCTCGCAGCTGGAGGCGGTCGAGCGACTTGACGTGGAAGTACGGCCGCTTGATCTGCACAATGGAGAGAGAGAGAGATCTGGGACTTAAATTATGATTATTGTGTTTCATTTCGCTCTTGTGCCCAGAAAAACATTTTTTTTACTCCAAGAGCAACAAAATAATATGACAAATCATATGTCAAGCCCTGGATTAAAGACAAGGAATACAGAAAATAACTTTGATGATTCAAGTTTCCAAAAGAAAAGAGAACTGTGAATAGAGGAGAGCAGGAGGAAAGGAATGTGGAGATTAAAAAGACATAATTAACAGGTCTGTGAAAAGAGAGGAGATAAACAACAAAAACAAACTCACAGCGTCTTCGTAGTGCCACCTCTTGCGAACTTCTCCCTCATTGTCCTGGTAAACTTTGTCCCTGCGAACCAGCACTTGTTCCCTTATCTTCTGCATCAGTTCCTCCTGCAAATGATAGAAAACAACCATCAATTCCACCGTCTCATCACCCAATTTATATCTTGCCAATATACATGTTTAAAGGGATGGTTCAATATTTTGGTAAATTGGCCCATTGTCATAATCCCTATAGTGTTAGGAGTAGGTTTGTTGTAAGAACAAAAACACACACATCCCAAAAACGTGAGGCTAGGTGCAGGTCCACAAAAGGAGATACAGGTAGAGAAAGAAGAAGACTGCACACTAGTTTTTGCTCCCGTGACAATTTATTGTCACACACCAAGTGGTAGCGTTTCGGACATCTCAGCCCTTCATCAGACAAGATGAAGGGCTGAATTGTCACGGGAGCAAAAACTAGTGTGCGGTCTTCTTCTTTCTCTAGGAGTAGGTTTGTTACCTTTAATTGTCAGTGCAAGCTATTTTTAGAACAGCGGAGCAGAGCCGCGAGCTGCTCAGAGCTACGCTACGGAGGCTAATGGGATTTCTTGGTTTCCCTCACCAAACTCATCAAATACACAATCCAACAACTGCAAAACGCTCTGGTGGACAAGTTGTGACCTGCACATTCACCACGCTATGAGATAATAACAGGACGTTACGAGATGGAGTCATTTTCGAGGTAAATGCAGAGACTGCTTGCTGAAAAACTGACCTTGACAAGAACGCGCATCAGTAGATTTGCATGAATTTACCTCTAAAACAACTCTGTCTCATAACGTTCTGTTATTATCTCATAGCGTGGTGAATGTGCAGGTCACAACTTGTCCACAAAAGCGTTTGAAGGAAGAAATTCCATTAGCCTCCGCAGCGTAGCTCTGAGCAGCTCGCGGCTCTGCACCGCCGTTCTAAAAATATCTTGCACCGACAATTAAAGGTAACGAACCTACTGTTATGACTATAGGGATTATGGCAATGGGCCAATTTGCCAAAATGTTGAACTATCCCTTTAACTACGTTAAGTGAGAACTGGTCAGGTGTAACTCACCGTGTCTGTGCCCTCAGGAGTGGCGGGCTCTTCCTCCCCTGGCGGCCGCTCCTTCTCCTCCTCCTGGGCCTGTTCAGCCCGCTCCGCCTTCTGGCTCTGGCGGCACAGCGTCCTCAGCTCCTCGTACTCCTCTGGAGAAAGAACGTCTTTGGGCTCGTGGCCGTTCAGGTGCTCCTTAAGCCTGACGGAGAGCAGGAGGAGAAACAGAAGGAGGAAGCAGTGTCCCGAGTGTGAATACTCAAAAGATTGTTGTGTGTGTTGACTGGAAGAAAAACTCCACTGTGAAAATGTATGGCACAGTGAAACACAGAGACGTTGGATAATGACTTTCATTTCCTCAAGTTATAGGAATATTTGTTATTAAACAACAAGGGAAATAACATTCATGCATTCACATCAGTATTTCTTCTCTAAATTTACTTCAAGATATCCTGGGTTATATTTGGCCTGTGTGTGTGTGTGTGTGTGTGTGTGTGTGTGTGTGTGTGGTCTCACTTGTCATAATGTGTGTTGTAGAGCTGAGTGGGCACTTTGAGGACTCGGTCCAGAACGGCTGCTGCGTTCTGCATGTTCCCCTGCTCCTTCTCCCACTCAACATACAGATCCCAGAGCCGGTCTGAGTGGAAGTCCAGACCTGCTGCCGTGACCGCGTCCTCAAACACACTGAGGGTAGAGATTGGAAAACCATCAAAACCTGAACACAACTCTCTGTTCTGCACCAAATCTCATCTGAGGTTTCTTTTTTAAGATCAAGTCTGAACAGAATATATTGAGAGTTGTCTTAGATATTTAATAAAGGGCAGTAAACTGGAGTTAATCCTGTAGTTTATCTGCTGTCAACACCAGTAGTTATCTCGGGCCCACGATCACGGAATCGCGGAATTGGCAAATTAACACGGAACTTGACATCATTTGACATCATTTGACTGAAATGCTGTTTTTGGGTGGAAGAGGAACTTATATCTGGGGAAAATTGCACAGAAGGAAATAAATCTGAAAAAAAAAATCAACAAGAAACTGGACACTAACCCCTCAGTACAGAGCTGAGCAGTGACTTGTATGTGTCAACTCAGCTGTTGTTTTGAAAATTCTGCCAACAGTCTGTTGACTAGAAGCATAAACATACATGCAATGACCAAACTAATATATTTATTTTACTGGAAACAGTTTACAGCTCAAGCATTAATATTTTGTTGGTACTCAAAGTACTTGTTATAGTGCAGTGTTATGCTGCATCATGCAGTATTTGGTTTGGAGGAAAAGTGGTGTTTATTTCTATTTAATGTGTGTACATTTTAGTCATTAACATTAAAAACACACTCTTTTTGGTAGTAAAATAAGAGTAAAAGGTAAAAAAACAGAACTTTCAAAAATTAACACGGAAAAAACGGAATTTGTGAAAAAATAAAACGGAATTTGGGAATAAATAAAATGGATTTTATAGGGTCCTAGTTATCCTGCTAAAACTTATTTCAGTAAGATTTATAGGGGCAAAGCATTTACATTTCCTCTTATTAATCTCTTCGGTTTGACTAAGACCCTCATGCTGACTGTGGTCTGGACCCAACTCACTGTAAACCAGTCTGCTCCTTTGAAAAGATGAAAAATTACAACAAAGAGTCTAAAATGTGTATATATACGCGTGGGAGTGTGCGTTTACCTGCGAATCCGCTTTGGTGACTCAGGCAGGTTCATGTCCAGTGTTCCCAGCAGCAGATTGATGTAGTGGATCCACAGATCGACACTCAGAGGAATCGCCTGGAGACCCTGAACACACACCTACCACAAACACACCGCAACCACACACACAGGTTCATAAAAAACAAAACAAAAACAAAAAAAAACACTTTGGAGAAGTCGGCAATGTCCAAACCGTAAACTCTTTACCTCCTCTGCTTTGGAGTTGTATCCCGCACGGCGCTCAAGATCAGCAAATTTCTTCCAGTAGCCGTAGCAGAGCGGGTAGCGGACGAGAAAGGCCTCCAGCGCTCTGCGTGACGCCGTGATGTGACTCTGAACAGGAGAGAGAAAACACAAGTCCAGATGTCAGACATGAGGCGACACTGGAGGTCAACGATCCAAACATTTGAGGTGATAATGCATCAATACGTAGTGACAATACGATGGTTTCCCACCAGTTCTCCGCCGTCTTTCCACACACACCTCTTGCTCGCAGTACTGCAGCAGGTCGGTCCAGCTGGTGAAGTCTTGGGGATTGTCGCTGGCGGCCTTCCACAGTCGCTCAAAGTCAGCAGGCAGTTCGCCCTCCTCGTCGTCTCCGGCCGGGGGCATGGTGTAGGGAGAAGGGTCGGGGTCCGCGGGAGCTTCGGGAGCCTCAGGAGCTTCGGGAACTTCAGGAGCTTCGGGAGCTTCGGGGACGCTGCCGTTCTCCTCCGACATCTCAGCCATCTCGATTGGAGGCGGCGCTGGAACCTCCGAAGCCTCCATGGCTAAAGAGGGAAGAAGATCACAGTCGGAGGAGTCATTCAGATAAATCTCCTTTATAAGCTTCTTTGATGCATCAAAATGTTTTCCCACAACGCCGGATATTTTTAATAAATCTGTGACCTGAAACCGTCTCTTGTCCTGAATGAACCTGATTCAGAATTTGAGGTTTTAAGTGAATATTTCTTAGTACAGTCAACAAAACCTCAGAAACAGTGGAAAATTATTCACCACAAATCCTAAGGTATTGTTCACAGTTTGGATTCAGGTTGTTTGAATTTGATTAACATGATCTAAAAACAACAAACTCTCAATGACAAACTGAATCTTAGTCATTTTTGCTTGATAATGACTTTGGCTAATACACTTGAACTCTAGAGCTGTGAGTAACAATTATATCATCATTACTCTGCTGATTATTTTTCACTCCTCGCTTTTTTTGTCTACAAAAAACAAACACTGTAGCCCAAAAGCCAGTTTAACATCTTCAAATGTCTTGGCCTAACCAAGAGCCCACAACAATAGTTTACTATCAGATAAAATGAAGAAAACCAAACAGCTTAGAGAATGTTAAAATTATTATTAAATGTGCTGATTAAAACTGCCAACAGACTGAACGATTAGCTTTATTTAACTCTGAAACAACGAAAAATGCTATTTATGAGCCATTTTTGCACCTCTGACAAAGGCTGACAACAGGACAAACTTGGGAAACCCTCTCTTGTACCTCCCTGCAGTGCACATTTTCACAATCACTATGCTAGAACGTTTTATTATGACACAAGAAAAATGCATTACCCAAATGAATGTAATGTGTGTCATGAATTAACTTTCAGACAAAACCTCTTTTTGCACTCATGCATGAATTAGAGTGAACTAGTAACAGTAATAAACAAGCTTTGATTTTTAAAATCTAAACAGACTTTTGCAACAGATTGATCTTGTATATACTGAGCAGTCAAATCAGTTGTTCAGCTCAACATGAGAGTAAACCTGCGGCTGATGACCTACACAGAACAAACACATCCAACAAAACACAAACACAGTCAGTCATTTCAGGGCTTTTATTCTCAACACCCTCTCTCTAATCCTGCACATGTTGATTTCATTCATAACAATAACATAGTTCAGGCTCCAGTATGTTCAGTTTTTATCTTTTATTTTTGGACCTAACTCAACTACTCTGTGATGAAACGTGATGCAGCCCTTTGTTGAGCACAGAGAGGGGAGTTAAAGTTGTTTCAGAGAGAGAGAGAGGCTGTGTAAGTTAGCTGCAATCACATTAGCTTAGCCTAGCCGCTCACGCTTTGCCCTGGAAACACAGCGCGTCCCGGCTGAAGCTTCTGCCCTGGACGTCCGGACGTGAAACCAGAGCACGGCAGCGTCCGTGTGAGGACCCACACCCGCACATTGAAACAACTCACACACGTTAATCAAACTAACCTGGAGACTCTTCAAGCTCCCCGTTGCCGCTCAGCTCCTCACCGCCTTCGGCCGCCATGATGGGAAACGTCTTGCCACGTCATCCAGGCGCGACAACAACTTGAACGAAAACTACAAAAAAAAACTGTAACTAATTATTTTTATTTTTTTTTTGCCTTTTAAAGGGACACAGAAACTGCGCAGCATTTGTTCTTTACAATAGAGGTCTCTTTTTTTTTACATCTTGCCCTGATTTTGTTCTCAAATGTTAAATTTAAACTGACTGAGTGCAGGCGTCGGGTAGTTGGATACTTTATTTTTCTGTCACTGAAAACCATAGACTGTGAAGCTGAAAACTAATACTCCTTCACTCCAGATATATATTCTACTCCTTTTGATTAATTTAGTTAAGTAAAAATAAATAAAGCAAACTGATACCGTATAACTGATCTGATCCGTTTTGCCTTTTTTTTCTTAGATATTTTTTCTACATATTTTTCAAAAAATTTAATTATGGGGAAAAGAAAATCAAAAGTGGCAATTTTTTAAATGTCCACTGTAAAAACTACTTGAGCCTCCTGTTGTTTATGTAGTTTTTTGTCTTGTTTGTAATTTGTACGTTCAGTCTAATAGTTTGATTTGATGTGGTAAAAAAAAAGGGGGGGAGGGATACAATAAGCTCATGTTTAACAGTGTATAACAGATTAATGTAATTGGCCAAAAACTGAATTGACTGAATGAAATAGTGATTTATTTAAGGGGTTACTCCAAAAAAATCTGGCATACATCTCAGTGTGACAACTAAGATGTTTGTGCATTATCCTAATGGATAGTTTTTTTAAGTTGTACTAACTCATGGATGATGTTGATGTTCAGCCAAGTGTTGATTTGTTTTAAAATAATAATAGTAAGCTCTGATACTTAAGTGTATAAAAGACATTATCTCAAGTACATTCAGTCAAAAACAGGGATTTCTTTTACATTTGGTCAACTTTATTTTCACTTGGTCTCATCTTTTAAAGTACATCTGACAACTTTGATCGACAGCTGAAGTCTGTTTCTTCACTTCCATTTCCACCAGTTCAAGCCATCACCAACAAAACTGCAGCAACATGTACATTTATGATCATAAAAACAATCAACGAAA
Source organism: Trachurus japonicus (assembly GCF_045865225.1). NCBI lineage: Eukaryota > Metazoa > Chordata > Actinopteri > Carangiformes > Carangidae > Trachurus > Trachurus japonicus. The sequence continues at coordinate 16,850,349 of NC_140916.1, read as the reverse complement.
CAAAGTCAGAGCAACAAAACCCCTAAAAAAGGTCAGATGATTTGACTAGACACGACATAAACCCGAGTCTCCAGAGAATCATTTGAATATTTACGACTGCTAATTGTGCATTTAGGATTGACTTCCATGTAAATCAGAGGACTTTAAAAGGATATGGGAGTGAGATATTGGATTGGACTTGACCTGTTCATTAAGATCCAAATGACACAATGGAAATCCTGGACTGTCCTGCCAACTAATAATACATGAAATCTAAGTTTTAAATTTTAAGTTCTCACTTTTCCTCAAGTGCATTAAAAATAATCTAGTAAACAACGCTGGAAAAAGAACTTGATAAAACAAAACAAAAAAAAAAAGCACATCAACAGGATGATCCACACTGTCAGTGGTTCAGTCCCCCGAAGTGATTCCCACTGCTAAGTTTGTTCAAAAGAACAGCTGAAAATCCCCTCTCTGTGCAGCAGCTGAACGACCTGATAATTACTGCCGCGAAGCAACGATGATGATGATGATGATTCATTTCCATGCACCACAAATTCATCACTTGGGAATTCAGGGAGAGGCTAAACAAGAATGAACGGGCCAGGATTGGTAAGATTTCATTTTTTTTTTTTTTTTTTTTTTTACATTTGGCAGAATCAGGAAAAATAATGAAACTGCAGGATGAAAGTTTAATGAGCAGCCACAAAGAAGATTGTTGGCGAGCCCTCCCCAAACATATGAAATGTGGCACAAGTAAAAGAGGGAGGAGGTCTAGTGCTAACTGCGTTGATTGATTGAAGTGCTTACTGTAGCTTACGAAGAGGGATGGAATGAAAGTCTGAGGAGTTTCAAGTCAAAAACAGATATAGGGAATCACCAGCAGGTGGAGCATGTGCTTTGAGTGTGAACCTTCATTTTAAATGGCAAAAGGCTGACCCCACAGCGTCTTTTCTTTGGAGGCAGAGTGGATGGAAAACCAAATGGACAATAAAACAAAAAAATACAACAACAACCAAAAAAAAAAAGAAAAAAGAAGAAGTGCCTGAATGTTTTCTTTCTTAACCCCAAAGATCAATTACAACAATGATTTGAGTTGCTCAGTTTTTATCTATCTGAATAATGTGACAAACATAATTATCTATCTAGTAGTAACCTTTTTTTGTTAGGCTTTACAGTGTGACTGAACACAAGAGGGAAATGGCAGAGATGTTATGTGGCTCAATGTGACTAACATGGATTTGGGCGTCTGTGTGTGTAGGGCTGAAAACTGTATTTATGTTTTGAGTGTGTGTGTGTGTGTTTGTGTATGTGTGTATTTGTCTTCATTCTCCATGGTTGTTATCCTGTCTTGCTTTAGTTAGTCTTGGGTATCAGCGCCCTCCCTCCTCTCTCCTCCTGTTCAGTCCACTTCAGTCATTCTCTCTCTCCTCCCGCTCCTCCATTTCCATCTCCATGGTTACTGAAGCATCACGGTCCAGTCTGCCCCTGAGTTCATGCCAGGCTTGCGGAGAGTCAACACAGACATGGAGGCGTCAAAATCGAACTCTATCTGGCTCTCTTGACCATCTGTGAAAGGAGGAGACGGTATTAGAGGAAGCAAACACAGTCCATCAGACAATCTAATCTCAGGTTGTGATGCGACTCATCCAACGCAGAAACCAGGACCAAATTAAAACCCTTTAGACTAAATTAAAGCTGAGAAATATCAAAAGTTACGAAGGATGAAAACTGCAAACAAATTCATCTTTTTTATTCAACCTGGAATGTTTTTTTTTTCTTAGAAAAGTTGAAGTTAAGACAAAAAACAAGACAAATACAAAATTGCTAATTTGAGGAAGTGAAGCCTGGCAGGAGCTGGTGTGTTGAAAATTAATAAATAGGTCCTAAAAAGTCAAGATGGCACCTATATTAACAGATTTTCACACCAACACCAGTTTGGAGCGCCTGTGTTATTGGACCATTGCTGAGTAACGCTGGGGTGCGATTTATAACAACTTCAGAAACAGATTATTATGTGTGGAGTAACGGTAAAATAAATACATTAGATAAAGTAGCTATTCAAGAAATATCCATCAACCATCTCTTTTTTATACTATGTTTACTTGCATTTAGCTTCATATTTGTTATAATATTGCTCCGATTATTGTACTGTCGTGTGTTTTTGATTAGACTCATCAACAGAATGCAATAAAACCTGTTGATCTGCCTCATGTGAAACAGATCAAGGCATTTCAACAGATTTCACTCACCAGCAGCTTTAAGGGTAACCTTGCTGGGTTTACTGGCTCCCAGTATGACGATGCGTTCAATCCAGGAGCGGGTCGTAAACTGGGAATCTGGAGCCAGGTTACTGTGGACCAAGCAGAGACATGACGGTCATGGTAGGTATTATAATACAGACACAGCAGGGTTTCCCCCAGTGTATTATAAGCCTGGCGGGCCGCCAGGCCTTACTTGCCCCCCCGCCAGGCTAAGCATCGTTTATTAATTTTTTTAATCAGTTTTTATACTCAATAAACACGTGATCAGGTGTCTTTTTCATCACCTGACAACGTCACAACTTCGTCGCACATAACGAGACACGTCACGGACATCATGCTCATCAGACAATAGACAGCATCAGACCGCTGCTTCACCAGCTGACCGAGAGGACCGCACCGAGTCCACGTTAACGTGAGCCGAGCCGCAGCTCCAGAGGCTCGGTCAGCTGCTGTAGCAGCTGTTAGCTGGTAGCTGTTAGCACGTCGTCCCCTGCAGCGTCAGAGCTCCAGACTCCTGTGAGCCGCGGGGCTTTGACCTGATGTGAAAATGATCCATTGTTTCATTTTTCAGCTCGTAAAGTTCGCGATCACACACGTTTGTTCTAGTAGATCCGTGAGTGTCACGTTTCCATGACGACTGACCGAAAAAAGAGCGTGGTACGTCATGTGCACGTGACTCCAGATGTAAAAAATCTCGGAGCAAAATAAAAAAACAAAACAAAACAAAACAAAACATGGATGATGGATCTATAATACATCCATGGAAATAAGGCTAGATTTTAACAATGGAGACACCAGGCAGTTGTTTTTTAGTTTTTAATGCAAACAGTTGATGTTATTTATTTAAATTTTTTTTTATAATTATAGTTATTAGGCCTACTTTTTTTGTGGTTGATTGAACAGCATTTCAAGAGTGCCTTTCTGCAAGACTCTGCTATAGCTGGTGTTTAAGTTACATAAAGTCTTATAATAACAAATGTTTATGATAATATTTTCAAATTTCTAGTCAACTTTTAACATGGATCTTAAAGCCTTATGGAATCACACCTGCTAAATGCTACTGCTCCATTAATGAATCTGTTACCTACAGGGCCCTGCCATCGGTCAGGGTCAGGCCCCTGTCACAAAAACACGCTTGGGCACCGGTGGCCCGCCGATGGGCCGCTGGTGCCACCCTACCACCGGGCTTAACAAGTTTTCTGGGGGAAACCCTGCACAGTGTAATTTCATACGTTTGATTAAACTAAATATTTTGATTCACTGTCCTTTAGCTCACTGACTTTCTAATCCATTGTCATGTTCACAGTGAGTATTTGCACATTTGTTTTCTCTGCTTACTTTACTTCAATTAGTTTTTAATCAGCTCAAACTGTGTTTAAATGTGTTAAAGAAATAAAGCTGACATTATCACCTCCAACCAGCATCCGTCTTCAGTTAATAAGACTAATAATAATTTTGTGTTTGATAATAAAAGATGTAAGCCATGTTGAAAATTTGGGGTCCATCTCTGTGTACAGTATATTGTTACTTAAAGGGATAGTTCACCCAAAATTGAAATTTCACTCATTATCTACTCACCCTCATGCCGACTAAAGGCTGGGAGAAGTTTGAGAGTCCTCCGTGCCTCGAAGCTCCTCTTCCCGGTTTGTCAAATTTGGACGAACTGGGAAGAGGACAGACCCTGGTTCGTCCAAATTTGACGAACCGGGAAGAGGAGCTTCCGCTACAAACAAGCTTGAAAAATAGACTTTTATTTTTTTTTTTTCGGGGCAATTTCGCATTTCGGGGCTTCAATACAAGACGGACATTACATACGAGCAGCATAGAGGTATTTGGATGTTTTTTGGTGTGTCTTTTTGTTACAAAGACAGTTGGTATCCATTTGCAACCGTTACATGGACATGCACTGCTACGCCGAGACCCCCTGTAACTCAGAGAAGGCACGGGGGACTCTGAAACTTCTCCCAGCCCTTAGTCGACATGAGGGTGAGAAGATGAGTGAAATTTCAATTTTGGGTGAACTATCCCTTTAAAGTGAGACAGTGTCTTCCACTGAACTGAGACCAAGAGAATATTTATCATCACTTACACAGAAGAGAGGTTGTTGTTGGCGAAGGACAGCCTCCTGTGGATGAACTCCTTCTTTTCATAGTTGAACGTGTGGCCGTCGTCTATGTAGAGCTCACCCTCAGCCGTCCTCTGTCAGACAAGAGGAACAAAACTTTAAAGATGACAACTTGTCCTGTGGCGCGCAGCACGTCAGAGCAGCAGCAGACGTCATCTGTGTCTTACCTGGGTGTTCAGAGCCACGTATAGAGTGTAGGGATCGTGCTCCATGCAGGTGGAGGACCTGCGAACCCGAAGTTTCCTGGGGATGATGGAGCCACCTCTCTGGAAAACGGGGATCTAAAGACAGAAGGTTTCATGTTAGAACCAGGGGAATGAAGAACAATACTAGCTATTAAAAAGGATGTGGAGAGGGACTTCAAATGTATGAGTATCATTTCACACAGTTCATCTTTGTGTGTGTGTGTCTTACAGAGCTCATGGTAACAGGGATGTAAAGGTTCTGGGCGCCGTTGTGCTTCTGGAAGGTGTGGACATCAAACCAGACCTAAGGACACACACACATAAATACATTCAGGTAAGACAAGGTTCAACTAATAACAAGTCAAATCTGCAGATATGCTGTCAACAAAGAAATCCTGTTAAAACAAAAACAAAAAAACCCCACCTAAACACTAAAGACAGTCTAAAGACCCAGGAAAGATACAGTAACTCCTGGTTGTGTTTAAACCTGTGTTTCCTCCTCTTACCTCATCTTTACCAGGCAGGTAGGCGGTGACTCCCCTGGCTCCCTCCTCAGTCACTGGGTGCACCAACAAGTCTCTCCCTGGAGGCAAAGTTAAGTAACTTCAATTGAGTTGTAACCGTCATCACTTGATTTCAAATTTCAACTCTTGTTTGTCCACTTCTAACTCAGCAGCTCTCACAGCGAACAGGCCTGTTTCACACACAACTAATGTCAAGATAACGCTTCTTGCAACAATACACAGTTTGTTGATCAAATGAAATGAGTCAGTGCACAAACACACTGATAAAAAAATATTTCAGTTAAGGTGGAGGAAAACATTCATTTGTATTTCTCACCAATCAAGAATTCGTCATCCAGAGCGAAAGTAGCAGCGTCCAGAGGATACTCCACCCACAGCGGTCTGCAACAGAGATGCACATGTGAAGAAAACCTCTAGGGATTTACGAAAGCTTTATCCTTGGGTCATGAAATTTGCAGTGAATACATTTAGCATTATTTGTAGTATATACAATTATTTAGTTTAACGGACTGTTACGCATAATTATAATGCAAATCTTAAACCTAAACCAAGCAAGTATTGATATCTAGATTTTATCATTTTAACTGAAACTGCCATTTAAAAGTTTTCATGAAAGAGACAAACGCAGCTCTTCTCTGCCCCGTCCTCACTCACCTCATGACGGGCTGTCCGGTGCGGTGAGCCTGGTAGAACTGCTGGTACCAGTAGGGCAGGAGAGTGTAGCGCTGGCGCACCGCGTCACGGATCAGCGCCATGTTCTCTGGACCAAAGAGCCAGGGCTCGCGGCGAGGGGTGTCCAGGTGGGCGTGTGCCCTGAAGAACGGTTGATAGGCTCCAGTCTGGTACCAACGCACCAGCAGCTCAGGGCTCGGGGTCTTGAAGAAGCCACCAACGTCAGCTGTGAAGATGGAGAAGGTGACACGGACTCAATAACCTCTTGAGATCTTCTGTCTTTATAGATTATGAGCAGAACTGAAATAATAATTAATAATATTAATTCAAATGTGCAGCATAACGGTTCAACATCACTGCAGCTAGATTACACAGGGAATCTGTGCTGTCTGTTAAGTGATTTATGTTGTGCATGTTTTTATAGGCTGATGTTGCAGATAGTGACTTGTTACGATTGAATATAAAGAGCAACAGGGCTGTAACATCGTTTCCAAAGACATAAACCTGCTATTAAACTTTCCAACTTGTTGGAAAAGTCACAACATCTTTAACTCTGAAAAACTCTTAAAATATTCAGTCAGACTTGTTTGTTGCTGAAACTCTATTCAGCCTAACTCAAACATGGTGCAATAAAACAATAAGGAGTTTTATAAGTTAACCATCACCATCACCCGTCAGATTTTCACCTTCTATGAGGTGTTTGTGTGTCTGTATTGTAAAAACCTGCTGTGATGTGAAGTAGGTTCAACCCCAGTCACGGCAACAGTAGGAATCTTTTTGACGACAATTTAAATCTCATTAAATCTATTCGAAAATAGCTCACGCAATCAAAATCACCTGATCTGAAATTGGTCATTTCACACAAGCCAACGGGAGGAACAATGAGTTCAGCAGCAGACGGAAAGTGTGATGATACTCACCACCACAGAAAGAGATGCCAACCAGGCCCAGACTCAGACACATGGGGATAGAGATCTTCAGATGGTCCCACTCAGCAGCGTTGTCTCCAGTCCACACAGCACCTGCAGATGGAATAATACATTCTTGGTGTTATTGGAATTCATTTTTAATGGTAGACTTTACTTTAGTGTCATTAAAGTTCATAAAACATTCAGATTATTAATCTTGGCTATACAGTTATCCTCCATTGATATCGTGTCAGACTGTTGGACACTTCACAGTAAGATCAAGTAATTACTGGGCATAACTCACAACAAAGAGAAGTATATTCAGCACAAGAGAACTATTAAATGTGTGCTGGTTAATTTCATTAGTGTGTTTTCAAGGATAAAGTAAAATGAGGTGGTGTTGAGGATGAGTGGTGAAAGCAGTGACTCACCGTAGCGCTGTGACCCAGCAAAGAAGGCTCTGGTCAGAACAAACGGCCGCTCCACTCCTCCTGACCTCTGGACCAGACCCTCCGCTGTGGCCATTTGCTGGAGGTTACACATAATAATCAGTTAAGTAAAGCGAGAGCAGTTTGTAAAGAATTAACAGTAGAATTGTACAGTATCTCTAGGTAAATCTTAAAATGTAATATTCCACATTTCATTAATTCCCACCGTTTGAACGGTAATCGTATATTTTTCTACCTATTGAGAGCTGCATTAGGCCGTTTTTGTATTTTGTTCAGATGACTCGTGTGCACTCACCACATAGAAGCCATACAGGTTGTGCACGTCACGGTGCTCCCAGACTCCGTGCATCGCATCCTTGTGCATTGTGACCTCCGGCCCGTTAAACACCGACGGCTCGTTCATGTCGTTCCAGGTGTACAGGTTCTCCATGGAGCCCTGGACAGAGGCCCACCAGAAAATTACCTCAGGGTCATTGTTATCAGAGAGAGTTACACTAAATCCTCGTCATCTTCGGTATCTCACCTCATACTGATCGTAGGCGAACATGCTGGCCCACCAGGCCCTCATGTCTGCACGGGTGAAGTCTGGATAGCCGGCGCTCCCTAAAGCACGTCATACAATTATGAACTGACAATCTCGTCACTACAACTTTAATGTTTTTCTCTGAATACACAGTTTCTACATAGCTTCTGGTAATTCATTTAGACTTACCAGGCCAGCACCAGCCCTCGTAGTCTCCTCCATCTTTATTCTTTATATAGAAACCCCGAGAACGGATTTCATTGTGGATCTTGTAGTTGCTGTCTACTTTGATATGAGGGTCCACAATGGCCACCATCTATTAAAAAAAAAATGAAAAGGAAATTGAGCAGAAAGTCTTAAAGGTATAAAATCTTCAGTTAAGAAATCTGATTACAGGCTGGTTAACTGATGTAGGGTTTTATTTTTTATTATAATCCACACCTTGCGTTTCTTGTCCATGAGACCCTGCAGCATTTCCTTCGGTGACGCAAACTTGTGTGGATCCCAGGTGAAATAGCGCTTGCCGTCGGTGTGCTCGATATCCAGCCAGATGAAGTCATAGGGAATGTCGTGTTCGTCGAAGCCTGCGTCCACCGCCTGCACGTCCTCCTGGTCGTTGTAGTTCCAGCGGCACTGGTGGTAGGCCAGGGAGGACAAGGGAGGGAAGGACTGAGTGCCTGAGGGACGACATGAGAGGTAGAGAAGACAACAACCACAGGAAGGTGAGACTGGGGAAGTCAATCAAAACCTGACGAGGCAGTAAAACACATTTCTGAGCGACTCATCCATCTTTTTACCTGTAAGCGAGGCGTACTGAGAGAAGACATCTTTGGGCGTTGGTCCGAGCATAATGAAGACATCGATGATGCCGCTTTCAGAGATCCAACGCACATCGGTCTGTGGAGTCTCACTGGAGCCCTGAACATAATCCAGCATTTTTCCAAACACCGTCTGGGGACGGAGCAAGGACATAAAAAAATCTGTGATACTGTACAGACACTCATCATGGCCATTTCAACCGCCATGCAGTCACAAAATGCAGTTCAACTTCATTTACTTCAAACAAAAAGGTTTGTTTTTTGTATATTTTTTGGCCTTTTTCATGCCTTTATTTGACAGTACAGTTGAGAGAGACAGGAAATGGGGAGGCAGAGAGATGGGGAATGACACACAGGAAAGGGCCGTCCCATGTGGGATTCTAACCGCCTGCACGAGGACCACAGCCTCGACACATGGGGCGCCTGCTTAACCCACTGCGCCACTAGGCGCCCCAAACAAAAAGGTTTGTTGACTGGAAAAGTTTCTTCATTAATAAAACTCCCCTACCTTTCCAGCTGTGTTGGAGCTGATGTCCACCCAGGTTTCAGCAGCATTGAGCCAGAAGATGCCGGTGGTCCGCTGGGCGTTGTGGGCCAACATGACCGGGACGGCCCCGTACAGAGCCATAGGGTTAAACAGCTCATACTGGAACACGTCCAGGTTGTAGAGCCGATATGGATCTCCATTACTGAAACACACAAACACACATGCACGCTTGACCCAGAGCTGTGAAGACTACACTAATAACTCTAGTCAGACTAACTTTCTGAATGTGAAAGACGACTTGCTCGTTGCCACTCACTCTGTTGTTTTGAGCCTGAGGGTGTCTGCGTGCTCTGGGATGCCGTATACGTGCTCAACACCCGGCAATGAGAAGTCTAAACTAATAGCAGATGGACCTGTGGGGCGGGAACATCCAATAATCAGTCAGGAGGCAGCAAAATGAAAAAAAAAATCACAAAGTAGTAATTCTTTTGTTCATATATATAATGATCTCAGCAATTTTACAGCTGAGATCACTACATTTGTCTGAGGAACACGTTGCCACCAGGTAATTAAAATGCACACAGTCAGATGATAAGGTACCTGTAATTACACTAAAATGACCCATAACTGAAAATATAATTGACTTTACCATTAGGTTTGCCGTCTGAGTGTGATTTAAATGTTTCCTCCCACATCCCGTCTTCTACTTTCTCTTCTTCTTCTTTGGCTGCCTGTCAGGTGAACAAGTCATGAAGTAATTTAACAAGGAGACAGTGTACAAGTGGTGTATTTATAAAAGAGGGCAAGACATTGTCGACTTAAATCCTACTAAATGTACTTTAGTGTAGCAAGTACCTCGGCCTCGTTAGCTGGATCACCCTCTTCTTTCTTCTCGGCCTCTGGCTCTGCCTGACTGCTCCATGGCACAGACGGTGGAGGGCGAGGAGAAGAGTGGAGAGGAGGGGGGGGGATTCACAGGAAAAAGAAATGTGTGTCACTTTGACAGAAACACCTCGTCTTGTGAAGAGTGACAATATACGGGAGTATAATAAGTAAACGATGATGAAAAGGAAAAGGACGCAAAAACAGGGAGGTTGGTGACTGCCCCCTGATTCCACACCAACAACTAACAGGTACTCTACGAGGTGTTGAATGACTTAACATTAATGACAAAGGGGATTTGAGCAACTCCCTGCCTTGTGGCTATTTCAAGCTAGGCATCATGGGACAGGAGCTCTAGAGGCTGAAACATGTACCACCCAAAAGGCTCCTTTAAAAAAAAAAAAAAAAAAGGACCAACTGATACCTATCCGACATACACCAAGACATAATCCAGGCCATGGTGTAGCACAAAAGAGCCTTTTCTCACAGCCCTGAACTGCAAATACTTCTCGTTAGTCACATACACAGCTGTCAAAGTGAATGATCTGTGTGTTTTTATAAGTGTTTGCTCCTTTTTTTAAATCTCATATGAAAATACACAAGAACATAAACACAAGTATAACCACAAAGAGAGATGTTGCTGTTGGGTTTGGGAGGTGAGCAGCAGCGATGCCCGCGGAGAAGGCAAAAAGCTTTCTGGTGGGACGCAGACTAGATAATTGCAAAGTCCTAAACGCCATCGCTTCTTCGACTACTGCGGTTAGTTCTCTCTGTAAACTGAGCAAGCGGCGAGACAAATCAGTCAACACAACTAGTCAAGACCCAGTCGGTCATGCAGTTGCAGTGTTAGATCAGTTATCAGACGAGCTGCTGAAGTGACACTACGAGGTGTGTGATTCAGATCTGACAGAGAGGGGGGGGGGGGGGGGGGGGGGGGGGTGCAGCAGCAGACCCTGCAGCAGCAGACCCTGCAGCAGCAGACCCTGCAGCATAATCTTCCAGTGAAAGTGTTTTTCTGATGATCAGGATGATTTATTTTTTGTTTCATGAAATTAAAATGACTGTTGCTATGTAAATTATCCTTACCGACTGTTTAACTCGGGATCAAACCAAACAGCGGCCATGCACACACTCACCCACACCCACCAACTCTCTTTCACACTCAGTCACATTGGAGGGTAAATACAGGAGGTAGTGTGATGGGAGCCCCTACATCTTATGTCACTATTGGCAGCATTGGCACAAGGAACAGAATACACACTTACAAATCTTAAGGGTGTTTACCTAGTGAATACCCTCTTGATATTATCCCACACGCTAGCCACTGTGCTAGTTACTTTATAGGAGAAACTAGGATGATAGGGAGAAGAGGACAAAACAACGAGTCAGAGACAATACTCAAAAAACAAACCATTTCATGGGAACAAAAATAGAAATCATCCACTGAGTGAGAACGTGGATTCAAAAGAGCGGGCTGGTATTTGTTTAAAAAAAACCTGTGTGAATTAATTGTGTGGTTTTCTCACGTGTCCTTGCGCATCCTCAGGTGCTCGAAGGCCAGCAGGCCACGCGAGTTCAGCGACATCAGCACTTCGCGTCCCTCCATGATGTCCAGTCGGAAGGGCCGGGCACTGACGATGACCCTCTGAGACTCGGCGCCCAGCGACAACACCACCCCGTTCTCGTCTTGAGACAAGAGAGACAGGCTGAGGGCAGAGAGAGGAGATGAGCGTCAAGAGAGGATTTCCTTTTGAGTAAGAAAAGTGAGAATAAAAAACTAAAAAGAACTCAATTACAACCGTCTTTTATTGTCAGTCTATTATCTGCTCTCGTCTGTTATTACACCCTACTGTAGTCAAACTGAACTTCAAGGCTACAAGTTGGAAATGATTGTGAGATAAAGCCAGACAGCAATTATGTGAATAGGCTGGCTCTTTTTCAAGTGGTCCCTTTTGTTTCAGAGGAAGAATTTATATTCAGAGTTTCAGCTCTTCAACACTCCTGTCGTCTCTACAGGAGAATTATGCCTCAACTGATGCAGTGGAGCTCGTTTTGTTTCCACGCCATATTTAGAGCCAAATAAGATGCTTTTTTCATGTTCTCTTTATCTGTTGTGTCGTACTTAAATCACATCTCCCAAGAGTCACGTTATAAGTAATTACACATTTACCTAATAAGCCCTTTTTTTGGTTTACAGCTGACATTTAACTTGTTATAGTACTAAAAACCCAAGTGTCTCCATAAGTCCTTGAAAATGAAGCACTAAAAAGGATATAATGTTATAATTTATGCCTGAGTTTCTCCGACTGTGACATGTCACATATAAGGTAGGTATATTAACTTTGCCTCTTTCATATTGAAGCCTTTCATGCTCATTTTTTCACCTACAGTAAATCTGAAAGAAAATTCTGGAAGGAGGACCCCACCCCACCCCTCCCCACACACACAGTAAGTCTTTTTTTTTCAAAGTCTAATTCTGTAACATTACAGCCTCCACCTACCCACTCACACCACAGAGTTAGTAACTCCAAAGGGAGACTCACGGCTCAGTAGGTGGCTCCCTGATGAGCACGTCAGGGACCTCATAGCGAGGCTTCAGCGGCTTCAGCTCGTTAATCTTCACCCTTGTTATGTTTCCCTGGAGACGGTAGAGCTCGAGCAGCAGACGCACCTGAGAATCAGACACATAGAGATAGAGGCAGAGGGTGACAGAGGAATTTCATTTGTATCTGACAAACTATGAAACAGGGGTTGACAAACGGGTTCAGCCAAGGGCCAGTTTTCTGCAAAATACTTGGGATTGATTTGTCATATTAGACATTTAATACCCCAAGGAAGGAGGAAAAACTGGCACCTGACGCTCTAATGACGGTATGTTACATTTTCCTGCAGCTTTAGTAAGCAGAGGAGTCATTGTGGAAAAGGGGATTAATATCCACTGCAAGAAGACACGTTGGCCTTGCAAGACTTTGTGTCAAACATTGAGAGCCTTTTACCACAGTATCAACTGCTTTTTTTTTTAATGTGTGATTTACCTTGTTGTTGTCGTTGATGAGCTGCAGGGTGAGTCTGGTGTTGGTCAGCTCCATGGTCTCCAGCAGGGCTCGGTAGGGAGACTCACCAGGCTTCAACGCTCGCTGACGCCTGATGGAAATGTCAGTAACCAAGAGTTTATTTTTTGTTTTTTTTTACCCTGACAAGTTAAAACTGTATCATCTTGCACTCACTTGCAGAAGGCACTCTGGTCACAGGTCTTGAAGTTGCCCCTGTCCACAGCCCACGTCCCACTGAGGCACACGGCCAGCCACAGCACCAGGACAGGCGCCATCCTGTGAAGAAAACCAAGGAGACAGTCAGTCTTGATTTAAAACCAGATCACTTCTCCAAATGCAATGAGTCACATTTGGTTGAGCAACACCGGAGCCAAACTACAGCAGCAGCACATACACCGGAGTTGCACAAAACCACACTCGGACTTTGATCCCTCTATGGAGGTAAAATGTGCCAGAAAAAGGTCACCGTTTCCCTGGTAGCAGCTACACCCCGCATATATTAACGTTTAAAAACACCAATGCCGAGGATTGCATTCTCATATTACACCCATGCAGAGATTTATCCCAGGCCCCCACACTCCTCCTGTCAAAGCCGGGCGATGTGATGTGTCTGAACTAATGCCAAGAGACAGCATTAGCTAGCGGCTAACACCAGCTAGCTCACACAGCCAATGAGATTTATGGATTTTTCGACAGAACACTAGAACTCATTATTACTATGGCAACGGTGGTGCATTACTCATTAACGGTCGACGTATCACCTGCTTGTCTGATTGCGTTGTTATCGTAATTCACCTCTTTTGGACAGCACAGGATGTCGTGCTAACAGGAGGACTGACTGTCAAATCGCTAATTCAATTGAGGGGGGGGGATCTCGACTTTTCCCAGTATGATTTTCCTTCCTATCGCCCGTTAAACCGCCCGAAACAAAACAGCTGCTGACCCGTTTACCGAGTGCGCACCCGTGGGCGTTAATCCCCGGTTTCCCCGGCACTGATAACGCATCTAACAGCCGTTTAATTCAGGATGAAAGAGCGGAACTGCTTTGTCTTACCTCTCAGTGAAGGAGGCCATCTTGATTATCCTCCCGCTTAGCTCCGCCCATTTCACTCCGCAACAAAGATCGTTAAAAAGCGAGAGTCGCCACTACGCAACGGAACCAGCCGTCGTGCGTCTTCGTATGAACAGATGACACGTCATCCACAGAGAAGTGCACACAGTGTACAAGGCAACGGGAGCACGTGAACAGTCTCATGCAATCCAACACAATAGGGCTGCAATAAATCAGGACTTTGTAAACCTATAGCCTGACAATAATTAGTAATTCATCAATCACAATGATTTTCTAGACCAGGGTTGTCAAATGCAACCGCGGCCCGACACAGGGTCCAATCCAGCTGTGAAAATTAAATAGAAGAGGCATTATATTGTTGCGATTGCACAATTCTTTCTTTTTTTAAAAATCAGGTTTTTCCACACTGGTTTGCAAAAGGATAGTTCATTAACTCTAAACATCTTAATAATACTTGTACTTCTTTGTACTAAAACAAAATGAAAATGTTAGAGTTATTGTTATTTATACGTTATTATGCTATTATTTTACTGGTTTGGCCCTCTTGACATCAAACTCTATGTGGTGGCCCCTCCTGAACTAAAATGAGTTTGACACCCCTGGTCTAAACATCTTTACAGTTTGTTAGTCATCATCACAATATCAAAGAGTAACCATTATGTTATCAAATGTTTTGTCTTACCAATGGCCAAAGATCGAAAAAATATGCAATTCACTGTAGGAATGAACATTAAATATGAAATGTTTTGCATTTGTCTTTGAAAGCGACCTAAATACAGGTTCTTTAAACCTTTAATCTCTTAAACCTTCTTTCATTTATCTTAGGTGATAATCTATCACTGTCAATCACATTATAGTTTGATGGCAGGACTTCTGAAGGTCATGACCCCCACAAGGAGTTTCAAGATAATTTTTGGTGTATAGAATAAGACAATCTTAAAGGGATAGTTCAACATTTTGGCAAATTGGCCCATTGCCATAATCGCTATAGTCATATTAATTCTGATACACTGTGTAATATTCACTTTCAAAATTTTCTAAAAAAGTTTGCTTGGTTATTGGGGGAAACATAACAAATTTACTTGTACATGCCATAGAAAGTAACTATTAATTTAAGAGACAGTCTTCTACAATGAAAATACACTCCCTTACAATACAAACTAATGGGAAGACCTTGGTAATAAGACTATAAGACTGTGTTGATAGCCTTGAATGCAGTGAGTCCTGTGATGATACATTGAAGCAAGATGATGCAAGATGAAAACAAGGATGCTCAGTTCAAGACATATTCCAGGAACAAATGAGGATTTATTGTGAATAGTGGTTGAAATATCAGTTTCTAAATTTTCAAACATGAACAATTTGCAATTGTACAAAACAGTCTATAAATGGATGTGTGTTTATTTCTCACTGAAATGACACATTAAGGCTGGCTTTTTGTGTGGAGCAAATTCTGTATGAACACAATATACACGTTTGCAATTTCTCTTGTTTTTCTCACAGAAACAACTTGTTAGAAAAGTCGAAAAAATATGGTACAAAAGGTTTACACACACACACACACACAGCTGCTTTACTTGTATGAAACTGTGGTACAGTAACAGCAACTTTGTAGTCCAGTCACGGAACAATGTAGCACATTATTACATCTACTTTCTGGCAGCTATTTATTCCCAGCCACCTGCTCGTCGTGGTTCACAACCGTTCAGAGCTGGAAACGCCAGCACAGGTGTCCCAGTCTATCAATGTTTTTATGCAGCACGCTGTGAATCGGAGCCACGTATCTTGCCACGTCACCGTCCCGGGAGAAATCCCTGCAGAACAGGCCCTTTTCTGAGCTGAAGACAAACTTCTGGGGCATTGGTCCATTGCCCCTCACGTACTCCCACACCGCCAGGAGCAGCAGCCGCACCTCGAAGGGAGTGAGGTGGGGGAAGGCTTCGTGGACGTTGGCCAGCACGGGAGGCAGCAGCTGGCCTTCTCCCATGCACGACACCAGGAGGCAGGACGCCTGCAGGTGCCACTGGGAGTCTGTGGACGACATCTCACGGGACGCCTCCCAGTGGGCCAGCAGAGTGGCCAGGA
Source organism: Trachurus japonicus (assembly GCF_045865225.1). Classification (NCBI taxonomy): domain Eukaryota; kingdom Metazoa; phylum Chordata; class Actinopteri; order Carangiformes; family Carangidae; genus Trachurus; species Trachurus japonicus. Next base: position 16,834,323 of record NC_140916.1, on the reverse strand, counting down.
GGCCTCGGAGCACGGCGGAGCAGTAGCACAGAGCCGGGCGTCCGGCCGCCACCACCTGAAGTAGAGGGAAAAGCACCGGGTGGGCCTCGAAACAGCGCCGGATGTGGATGTCTCGCTCCACCGTGGTGCGGGCGTGCTCCTCTGGAGGCCAGGACAGCTCCCCGTTGGCAACGTCCGGACAGACGTTTTCCACCAGGGTCACCGCGACGACCTTGGCCGCCTCAGCGTTGATGGGTGGAGGCTCGTCGGGGTCGGATGGAGGTCGCGAGCCGTTGATGGAGCCGTTGAGACCAGAGGAGCTGCAGCACTGGACTACCACCGCCAGCAGAGTCTGGACGTTCTACAGAAAGAAGAAATTATGACATAATTTCAGTCTTTTCTGCTGCAGTAAATCAAACACAAAATACACAAAATCACACTTCCTACACAAATCCTACTTTTTGTGATCATTTTCATTTTTCATATCACATGCAGAAGTAAATAAAATCAAACATACAAGTCTGTATCTGCAGAACTTTGGTTTCAAGCTCAAACTGATCTACTCCGCGATAGAAAAAGAACCTCTTTTACTTGCAATTTTTCTTCAAATACAGCAATACAATAACTAACTAACTGTAACCAGGACTCCAGAGTCCAGACTGACCCTGAATGGAGGTTTTTTGCCCCTAAATTTAAGACTGTGCAAGTAAATTTCTTATCTATTTGCACATGTGCAACCATGTGCCTCTTTTTTTTTTACACTGGTGGAACATGAATCGGTCAGTACAGGTGTCAGGCCAAGGTGTGTGAGGATCATGAATGAAAAGAAAATGTGAATATTTGCCTTGCATGTCGATTTATGGTGTGCGCCCCTAAATTTTCTGCTTGTGCTCCTAAAATTTTAAAGGGATAGTTCAACATTTTGGTAAACTCCCCTCCATAAACAGGGGACCTGTACCATTCACCTCCATTGTGTTCGCTGAGCAGCTCGTATCTCTGGCCCGCGGATCTCAAAACAGCAATTCACCGATACTTAAAGGTAGTGAACGTACTCCTATGACTATAGGGATTATGGCAATAGGTGAATTTGCCAAAATGTTGAACTATCCCTTTAAGTTAGGGGACACTGTGCTCCTGGTAAAAAATAAAAAGCGCTGTAACTCACCTGGATGACTCCAGATGGATCCGGCAGCTGTGCGACCGCGCGCATCTTCAGACCTTTGCCGATCACCCCGGCGTGAAACACAGACCACACGCTGCCAGAGAAGTTGACGGTGGTGCCGAATCGGTTGTTGATGTCCAGCAGGGACGCTCCGAGGTCAGGGGACACGGAAGGGGTCGACACGGGGGCGCCAGACATGTCCGCGATCTGCCCTCCAAACAGGTCAGTGTTGCCTTTATGGAGCGCTCCCTCGACCAGCTGCTGAAGCACCGCCTTGAGCGTGAGCGGAGAGTACGCCGCGAACCGGGACAGGAGCAGCACCGAGCAGTTCACCGCCTCGCTCGCCTGGCCGCCGTCCCTCCCCGTCTTCCCGCTCTCTCCCCTCTTCCGCAGCGCCAGAAAGAAATGGGTGACCGCCGCGCGGGAGAGCAGAAGCAAGTGCGCCGGGGGGGAGGTGCGAGGGAGGGGGCTGCAAGAGAGGAGGCGCACCGTGGCGTGAGAGACGGCCGGGTCGCCGTGGAGAAGGAGGGGGCCGAAGTCGTGCAGGTGCCCCGAGACCGCCGAGCCCACCTGCACGGCCATGGAGGACTGAGCGCCCGCCGATCCTCTCCGCTCCTCGTCCTGACTCTGTATGGCGGCCGCCAGGTTGAGCAGCAGCTGCCTCAGCTGCCGCGGCCCCAGGGTGTGCGTGTGGATCTGGGCCACGCAGCGAGCGACGGCGGCGGGAATGAGCCCCGCCATGCAGGAGGACAGCGTGGTGTGGAGCTGCCACGCCAACGCCAGCTCCTCCGGGTTGCGCGCCTGGGTGAGCAGCTGGCAGAGCGCCTCGGTGGCCACGCTGGGGCCGCCGTACACCGACAGCAGGCACAGCAGCTGATGGAGCCAGAGGTGGCGTTTCCTCTCCAGCCGCAGCGTCTCGGCGCAGAGCTCGCCCACGTGGGACTGCAGCTCCTCCAGGAAGGGGATCGCCCTCTGCGGCTGAGAGGAGGCGGAGTGGTGCGGGTTTCCTTCGGCGCCGTCCGAGCGGTTGAACACCAGTTTGTGCAGATGCAGGAGCAGCATCTGGAGCAGGCGGTCGCAGCCTTCTCTGACGCCCTCGTGAGGCGAGAGCGTCGGGCCGGAGATGATGACCGAGGCCGGCGTCGCGGTGTCCGCCAGGAAACGGAGGACCCTCGCCCCTCCTGAGGGACTCTGGCTGATGAGGTGGACGGCGAGCCCCAGCATGTTGTCCATTTCCTCCCTGGGGAGACCCTGCAGCAGCGCCTGCAGCTGGAGCAGCACCGGCGGGCGCAACAGCTCGACCAGCTCCGCGGACACGGCGCCGAAGAGGTTGGGGGACATCGCGGCGAGCTGCAACAGAAACGGCACGGCGGCGCGACGGAGCTGAGGGGAACTCTCCCAGGAAGTGGAGGAGGAGGTGGGAGACAGCGGGCTGGAGGGACTCAGACTCTCCTGAAACATCCTGAGCAGCTCCTTCCTGATGCTGTCCGAGTGGTGGGCCGCCAGGTGTCCGAGGATCCCGACCACCGACCCGATCTTGGGCACTCGGCTGCCTTTGTCCGCCCCCATCGCCGCCATCAGCCCCTGGTCCTTGGCGCCGTGCGAGCAGAAGTCCTTCAGGCCGCACGCCAGGACGCGGCTGATGATCGTGCCGGGGAAAGCGGAGCCGATGTGAGCCACCACCCAGTCGAAATGCGGCGAGTGCTGAACCGAGGTGTCGAGCAGCGCGTCCACGCAGGCGTCGGGGCACCAGGCCAGCATGGCGGCCAGACACTGGGAGTACGCCTCCATGAGCGATCGGGTGGCGGCGCAAGACATCCAGAGCTGCAGCAGCTCGTTGAGGCTGGAGGAGTGCGGCGCCACTCTGCGCCCGGCGTGTTTGCTGCTCAGCTGACCCAGCAAGTCCACCGCCCAGGCCGACACCAGCGGCGCCCAGGCCCGAGGGTTGAGCCGGATGAACTCCGACAGGACGCCATGGACCTCCTGTTGATAAGCAGGAATAATTATCAGAAATTTAACTGATGCCAGTTTTCCGACCGATTTGGATGAGTTATGCGATACTGAGCGATACAAATATACCATTCTTGATTTACTGTAACCCTAACCCTAAACCAATGAGAACATATTGGAAATGGTCAGTGATGTTCTAATCTTTATTGAACTAAATATGTTCACTACTTTATCATTTTCAAAAATAAAAGCTTCTAATTTTACAATAGTTTTATGTACAGTGCAGCGAAAAAGAATTTGACCCCTTCCTGATTTGTCATACTTAAATGTTTAAGATCATCATCAAACAAATTTTGATATTAGATAAAGATAACCCAAGTAAATATAAAATGCAGTTTTTTTCATTTAAACCTACCTGAACCTATGTGAAAAAGTGTTGTTAAATCATAAACTAACTGTGACAAATCGTATTTTTTGGTAAGCCGAGTTCAATTTCACTCTCCACATCAAGGCCTGATCACTGCCAGACCTGTTGAACCAAGAAAACACTTCAACAGAGTGAAGTAAAGTAGGCTGAGAGATGTCTATGGGTATTCTCATTCATCCAGGCCATTGTTCTTTTCTGGGCAAATTGAATCGTAGGCAACTGGACTTGTATTTGTCTGGGAAGACATTTAGCCTCTTATCCAAGGGGCTTCATCAGTTTGTACACAACAAGTCTCACTAGTCCGCACTAGCTGGACCAACTGATGAAGCCCCTTGGATAAGAGGCGAAATGTCTTCCCAGACAAATACAAGTCTAGTTGCCTACGATTCAATTTGCCCAGAAAAGAAATAGGCTGAGAGATCTCAAACAGCAGCACATCATGCTGCAATATAGAAGAAAAGAAATAATTGACATCTATCAGTCAGGAACGTGTTACACAGCCCTCTCTGAAGCTTAAGTGTGACAAATACGCAAAAAAGTAAGAAATCAGGAAGGGGCAAATACTTTTTCCCGGCACTATGTGTCCTACCTGTATGATGTCCTCCAGGTTAGCGTTGACCCCAGAGCTAGCGTCCCCCTCTGTCTCCAGGTTGTGCAGGAAGGCAGAGACGTGCTCATCGTACACGCCCCTCAGATGCTCCAGCACTGCCCCTCGACAGGCCGGGACGGAGCGCAGCAACCGCACAGCACAGCGGGCATGTTCCCGGACACTGAGCTTCCGGCCTTGAACGGTGTCGACGCCACTGATGAAGGACTTTATCTCCTGGGACAGTTCCTGGGCACTGGAGGATGAAATGATTACCAAAGGGTCGAGTTTAGCATCAGTGAAAGGAAAATGATGGGGTGCTGTATAGCTCACTGGGTTGAGCAGGCGCCCCATATGCAGAGGCTACAGGCTACTCTCTCTCTGCAGTGGGATCCAGTTTGAATCCCCCAGTGGCCCGTTGCTGCGTGTCATTCCCACTCTCTTTATTCTTTATTTCCTGACTCTCTCAACTATCCTTTCAATTAGCAAAAAGTCCCCAAAATACTTATAAATAAATAAATAAATAAAATGGAAAATGATGAGGAAAAGGAACGAAAATAGAGGTGTGTGTTTCCATTTTGGAGGACGTGTTAATTAATACATTAATAATGTATTAATTGAAACATTGGAATAATAAAATAAAAATGATCAATTGTTGATTAAATGAAAAGTCTGCTGCTCTATATCAAAGAAAATCAGCACATTGTCATAACTGAGAAGTTGGACCTAAGTGATATTCTGGATTTTCTGAGAATACTGGTTGAACTTATCATTTTAGCACTACAGTTTTTAAAGAATTAGATAATGAATAATAATAAGAACTGTTACAATAACAATAATTACTAAACAATACTACCATTAAGTGATGCTTTGCAGTCGTAAAATATTCAATTGATCTTATCTTGTATAGTAACACAGTGCATGCTGGTTATTGTTTTATCAACATTTCCTCAGTGTAACCCTAACCCTATGTTATCAGTCCGTGAGCTGGCTACAGAAAACAGTAACATACAACTCTGGACCAATACTGTCTGTGCAGTAATCTTCACTATGAACCGGACCATGCAGCACAGGGACTGAAGGGTCCGGTCCTGCTGCACCGACTCACCTCAGCGCGGTCTGCGGGCTGTGAGTGTGTGAGCTCTGCATCGCTTTCAGCGGACTCCCGTCGAACACCACAGACATCGCTTGGTCTTTCAACATTAAACCGTCACATCAAACCCCACTCCTCTCGGCTAACGTGGCTTCGACTTCAACAACAAGGACGTCTTGTGGTTATTTTTTTCTCCCCTGAACAATTTCAGAACAAATATACAACGAAAGGGCGCTACAAAGCCGGAAGGTGGGACTTCTTCGTCGCCGTGACGCGGCTCACCGACGCGGACAGATGACGTCACTGGCGACATCTAGCGGCGCACGTGGGAACTTTTTAAATTTAGGACGTTTCGAAAAAAACATGATGGTGAATTAACCATATCTTTAGACTAGCCACGCCGCCAAAAAGATAGATTGCTTTTTGTCTCAATAAACATAGTATTGCTAAAATATACATTGTTTAACAATAATACTATTATTTATTTATTTAGTAATATTTATCAAAGAACAGTTGGAGGTTTGTTTTGTGTAGAACATAAGCCTTGAGTCAATATCATAGACTGTAATGGTGGTATTAAAACTCAATAGCTCAGGGTGAAACAAGAAGAATGGAACAATTTTGCAGTAGGCTACAAAATATTTTGACTAACATACTTTTAGATGATTTATTCACTATATATTTATTCAATATATATATTTATATGATAAATTTAACTTTTTGTCCCATAGAACAACAATAGCTGCTCATTTTTTCATTTTTAGGGAATCATTTTGTTTATCTTCTTTAGCATTAGTCTCTCATGGTCTTGGCTGTTCTGTTCATCATGAGGAATAACATAGATAAATTGTGCCTATTTTGAGCTAAAATGTTTAATTGTATACATTTATGTTTGCCTATGCACTTGCATATGAAAATAAATTATTGAAATTCAAAAACTAAAACTGTTGTGTGGTCTGTTTTGATGGGGACATTTGCAAGAAGTTGTTGCAACTGTCCCCACCCATATCAGCCATGACAAAACCTCATGTGCTAGCTACACAATGACATTGACACATGCTAACCATATCATTTAATAGTCAACAAAACAGTTTTGATTAGATGCTGAATATGTCTTCTCTATTCTTGGTGGGAAGAGGTCTAACCAAAGATACTCTATTTATAGTGCTCATAAACCGCCTTGGTCTAACTGTGCATGTGCAGTGTCACGTTTCTGATTGGAGAAAAAAGACTTGTTGCAACCCTATTGTCCCCTATTTTGCATTTTATGTAGGCTATTTGCATGCGGACACAAAGGAGCCTGAAATAAAAAATCTGATTTGAATTGAATGCATTCACGTATTCATCGTGAAGGGGTTTGATAATTATCGGACCAGCTAATAATAGATCATAGTAGTAGCTTTGAACTAGATGCTTTTATTGTGAAGGTCCACAGGCTCCAGGCAGCGGCTGCAGAGAGCGACGATCAGCTGATCACTCACAGCTGACATTTGACGTTGGTGACGACCCCGACATCAAAACAGCCCCGTGGATCGATCGTTATCGGTAAGATAATAATAATCAGTGGGATTATGTGGGTTCACACTGGGATGTATCCGCTCCTCGAGCCACGGTGTTTGTTTTTATGTGGTGAAATGTGATCTATGGATGATGTAAACAGCTACGCAACTAGCTTAACGCGGCCGCTTCGCCGTGTCGTCACTCGTTTTCATCCGTTTGTTTATTGAAACTTTGAAATTGTTAATTTATCGCATTGATCCGAGCGCAAATTCACATTTTCTAGGCGATTGAGGCCAACCTGTTTTTACAGCATCGCATCCGATCAAGGTGGAAATTGCGCGCACGGTGAAAGTAAAAGGTCCTACTGTTCTTTGCTCTTGTTGAAAAGTGCTGATTAATACCGTTTCAGAGGCTGTTTCTGTTATTTTGTCCAGTCTATTTACATAACGTTGGTCCAGTCCAGTGACTAAAAAACACTGAAAGAAAACAGAGACAATGGAAAACAGAGCAGTCTGGCACTGAAAATCCCACCAGAGTTCAAACAACAACAACAACAAAAAACGTATGGTAGAGAAAGTATTATTATTCTATTCTTTCTTTCTTTCTTTCTTTCTTTCTTTCTTTCTTTCTTTCTTTCTTTCTTTCAAGCTTAAGATATCTGAATATGTTTCAGTGCCAATCTTTCCTTTTCAGATGAAGGTTTTGCTTTCATAATAGGCTATAATTTCAGTTTCAATAACATCTGTAAAATGCTGCACTGTGGGTTAACAAAGAAATGAGCAACCATGCTACACACAAATGCCTAATAATCACCAATGTAATGATGATATTTAAATTGTAGCTATATCATTGTATGTTATGCTGTCTGTCAATATTTGATTTCTTGCAGGTGCTCAAACTCAAACCAGTTAAAAGTTTGCAGAAGAAAGAGACACTGATATGGCCCCGACTCTGGTGAGGAAATTATTGCCTTATCAAAATATTTTTCTTTCTCTTTCTTTTTTTTCATAGCATGTGATTCATTTTGGTTTAATTCAAGCGTAGGTCAAATGTACTACAGTTTATTACAAAGTCTAACTTTTTTTTGTCTTGTCTTGTCTTGTCTTCTAATCCCAGTATGATGTGAAACCAGAGCCTGGGGACTTAATAGAAATCTTTCGTGGCAGCTACCAGCACTGGGCGGTTTACATCGGCGATGGCTTTGTCGTTCACTTGGCACCACCCTGTGAGTCATGCGCAACACAACACAACACAACACATCACAACACAACACAACAGCAGTGACACATAGTAACTAAAACAGTCCCATATCTGGAACAACACAATGTTGTGTCAAATGTCACCTGTACAACCTGTACAAGTGATGTTTATCTTTGTCTGTCATTCCTTTCTATTTATAGCTGAGGTCCCAGGTGCCGGCGCCAACAGCATGATGTCCGTCCTGACAGAGAAGGCTGTGGTGAAGAGAGAGGAACTGTGGGACGTGGTGGGAACTGACAAGTGGGAAATAAACAACGACCTGGATAAGAAATACGAACCTCTTCCAGTTCCTGTCATTGTGGCAGAGGCCCGTAAGCTGGTGGGCAGGGAGCTGCCGTACTGTGTCTTCAGGGGGAACTGTGAGCACTTTGCCAACGAGCTGCGGTACGGGAAGGCCGAGTCCCGGCAGGTAGGTCGACATTTTTCAGCTCCAGAAGGAGTTGGGGAGGGGGGGGGTCTCCTGTACAGAAATGCAGCGACATTGGGAGAAAAGCAAAAAGACAAACAAACAAAACAGCCCAAACTCTTCACTACTTTATCCTCTGAGGCAGACATTTGTAGTCTTATCTGTGAAAAGCACGACAGCTTGATTTTTATCAACAGTGGAAGGAAAGGTGAACACTGGAATTATCTTCATTTGTGTACAAACAGTAAAACTATTTTTAAAGTATTTTCGGGCCTTTTTTGATAGTACAGTTAAGAGAGACAGGAAATGGAAGGCAGAGATGGGGGATTTGAACTGGGGCCGACTGCAGCGAGGACTGTATACAGTACACTATTGTACCCTTTTATGGGTACATTTTTGTTTTATTATATAAAGGTACATTTTTGTCATGCTAGGTGCACAAATGTAGTACTCAAACTGGTACAATTTGAAAAGGTACAAAAATGTACCGGCACCAATGGGTACAAAATTGTCTCTAAAAAAGGTACGCCTGGAGCGACAAGGGTTTGTACCCTTTTGAGTACATTTCCGTACTTCTATTTTTCTCTGCCTCTGCATATGGGGCGCCTGCTCAACCCACTGCTCCACATGGCGCCACATAGGTTAGAGATATTTTTTGACAGACAAACAAAAATACTAGATATTTGAATTTGTTTTCACAAGAAGCATCTTATGATGTGAGACATGCAAGCGCCACAAAATGGAGATCCGACGACTAAATCTGAATTGGTCCTAAAAGTCATCTCAGAGTTTAGACGTTACCCATGTTCATCAGCCCAAAGTACAAGAGGCTGTCTGAACAAGACTAGATCAAAACCTAGCGGCCAATGTGGAACTGATTTACACACAGAAAACTAACCTGAGAGCACAATATCTCTACAAAAGTTGAACTAAAATTAGCCTAAACCAGCTGTGGTGATGGAGTTGTGATTGTGAAGAAAACCATCCATCCCCGTGTGTTTCTCCCTGTAGGTGCGTAAGGCAGGAGAAGTAGTGATGGTCGCAGGCCTGGCAACGATGGTGGGTCTGGGCGTCTTCGCTCTGGCCGGCGCTCTGTTTGGAGGCAGCAAGAAAGAAGACAAGAACACACAGTGATCCAAGTCCTGAGTCACCTGATGACCAGTTTGACTAACACATCACCAGCAAGGCCTAACGTGTCACAGATAACTAACTGACCAAACATATTAAACCTCCATCTGTTACTCATTCCCTTTTAGTTTGAGAAACAATGCAAGGCACAATTTTTCCAGACTTTTAAAAATTTCTACAGACGGCATAAGCACAGCAAACCATTCCCACTAATCACCATGCCACAATGGAAATTGTTAAAGAAGTTTTAAGAGGCCATCTCAAGGATAACTGACTTGATTTTCTTGATTTATAAAGGATATAAGAGTCATGAAGGTGTTGGTGGGGTGGGGTGGAGGTGGGGTGGGGTGGGGGGGTCTTTTGTACTTACAATTGTTTTCATCATAAAATGTTTTGCACAGAAATGGGTGCTCATGATGAAATAGTTTTTGCTTTTTGAATCTAAACGGCGACAGTGTCAGTCAGCATTTACAGTAATAAGCTACGTAAAGAGAACAATTAACAGCCCATGTGAAGTAAAGGAACTGTTACAGCGTCTCACAGGAAAGCCATAATCTCACTTGACACCACTTCTTCGTGCTTTGGTGTCTAACTGTTTTCAAATGATTTGAATAAAAACTAAATAATTTCTGTGAATCTTGATGTTATTGCGTCATTTCCAAAGCATCACGCACTCATTTAAAAACTACCACTGCAACAACTATAAAAACAAACCCCCACATGTAACATTTAAGTGCACTAGCATTACCAACACAATATTATTGATGGTCGTTTTTAAGACAGGTTCTGAAATTAGTTTCATTTAGGCTACTTAAAGCCACCGGTTCCAACCATGTGCTGAGGCTTTTTACTGAAAGTAAATACATGAACTATTTATCTTTTGTCTCATTGCGCTAGTTTTTGCTTTTACAGTAACACATAGAAAGATTTCACAGAAAGTGAATGTACTGTCCTCCTTAATGGCTGCTATAATTGCTGTAAACCACTAGATGTCATTGTGCTTTCTTTTATCAAAGCCTCCAAACTTTGACACATGTAATCAATATGCATGTACATGTAACAGAAATTAATGTTAAAGATTTTTGCTCTGTTTTGCTTTCTATTTCAAGGTCTATATATTTTTTATTTCCGGATGTTGGAAATGCACTATAAAGATTTGTATGTTGATTTTGTTATTTAAATGCCTCCAAGCTTTGAGTCCTTTAGACATAATCAAGTATATGCATAATATACATGTAACAAACCAAATAGATAACAAAGATCCTGATTTTACAGAAGAACAGAAATAAGAAACATGGTGATCATCTTGTTGACATTACCAGGTTTTAAAAGTGATATGTTGGCATAACTATCCATTTAATCCCATCGGTCACAAAAGTGACCGTAAAAAATATTTCCAGTTGAAAGGCCCTAAAAATTTTAGTAAATGGAGTATCAACATATTTCCAAAAAATACTGAAGCAAGAAACCCTCCTGATCACATATGTGCAGTTTCATATGTTTAGTGTAAATTGTCACTTGATCAGAGCTGATTACTTCCTGGTTGCACCATCCGAGGAAGATGGCTGCATCAAAGCCTCAACAAAGAAGGTCAGTAAAGAAGGTTGACATAAAGATAAGAGAAAGATTTTTGGGACACATCATCTTTAAGGTGTCTAGTGTGGTCACAGCATGAGTAAAATTCTTGACGGCAACAATAGTGACCGGTGGGATAACACAGTGTAAGTAGCTAACTTTCAACTTTTTAAAAAATTTCTTTTTTTATTATTATTATTTAAATTTGAATCAAACACAGTACATGTTGGACCTTACAGACCCTAAAGCATTTCAGTTAACCTATCTCTCAAAGTGAAATAGATGTTGTCCCCAGTGACTGTGATATGGACTATAAGGGCGAGACAGGTCAATTGCCAGCCAGGCTGTTGAATGAAAGTTAGGCAAAAAGATTAGGAATGATAACTTCCCTCTCACCACCCCACTTCCACCCACTGTTGGTGCAGAGGCAAATCCCTCTACCCACCTGTACCCACCAGAGCAGCCATGGGCAAACTTTCCCACAAAGGGCCGTGTGGCTGCAGGTTTCTGTTCCAACCAAGCAGCACACCAGACTTGATTCATTTCAACAACTGATCTCAGTCTTCAGACAGCTGATTGGTCAAACTGTGTGCACTTGGTCAAACTGTATGCTCTTGATTGGCTGGAACTAATACCTACAGCCACACAACCCTTTGTGGAAGAATTTGCCCATGCCTACCAGAGGGTCCAGACAGATGAGCCAAGGACCAAGTTGCAGGTGGTCAAAAATAAAATCTAAACATTAAAAACAAACTTCATAAAGTGTCATATCTCAGTCAGGTCCAAGAAGTGGTGGGCCCACCTTTACATGGTCCCTCAATGCACTCATAAGCAGCCACCTCTTCTACAGAGATGTTGTACGAAGGAAGTCTCATACATGGGTCGGTGACAAATAAGGGTTGGCAAGATGAGCAATTCATGAATTTTCTTAAAAAAATATTTTAAAAGCTTGCATCAAATTTGTTAAAATGTGCATTTTGTAGTCATATTGGTTTTATGTCTTTTGAAATTACATTTGAACCTGAACAAAAGTAAGACTGAGGTTATGCAGGTTACCTCTATTCTGAGTGACCCCTACTGTAGGTCAATAAGTCAATATTGCACTAAAAATGTACATTTACAATGGTAAAATGAAAAGTGCACTAAAGCAATATTGCACTAAAATGTAAATCCAATAACAAAGTAACAATATGCATGTCTTAAATTTTTCACAAAAGTGACAATGGCAATGTTGATAGGCGTCTTTTTGTTTTTGCTTTTAGTTGTTCCACATGTTTTTGATATGTAAAATAGTCACACTAACATGTGATAAAGCACACAAGCATCTGTTATGTATGCTGGCACTGGTAACAGTAAAAAAAAAGTTCTGTAGTACAGCCCAGTTAAAATTGGGCTGGAATATAAGCAATTTGATGATGGATATGTAAAATTAGTATACATATTATCCCACCGGTCACAATTGTGACCGACTATAAAACACACCTTTTCACCTATTTTTCCATTAAAAATTTAAAAAAATAATGATTGATTATTTCAAAGGGTTGCAAATGGCTAATGGTTTAGATATTTTCATGCCTGGGAAAAATTTGGGATTAAATGGGTGTTGCTCCGTTTTGCTTTCTGTTTCAAGGTTGATATGTGTTTTTTGTTTTTTTATTTCAGGGTGTTGAAAATGCACAATAAAGATTTTGTGTGTTGATTTTGGTCTTCAATTCTTTGTAAATCTCACAGACAGTTAGTGAGCTCAGAGGAAATAGTATTCAGGGCACTTTTATCACATAAAGACAGAAAACTTCTGCAGAAATCTTGACCCACTGTTTTCATCAACACTGTTTCCAGCCGCGGTGTTTTGTACATGGAGGTTTAGAGATTTCTTACATGTGTGAACAATAATTACATTTAAACAGAAAGTGAAAGGAAACTTATGGCCTCATAAACAAAACCACACTCATACTGAATGAACTCAACTTTCACTTTCCTTTCAGATTTCAACATCCAATTTACTGTAAGTCGTGGTCGTATCTACCTGCCAAAGTACAAGTGTGTTGTCATTGACCTTTATCTCAACACGCCCAAGTTTGCATTTTGCTGGATATAGAGAATATGGTTGTGGCAGGATTTATTCATGAACTGTTTGTATGGAAAATGTACAAACCATGGAAATTTCATAGTTACTTTAAAGATAAAACAGAACGAACAACACTGTTTTTTATTTTTCACAGAACCAGTTTTGTTTGTTTTTGGACCAGCGTCTAATGACAAACAACTGGATGAGAGTAGTCACAGAGCGTTCATCATCTTTATTCTGTTTCTCTGATGGGCTCAGATGAAGCTGCTGTTTCACTGTTGATAGATAGATAGATAGATAGATAGATAGATAGATAGATAGATAGATAGATAGATAGATAGATAGATAGATAGATAGATAGATAGATAGATAGATAGATAGATAGATGTCTCATTATATAGAATATACACATAAAAATCAGTACTTCTGCACAGTTGGCTTTACTGTCAAACATTAACTCTTGAAGAACTTTGAACATGGTTACTCCCACTTCATATATAAATAGTTTCACACCTGCACAGCTTCATCAAACAGCTGCAGCACAACGAGTCAACGGGAACATCCTCGTATTAAAACCTGCAGAGAAGGTGTGAGTAAAGACATTATAATAATAAGTAATAGGAGCTTGTTTATTTTAAAAGTGATGTTTTGAAGATATTTGTTGAACTTCAGATCTCCTCTCACCTTTGTGTTAGTCTTACAGAAAAGCTGAATATTACCGTGTTAATTACAATCAGTATCACTTTTGCTTTGCTTTTTTTGTATCATGATTTGTTCCTTCAGGGATTGATTCGGTCAAATCAGACCAAACATCTGAGATCACAGACAACAACTCAAACTATGGTGAGTCGGGTTCCCTGTTCCTTGGCAAGGCTTCACAACCTTTTATGAAGCTGAAACCAGAAAAATTATAGAAAAACATGAGGAAGAAGGATTTCTTATCATTCAGCAGCAAAATATAAATTGTTACATTTAATTTCATTTAGAAGCAGAATTAAGATTATTTGTCAAATAAACTGATTTCTTAGTTAATTATGGTCTCTCCCATCAAGCCTTCACCTGGTGACTTGATTGCAATCTCCCATGGAGTGTATGAGCACTGGGCCGTGTATGTTGGAGATGGATATGTTGTTCACATGGTGAACCTCGGTGAGTCATTTCTTCATCATGTTTGCCTGGACTGCTGCTCACTCACAATAAATTTACATTTAGTTGAACTTATTTAGTATCTCTCTTATATCCTTAGACTCCAGCAGCTCCGGTATCTCCTTTGGCTCCTCCAGCTCACAAACAAAATCACAGAAAGGCAAAGGCAAAGTGAAGAAACAGAAACTCAGTGATGTGGTGCAAGGTCACAAGTGGGAAGTAAATAACAAACTGGACAAAGAATACACACCTCGTCCAGCCCAAGAAATTGTGAATCAGGCTCTTTCCATGGTGGGTAAGAATATGGAGTACAATCTCGCTCGCTGGAATTGTGAGCACTTTGTCAAGTGGCTACGATACGGCAAAAGTTACTCTTCTCAGGTAGGTGGACCACAATCAGGAATCTGTCTGAGAATTAGGAGGCAATGACCTGTTTTAAGAAAAAATATGTTTAGTTAGACTTGGAAAAATATCATGACTTTGACAAAATTACCCATAGCTCAGATTTGTTAAGTTTCATTTTGTGTGTGTGTGTGTTTGTGATTTCCTGTTAAAGGTGGAAAATGGTGCAACAATAATATATTCAGCGGTGGTAGGAACAGCTGGATTAGTATTAGGACCAATCGGGGCGGCAGTGGGAGCCGTCATTGGAGCAGGTGCCATGAAAGCAGCGTTTGCAATAAGGAAACTGTTTTCCTGAGTTCCTTCATCATTTTCCATCATCATTAACTGAAAAATGAAATTCTTTTT